>NC_091742.1:66258426-66590926 GCF_043380555.1 Nothobranchius furzeri
TAATATATGAATAACACTGCTATGATATGGAATAAAGGAGTATGTAATTAACAATTACAAGACAAAATAACAGTATATATAAAAATATCCAGCAAGTAGTAGAACTTATAATACAGAAAGTCAACTATACAGATACAACTTGACATAAGGTTGCAGGTCAAATGATAATTATAGTTTTTTTTTTTTCTCAAGGTCTCTTACCTGTTCACTCCTAAATAGAAAACTGTTCAATTTTGCTTGGGAACTTTGTGCTCAGGTAAATGCTCATAACGGTGCGCTCGCCCCTGTTTTCGCTGTAGATCACTGACCTTGACCATGCAGATCTCCTCAGCATCAACCACCTGGTCTCTCTCCTGTTCCTCACTCACTCTCTTAAAAAATCTTCGTATATCCATCTAGCCAACACATTGAAAAACATTTTCAATTTCTAATGCCAAAACAAATGCTACTATGCCATTTAGTTTTCACTCACAATAATTGAAACAGCCATTGGTGGATAAATGGAACAGAATATGGACAACTGTTAGCCTAATATAGCCTATGCTTGGTTGCTCATGATGATGGCATTGTCCATAGCGTCACATTAAGCTGCCAAAATTTATGTTAAAGTTAGATGAGTACAATTTCTCCTTTCTTTACCATAGGTAAACATAGGAAATATTAAGCAACTGACAACCCACATGGAAAGAAGTCATAAACATATAGGTTTTAATATATGTTTTGATGTAGCTTTTGAATATATGTGACATATATAAAACTGGCTGTTTACTATATTATAGATACATATATGTACCTATAATATATTATAGAAAAAATATATAATATAGAAAAATGGTCAATAATATACACATTCGGCCATATTCTGATTCAGGTTTTTAGTGTGGAGTGATTTTTGTGCCACCAACTGGAGTGTGCAGTGATAAATCTGCAAGAGCAACACCGGCTCTGCAGTCGTATGCAGCCCTCTCTCTGCATGCTCAACTCCGTCTCTGCCTGCACAAATCTCTCCTTGCTGTTGCTCAATTTGCAATTTTTAAAGCAATGTAGCCTCTCCGTCAGCCAATCAGACAGCTCTCCATTATGCAATCAAAGCATGTCCAGGAAATACTGCCAGGAAAATTGCACTTTTTTCAGATAAAGAGGACTTTATATAATTATATTTAATTAGGTTGATTAACCCTCCTCTTTTCCTGGGACATTTCCACTGTTCACTTCCTTTCACACACCAAGGGATCATTTATGTCTAACCAAACAGAGAAGAAACACTTTATATGTTGAAATTAAAAGTCCTCTTTAACTGAAAAGAGTGCAATTTAACAGTTTTAGGAATAGGCAATGTGTCTTTTCTGGAAGTCAAATATGGTCACCCTAATCATGACACATGAATTACAACAAAGTATTTTGCAGGCAGTGGATGGTGACTGGTAGCTAACCAGCAGCAGAAAGCAGTTCAATAAGCTGTTAAATGGGTGTTTTTCTGTAAAGCAGTGTTTCCTGGACATGCTTTGATTGGATAAAACAGAGCTGTCTGTGATTGACTGTTGGAGAGGCTACTTGTTGAGGAGAGCAGGGAGAGATTTGCATGCACAGAGACAGAGTTGAGCCCACAGAGGGCTGCAGCTGCTGCACACAAGCACAGAGCAGGTTCTGTTTGTGCAGACTCATTACTGTACGCTCAAGTTGGTGGCACTAAGTCACTCAATGAACTGGTTGGTTCGTTAATCATGTCACTTCAGGGGAGTTTTCCGACCATTTTACTTGACATCAAAGCTTTTCATTATGGTTTGCGGCATATAAACATGCTACCGGAGTTAGCATTAGCATGTCGGTGCGGTAGCATTTTCCTCTCAAAGAAGTCTGAACTATAACCTTGAAATGTTAACGGTGTCCTGCTGTTGCTGTCTTACCCTAATGTGATGTTGAGTGACTTACATGAGCGCTGAGCAGGGTTTGCTCAACGATATATAGGTTTTGCTGTATCGCCCCGCCCCCTGACTTGTCAACAAAGCTGCAGGAAGTGGAGGAAGTTCTTTCTTGATACTTCCTGTGTGCGACGGTGTAGTTCTATATTCATTAATTATTATTTCTGTTTTAGACTAAAAAACTCATGTACCAACTACACATGTCGTGATTGTGTTGAGCATTTAGATGTGAACAAATAAAAAAAAGTTAACTGAAAAAAAAAAAATAAAATAAACCAAAATGATAGGGGGCTTGTCCTAAAACGGACCTAACGACGTCAGCGGTTCAGTCCCTGTGATCCACTCGCTGTTTACCTCTTCTCTCCCTCCTCTCCTGTGGGTTGGAACCCACACCTTCGAGCGCCGGTGTGACGTCATCAGAATTCTGCTCGGTTCAGTAACCAGACTCGGTTCCGTGTTTGAAATGTGTTTCCCTGCCGCTCCGCACGGAAGCGGCAAAATAACGTTTAGCACTCATAACAAGCAGATTATCAGCGCTCTGCTCATTAAAGAGAAGACCTGCAGGCTTCTGTGAGTTAAAACATCCTGATGCTGTTCAGGTGTAAATGTTGTGCTCCATCCCTGTGTTTGAACTCAGAAGATGCTTCCTGATGCCACAGATATGTGATGATTTAGCTTGTTTCTTTATTTTACTCCAGAATAAGAGATTAAATTATTACAAAATCTGTTCAATGTAGTTAAATTAGTCATTCAAATGATTCTAAGCTGCTGCTGCTGCTGTGTGTGTGTGTGTGTGTGTGTGTGTGTGTGTGTGTGTGTGTGTGTGTGTGTGTGTGTGTGTGTGTGTTAAACATATAGGACTGCATGAGACAGCATGGTTTCATCAAATCCATGCATCCTATATCTTGGCTGAAGTAACGGCTCAGGAAAATAACTTAGATTTCATAAATAATGACGTCTCTGCATTGTTTATGATAATATTTTATCTTATATTGGACCTGTCTTTGGTCTGGGAGGTGTAACTTATCATGATACACGCCTTTTAAAACATGTTAAAGTGTTACAAGAGGAGATAAATGCATGAATTTGAAGTTCATATTTGGAGACCAACCTTCACAGTTTGGAGGCTTACGCTGGTGAGGAGACACCATTAGTTCTAGTAACACCTGGGCTCCCAAGGCCTGTTCTGACAGGATGGACGTTACGGGACCCTTAAGGATTCCAGTTGGATGATTGGAGGATTATTTAGGAGGATTGGAATGAACAAACTGATTTCAGTGGTGAAGGGTTAAAGGTATTGGCTTTGCATTAAAATTGTAGAAATGCAAAATAACTACACTTTACCATCTATTTAAAAATGTACTGAGTTCAGTTTTTTATTTTTTTAAGGACTTTTGTCATAAATCATTACAGAAAATCCAAATCCTCTCCTCCAGACAGTGAAGAACTGTGTTCCGCATACGTCACTCCAGCACGTAAAACAAGGTAGCTGCTGATGCTAGTATTGTGAATCGCTGTTATAGGCCCTTTTACTGTTTTAAACAATATGATGTCAGCGAGAATGCACGCGCAGCTTGGCAACAGAGAATGGCGTTGTTTCAGGCTTTATCAAGCTACTCTGCGGGGTTATCACCGGCAAATCTTGAATGTTATATTATTAAACTCACTTTAACGAATGGCAACAGACTCCCAGATCCCTGTGGCATTACGGAATGGGTGGAAGATGTAGGTGCGTGGCCAGATATCCAGTGGCCCGATATATATACATTTTTAGTGGAGAGGCCCAGTAAGTACACACGTGAGAAGCTACGGGCATACAAATCGTTAGATGCATACAACTATGTTGTCTGTGGCCACATACAGAAAGTAAAATATCACGACATAGACTCTGAGTTTTGCGTCTTGAAGGCAGAAGTCCTTCCTAGCCAAAGACAAGGACACAAGACTGCTATGTACGAGGCTTGGGTCATAGTAAACAAACCAGAGAACTACGTCTTCACAGCCAACTGTACCTGCATGGCAGGGTGAGTATAGCATAGGTTTCTTTTTTTTAGCGTGCTCAGAGTACAATCGTGTTAATTTTAGAGAAATACAGTTTATACTAATATGCAGTGGGAAAATACAGATGACTTAGAATGAAATGTTAATTTGAACCATGAAATAAAGCGTATAAATTTGTTTAATTCTGTCATTTTGATGTTCCAGACTTGGGTCATGCTGCAGCCATGCAGCAGCAATTTTATTCAAAGTTGAGCTTTGTGTTAGGATGGGGAAAACAGAAAAGGCTGCAGTTACCCTTTTGATGGCCTGCAGCCACAGACGCCTCCGATTTTGTTGAAATGGATGTGCTCCCTTTGGAATTCTGTAAAGTTTCAGTCCACTGCTTGAAGAGAAGCGATTCTGGCATCCATACACGCAACAACCCGACATTTTTATGTGCTCAGAACTTCAAAACAAAGGGTTTAAAACGCTGTTTTAGTATCGAGTGTGAATGAGGAAGCCTTCACTCTCGTTGCCAGGCTGCGCTCGCAACTTTTGATGACGTAGGTAGTAAAAGGGTCTATTTGTTTACTTTCATGCTCCTAATTATTACGCAAAATTGCGTTTACAGCTGCAGCAAAAGGTCTGAGCCATGTGTCTGTGTCCTACACGCATTTCTAAATAACAGGTCTGATCTAAAATAATAACCTATAAATACATCTAGAACCGCACCACTACTTGTGGACTCTAGACGAGTCCCGTTAGCATGACTGCAGCAAAACTGCTAACCATGTTAGCTCCAGGAAGGAAAGAACAAGTCCTTTGGGAAAGCTAACACACACACACACACACACACACACACACACACACACACACACACACACACAGATACAATCTAAAAGATGATGTATTTATTTCAACATTAGAACCTCCATGACATCCTGGACTAGTGCAAACAACGAATTGAGCTAAGGAGTTACTCCAGCATCAGGAAGATTTATTCTGGTAAATTGTCGGTTAAATATTTTCCAGAGTTATATCAATAAATACACACAGCAGTGAAACTGTAGATTACTGAACTATATTGGGACACATGATGGAGCTAAGACCAGCTGAGAACTTGTCAGCTTAGAGCTCCCAGTGGAGCACAGAAATGAAATATTTATGAAAAGTAAACAAATTGTACCAATTTTGGTTCTGAAGATGAGCAGAATCCTCCTCTATGTCCAAATCGGGTCACAGGTCTTCTGAGTCAAACGGTCTAAAACATGTCTGCACCTCTGGTAGTGATATCCAGCTGGCGGGATCGGAGTTCGGTTGAACTTCTCCGGTAATCCAAAATCCGTTCTCGTCGCCGTATCCCAGAGAAAAAACAAATCTGACCGACTAGTAGAGGCTTCAGAAGCTACACCTGATTGATGACACATTGTTCTCTGCTATAATGCTAACGCAGAAACACCGGAGTCAGGCGTTGTTTACTGCAGCTGTTTCAGCAGAGCTCCATGTGAAACGTCACCAGCTGCCCAGGGCTTAGACCGCAAGTTAGTTTTTGTTTTTCTCGCACCAGTCACAAACATCAGATTTTCTTACAATTCCAGCCGTCAAAATCCAAAAATCATATTCATCTAAGGTTTTAATACACATTTACCCATGCTGTTCAAATGAATTTTGCCTCTGGCCGATATCTTTCAATGAGTGAGTGAATCCACTACCAAGGATGAACTCTGCTAACTTTAAAAATCAGCTGCTCTAAATAAGCATGAAGGTCAGAGAGGAGCTCTAGGATGGACACGAATAAAGGAACTGTAAAGTGGGGCAGGGCCAACATTAGCAGCTGTCATACGGTCCATTTGAAATGTTTGACTTTCATTTAGCTCATTATGTGACAGGTTAGAGCACAGTCTCATGTTAGAGTTTTGTCATGAGAACATTGAGATACCTCATATACTGATGGAATCTAAAAATTAACATTTTTTTTTTCAAAATAAAGAATAATTTTAATCACAATTGAAACGTACAATCCTAGAAAAACCTCGTCCGATCAATATGCATGTCCTGTTCTCACTGATTGGATAGAAATCCTTCCATCAAACTGTGTGTGTGTCCGTGTGTGTGCGTGTACACACGAGTGTGTTGTGAACTGATGTTGTGGTTTTGCACTGATGTAACCATCTTTACGCTGACAAAAATGTAACTAAGGAACTTTTACTTTGAGTACATTTTATTTACGATACTTTTTACTTTTACTTGAGGAAAAATTTAGGTAAGTACTTTTACTTGTACTTGAGTAAAAAATTATCAGAGTACTAATACTCGCACTTAAGTAGGAAATTTTAGTACTCTTTCCACCTCTGGTCCGTGGCTAGTGTGTGTGAAGCAGAGTCAGGTAGCTGCATGTCTGGGACAGAAAATGAGACATGAGAGAGACTTCTCCTGAAGTGTTGAAGAAACTCACAACAAGAATCACAGATGTTGATATTTCTCACTCTAGATTCTCCGGGTCATAACTTCTGAATTACTAATCGAATAAAAATAATTCAAACGGTTTCTAAAAGTACATAAAACGAGCTTTCCAACGAGTTATTACATGATGTAATTCATGTTATTCCAAAAATCGCTATTAGAAGGAAACCAGCTTTGCAGCCTCACAGAAAGAAACGGAGCGAACCGTGACGGGAGAGCAGAGAACCAAAGGGAGGAGATGTTCTGATAATCTTCATCATCAGCATTTATAAAGTTATGGAAATGTCACAAATAAAATCCACCTGGTTGGTCAGGTGTCCCAGAAGGCTGTTTCTGTAGATGGTGACATGAGGAGGGACAGATTACAGTCACACTGGTTTTTATTTGAACACACAACTGTTTACTAAATGATTCAGCTTCATTCCAGCATTATTTATACTTACAATAAATATTTATTTAGCTGAAAATATAATTTTATCAGTGCAGAACTTTATTAGTTGACGTTTTATAGTGAAATGTTTACATTTAACCTTTTATCTGGCTTATTGATCTTCATAATGCTGGTAGAAATGTAGCTACAGTTGTGAAGTAGCCTATGAGTGTTATTTGATGATACCTAGTATTTATTTTACTGTATCCCGTTCTCTGGACTAGAGCATAGACCTGTGGTCACAGACAGGCTGCAGTCATTAAACTGGTAATCGCGAGGTCAGGGGTCACACTGTTTTCTGAGTGTTTGCAACATAGTTCTGAGTTTAAATTGTTCTTTTAACATAATTTGCTCAAGTCATTGTGAAGTTCCTGTTTAGTAATAAATGTAAAGAAACTTCAAATGAGTTTTTTTCCATTTAAGCTGCAGTTTTACAGACTTTAATAAACATAAACACTAAAGACAATCCAGACACTGAAAGCTGAGGTTGTTCTGGAAAAAGTAGCAGAGTTACAAACATTTTACACTTTTTTATTTCAATTTTAAAGCCATGAAACAAAACAAAAAATACCAGTTATATTTATGGTCATAAGAGTGTCACGTTTCGGGGATGTTAGGTCCCAGATATGTAGCAACCCAGGATGACACGAGGCAGGAGATGATGCAAGGTAAAATCCTTTATCTTGGGAGGTTGAACTAAATAAATCCAGGCAGCGAGCCTAAAGTCCAAAACTTCAAAGCTGGAGAAACAAAAGCTCACCCAGAGCACGAACAAACGCTGACAGAATACAAACACAATGGACCGACAAGACACTGGGACAAGACAGGGCCTAAATACACAGGGAGAACAATTAAGGAAACAGGAAGCAGGTGTGTGGAGTGAGGGCTGGAGGGAAGGCAGGTGACAATACATATCTAAATGGGGAAAACAGAAACAGAGGAGAGCAAATGCCTAAACACAAAACTAAACAACAATTATCTAAAGACAGAGGGAAGGATTCACACAAACTAGCTGGAGGAGGACATAGCACATACACCCACACACACATAACCACACACACACACCGAGTTGGGGACAAAGAGGCTGGAGCTGACCTGGGAGGAATGATTAAAAACGGTAACAACATCTCGTCTCTCGTCTCGTCTTCCTCCGCTTATCCGGGTCCGGGTCGCGGGGGCAGCATCCCAACTAGGGAGCTCCAGGCCGTCCTCTCCCCGGCCTTGTCCACCAGCTCCTCCGGCAGGACCCCAAGGCGTTCCCGGACCAGATTGGAGATGTAACTTCTCCAACGTGTCCTGGGTCGACCCGGGGGCCTTCTGCCGGCAGGACATGCCCGAAACACCTCCCCAGGGAGGCGTCCAGGAGGCATCCTGACCAGATGCCCAAACCACCTCAACTGGCTCCTTTCGATCCGGAGGAGCAGCGGTTCTACTCCGAGTCCCTCCCGAATGTCCGAGCTCCTCACCCTATCTCTAAGGCTGAGCCCGGCCACCCTACGGAGGAAACTCATTTCGGCCGCTTGTATCCGCGATCTCGTTCTTTCGGTCATTACCCAAAGCTCATGACCATAGGTGAGGATTGGGACGTAGATCGACCGGTAAATCGAGAGCCTGGCTTTCTGGCTCAGCTCCCTCTTCCCCACGACAGATCGGCTCAGCGTCCGCATCACTGCAGACGCCGAACCAATCCGCCTGTCGATCTCCCGATCCCTCCTACCCTCACTCGTGAACAAGACCCCGAGATACTTAAACTCCTCCACTTGAGGTAGGACCTCTCCCCCGACCCGGAGGTGGCAAGCCACCCTTTTCCGGTCGAGAACCATGGTCTCAGATTTGGAGGTGCTGATCCTCATCCCAGCCGCTTCACATTCGGCCGCGAACCTACCCAGCAAGATAACAACATAAGACACTTAACTGAGACGCAGACAAAAGACACATGAGGGCACTATGAGACACAGAAGGGAAGACACAGACGCAGACCATGACAAGAAGACACTTAACTGAGATGCAAACAAAAGACACATGAGGGCGCTATGAGAGACAGAAGGGAAGACACAGATGCAGACCATGACAGTACCCCCCCCCCCCTCCAAGGGGCGGATACCAGACACCCAAACCAGAACAAACAACAACAAGCACAAGACGACACAGGACACGAAAAAACCAGAGGGAGGGAGAGGAGGGAACCAAAAAAACACAACCCAAAAAGGGCGGGTGAGGGGGGAACAGGAGACCCCGGGAGGCCAACGACAGGGAACCAGGAGGCGGGACCAAGGAAGCCTAGGAGGCCAGCAACGGGGAACCAAGAGGCGGGACCAGGGAAGTCTCAGGGGCCGACGACGGGGAACCAAGAGGCGGGACCAGGGAATCCTTGGGGCCGGCAACGGGGAATCAGGAGACGGGACCAAGGAAGTCTATGAGGCCGTTGACGGGGAACCAGGAGGCGGGACCAAGGAGGCTGGTGACGGGGAACCAAGAGGCGGGACCAGGAAAGCCTTGGGGGCCAACGACAGGGAACCAGGAGGCGGGACCAAGGAAGCCTAGGAGGCCAGCGACGGGGAACCAAGAGGCGGGACCAGGGAAGTCTCAGGGGCCGGCGACAGGGAACCAGGAGTCGGGACCAGGGAATCCTTGGGGCCGGCAACGGGGAATCAGGAGACGGGACCAAGGAAGTCTAGGAGGCCGGCGATGGGAAACCAGGAGGCGGGACCAGGAAACCTTGGGGATAGGGGGTTTTGGAGGAGGAGGACGGGTCTCTGGAGACGGGGTCTGTGACTGGAACACTTGCGACTGGGAGACTGGAACACTTGTGGGGAGACTTGAGACTTGGGAGACTGGAACACTTGTGGGGAGACTTGAGACTCGGGAGACTGGAACACTAGAGACTTGGGGAACTGGAACACTTGAGACTTGGGAGACTGGAACACTTGTGGGGAGACTTGAGACTTGGGAGACTGGAACACTTGTGGGGAGACTTGAGACTCGGGAGACTGGAACACTTGTGGGGAGACTTGAGAATTTTCTGAGACTGGAACACTTGAGACTTGGGGAACTGGAACATGGGAGACTGGAACACTTGAGACTTGGGGAACTGGAACACTTGAGACTGGAACACCTGAGACTTGGGAGACTGGAACACCTGAGACTTGGGAGACTGGAACACTTGAGACTTGGGGAACTGGAACACTTGAGACTTGGGGAACTGGAACACTTGAGACTGGAACACTTGAGACTTGGGGAACTGGAACACTTGTGTGGAGACTTGAGACTTGGGAGACTGGAACACCTGAGACTTGGGGAACTGGAACACGGGAGACTGGAACACCTGAGACTTTGGAGACTGGAACACGGGAGACTGGAACACCTGAGACTTGTGAGACTGGAACACCTGAGACTTGGGAGACTGGAACACTTGAGACTCGGGAGACTGGAACACTTGTGGGGAGACTTGAGACTTGGGAGACTGGAACACTTGAGACTTGGGGAACTGGAACACTTGAGACTGGAACACTTGAGACTTGGGGGACTGGAACACTTGTGGGGAGACTGGAACACTTGAGACTTGGGGGACTGGAACACTTGAGACTGGAACACTTGAGACTTGAGGGATTTCTTCTAGCACTCACAGAGCACGGTCGCTTCTGCTTTGCTCCCTTATCTGCTTTTTCCCAAGGCTCTTTTTGTCCCGTCTGTCTACAGAGCGCTTCTCTGCATTTCCTCTGGAAATCACTATTTTTCAGATATGGATTTAATTAATTGGTCATTCAATGCGATTGATAAGATTTTTTCTACGATGAGAACGGAGGAGGGGGCTCGCGCTTGTCCTCACGGGACACATGCAGCGGGATATATACTCGATTCCTGGAAGAAGTGGAATGTCATCTGTCTCTCTCAGCTGTCCATTGAGGACGTCGAAGATGTGTGTTTATTTGACCTGATGATCACTGGACTTCTTCTGATTGGAGTGAGAGGATATCTGGTTTTCCGTAAAATTGGGATGACGGGAGCGATTGGAAGGCGACCCGCATCCATGGACGGCACCGTCCGGGCGGAGACCTCACAGACTGGGACGTTACTCGAGGTGAATCGCAAGCTGGACAATGTCTTAGCTGCGTTACCGGTGTTAGTGGGCAAATTGGATGTCATCTCAGAGAGGGTCACCGGACGGTGTGGAGATGTTTAATCACCGAATTGGCTTCACTGGAGGATTTGAATGATCAATACAGACTTTAAGGCAGAGAGGAAAATTATCTCTGCCTGACCCAAACAAAGTCTTGTTATCCAATCTGACGCCATAAGCAGCCTTGGAGTTGTGTGCAAAAACCCCCACGATGGAAGGAATGCAGACAAATGCTGTGAAACCCCCCCCCCCCCCCCCCCCCCCCCCGCCTTCAGATTGTGGTCTCCGCACCGAGGCCATCAAGTTGGAGGCACTTGCTGTGCTCTGTGCTTTCCTGTGACCTCCCTCCCACCTGTGGATTCAGTTGGCCGAGCGCCACACAGGCTGCTCCCGCTGAGGAAACCAGGGTCCCAGCCCCTCCCCCCTACCTACCGGGTCTCATATTGTGAACTGTGACGTTTGTGCTTATATGTTGGGTGTTTTTTTGCATAGTAGAGCTACACCCTGCCGGTGTAGCTCTGTTAATGCCTTTTTCTCCCTCTCCGAACTCTCCTCATGTAATCCCCTCTTCATCTACTGAAATGAGTGCCGTTATGGCTGCTCTCGCGGTCTGCGTGTATCTGTCCTGTCTATATGTGTGTATGTAATCTTGGTCAGGCTGTTCTGTGGAGTCAAGTTCCTATGCTCTGGAGCGCTGGCAATAAAATTCTTTCTGATTCTGATTCTGGAACACTTGAGACTGGAAGGCTTGAGACAGGAAACGGGAAGATGTCGACTTCAGAGCCGGAGCTGGAGACGTCGACTTCAGAGCTGGAGCTGGAAACGTCGACTTCAGAGCCGGAGCTGGAAACGGCGACTTCAGAGCCAGAGCTGGAAACGTCTACTTCAGAGCCAGAGATGGGAACGTCTACTTCAGAGCTCATGATGGGAGGCGTCGACTTCGTGACGGGAGGCGTCGACTTCGAGACGGGAGGCGTCGACTTCGAGACGGGAGGCGTCGACTTTGAGACGGGAGGCGTCAACCCTTGGACTGGAGGAGTCGACCCTTGGATTGGAGGAGTTGACCCTTAGACTGGAGGCGTCGACCCTTGGACTGGAGGCGTCGAACCTTTGACCGGAGCTTCATGGACGGGCTGGACCGAAGCCTCGTGGACAGGCTGGACCGGAGCCCGTGCGTCCTCCATTGCCGAGGCAGGATGCGATGCGTCTACTTGGACCACTGCCAAAGCAAGATGCGATGCGTCCTCCGGGACCACCGCTGAGGCAGGATACGATGCGTCCTCTTGGACCACTGCTGAGGCAGGATACGATGCGTCCTCTTGGACCACCGCTGAGGCAGGATGCGATGCGTCCTCCGGGACCACCGCTGAGGCAAGATGCGATGCGTCTTCTTGGACCACCGCTGAGGCAAGATGCGATGGTAGCTGGAGTTCAGACGTGGGTCGCAGAGCAGGGGCCTCTTGGGTAGGCGGCACAGCTCTGGCGTCTGAGGATTTATTTAGTTCAGTCCTGGGTTGCAGAGCAGGGGCCTCTAGAATAGGCGGCACAACTCTGGTCTCGGACTGTCTCCTGGGTTCTGGCTCGGGCTGTAGAGCAGGGGCCTCTTTGACAGGCAGCACAACTCTAGCCTTGGAGAATTCCTTGAGCTCGGACCTGGATTGCAGAGCAGGGGCCTCTGGAATAGGCGGCACAGCTCTGGCTGCAGGAGAATGCTGGTGATGGCGGCGACGTCGACCGCGGGCGCGGCTCTTAGGAGGAGTGGGAATGACGTCAGCAGGTACAATGGATGAGATACAGCCCACCGGAGAGGAATTGGTGGCGCTGTCAGGACCAGGTGAGGGTGTGGAGATGGCGCTGGCAGAAACAGAGGATGAGGCGGAATGACAGCCCACCGGAGTGGATGCACCAGTGCTGTCTGGAACAGGTGGAGGAGAGGAGGTGTTGCACTTCGGAGGTGCTGAGAGGGCATCAACATGTACAGGAGGGATGGAGATGAAACCGGATCTGATTGTCTGAGACGACGTAGGGCGGGACTGGAGAACAGGAGCAGATGGAGGAGGACCACGGCCAAAAGCGTTTAGCAGCACTGAGGCAAATTCCCAGAACGACACCGTCTTGAGGGATTCGACTTCGTAATGGTCTGCGACCCACCACAAGGCTTCGCCTCTCAAACACCACACCATGAAGGTGATCTTGCTGAGCTCCGGGGATTCCAGGTCCAAGCAACGGGCACAGTCCTGAACAAAATCCCAACAGGTATCCGGGTCACCATAGTAAAAGTTCATCGGCTGGTCCGTTGGTGTATCCAGGGGTTCTGCTGGGTCCTGGGGTGGTCGGTCCATTCTGTCACGTTTCGGGGATGTTAGGACCCAAATATGCAGCAACCCAGGATGACACGAGGCAGGAGATGATATAAGGTAAAATCCTTTATTTTGGGAGGATGAACTAAATAAATCCAGGCAGCGAGCCTAAAGTCCAAAACTCCAAAGCTGGAGAAACAAAAGCTCACCCAGAGCACGAACAAACGCTGACAGAATACAAACACAATGGACCGACAAGACACTGAGACAAGACAGGGCTTAAATACACAGGGAGAACAATTAAGGAAACAGGAAGCAGGTGTGTGGAGTGAGGGCTGGAGGGAAGGCAGGTGACAATACTTATCTAAATGGGGGAAACAGAAACAGAGGAGAGCAGATACCTTAACACAAAACTTAACAACAATTATCTAAAGACAGAGGGAAGGGCTCACACAAACTAGCTGGAGGAGGACATAGCACATACACCCACACACACATAACCACACACACATACACACACACACACACACACACACACACCGAGCTGGGGACAAAGAGGCTGGAGCTGACCTGGGAGGAATGATTAAAAACGGTAACAACATAAGACACTTAGCTGAGACTCAGATAAAAGACACATGAGGGCGCTATGAGACACAGAAGGGAAGACACAGACGCAGACCATGACAAAGAGGGTTAACCGTGATAAATTTTCCGCCTCCCACAAAGAGATGGTAAAAGTGAATATGAGCATAATTATATACATTTTATTACGTTATTATGTATTTTATTTTTGACTATTTCTCCAAAGGGTTCAAATGAAGGCAACTGGACTTCTTTGATTTCTTTAAAACATTTTACTTCTCCTCTGAGGAGCTTTGCCAGTTCTAACTGGAATATGGGAGAGCCAAGTTTATAAGCTGTAGCTGTCTGTTATTTAAAGAGCAGAAACTACTCTGAGTACCCCGCCTCTCCATCTACTGATGAGTCTTTGGCCTCTATTGATGGTGAGTCATCGTGTTGATTAGATGCAGGAAGGTGTGACCTAGACTGAAACTGAATGAGATTCAAAGCTGTATTATTGGTACTGGAAAGGTGAAATCTAAAGCCCCATTCCCACCTGTACCGGGTCGGCCCGGGCCGGGTAGCCCCAGTCGGCCCCAGCCTGGCCCGGTTGATTCCACACATCCTTGCCTTAAGCCCATGTGGGCTGATTCTACCCACCAATCAGAGGCTTGCTCTAATGGAAGGTGTGAATGGGCTGATTCTACCCACCAATCAGAGGCTTGCTCTAATGGAAGGTGTGAATTTGCTGTCAGCAGTGGGCGTGTTGGCCCTGGTCGGCCTGAAGCAGTACCCCTCGGGAAGAGGGCCGAGAATGAGCCTTGGTTGGCCCGGGAAAATTCCAGGCCACCCAGATATGTAAACAACCTACGCTACCCGGCCCGGGCCGACCCGGTACAGATGGGAATGGCCCATAAGCCCCTCCCCTATTTAAAGTGGGGTTTTCACGTTTTGACATAGATAGCTTCTTTTACTCCTCTCTCAAATCATCTATCTTCTCTGTCCAGAATGTGGACTTCAAAGGTCATCTTCAAAGGTGTGTCCCTTGTCCTTCAGGTGAAGGTGGACTGCAGAGTTTTGACCTGAAGAGGTGGCTCTCCTGTGTTGTGTTATGTTCTTGTGTAATTGTTGTTTAGTTTCTCTAATGTAAACATCTGCTGGACAGTCCTCACCACACTGGACTGCATAAACGACCCCACTGAGCTTCTGTTTGGGTGTTTTCTCTTCTGGATGGACCAGGTTCTGTCTGAGGGTGTTGTTGGGTTTAAAGTTTACTGGGATTTTGTGTTTGGAGAAGATTCTTCTAAGTTTCCCTGAGACTCCTGCCATGTATGGGATGATGGTGTCTTTGTGTAAGGGATGTTGTTGTTAGGTTGGTAGCAGAGCTCTCGTGTTTAGTGTTAAGTTCAGTAAGATCATGGAATGGGAAGAATTTTCTACTGACAGGAAAAAGATTTCAACTAACATAGCTGTAGATCACAATGGATAACTCTCTGTGGTTGCATTTATTTTACATTTATTCTACTACCTCTTACTAGAGCTGTCTTTAGTAGGTGCAAAATATATTTGGTTGTACACCTGTGCAATAGCAATAAATTATCTTGATTCTTGTTAAATGTACTTCCTGAATGAGTGACCTTTTCAGGCTAAAATAACAAAATGACAAATACAGACAGAAGGACAACTTCTTTCTTCTTTTGTAATGCGTTGCATCACCACCTGGTATCAGAACAGGACTCAGTATTGGAAGATAATAAAAAAAATCAAACAACTTGGACTCGGATCAGGGGCAAAAATGTGGTTGTAACATCTCTAGATATGTCAGCTTTAAAAACAAACTATTATTTATGAACCAACATTAACACTAATGACACTAATTGATTTATTTTTATTATGTTGTTTGAGCCCAAGGGTCTCATTATCGGAATGTTCTAACTTGTTGGATTGCTCTATAAGTGCCCCCTTTTTTTTTTTTTACTTTGAGCTCCCACCCCATCAAAGGTCTCTGTACGGCCCTGTTTAGCACTACTGGGGTTCTAAAACCCCCAAAAGCTTTTTACATCACAACCTACCTTTGTTGTAGCGTCAGTCACGCATCATCATTTGACCAATCACAGTTGGGGAGACAGCATGCTGCAGACACGACCACAGCATTTGTTCATTCACAGACTGTTGTATAACCTTGAAGTTTTAGAGTGATTAGATCTCTCTAATGAATGATTTTTGAAGCCGAGTATAGTGGTCATGTGACTTGTATTGATCCAAAGAACTTTTTGTTTTGAGGGGAGTTAAAGTCCCAAAGTCATCGTCACACACTGGTGAAGTTATGTCCTGCATTTGACCCATCCCCATGGGGAGCGGTGAGATTAAGCTGTGGGAACTATTTGGTCTTCTGTCGGGTTTCAGTCACTATGAGAATCAGAGACAGGAGAGGTTTTCATCTTGTTCACAACCTACCTTTGTTGTAGCGTCAGTCACGCATCATCATTTGACCAATCACAGTTGGGGAGACAGCATGCTGCAGACACGACCACAGCGGCGCTGACAGCACGTATGACTGTTGTTGCTTCAGCATGTCGCTGTGCTTTAGAGCTTAAAGGCCCAGTGTGTAAAAACATTTGACTCTTTAGTGCCACGCAGTTCAGAGTAAGTATTGCAGCTCCGGTAGCCCACACTAGGGTTGGGCTGTTTTTCCATTCGCCCATCAGTAAATGACGATGGGCCGTGGTTTGTGCATTTGACTGATTACGGTATGATTCACTGACTGATTTGCGAACACAGAAGTCTAAACATGGATTTTTTTTTATGGATGTGCAGCACAAATTAGTTTTCTTTTTGTTTAACTCACTCACTGCCTGCCGTTTCCTGATCAGAAAAGCCTTCAGACAGCATTTTTCAGCGTTTTTACTGTTTTTTTAAGAGTCACAGAACGTTGCGCTCTATGATGATGTTAACGCCAAAACTACCAAAACATAGCGAAGACTCACCTCTTACATCAGAAAGAATCGGCACGTTTCGAGCGTTATCCGTTCTTTCATAAGCTGTTGTTGAATTGTGGCCGGCAGAAGCTTTTCCGGTTCTCGCGTCACTTTTTCTTTTTTTTTTACAGCAGCGTCTCAAAACGATCTCCTAACACATGGACTTTCTGCTTCCTGATCACTTGACGTGTGACATATGCGGATGAAGATCGGCTTTAGAGCTGGGATGTTTGTTCTCATGGTGCGGGGGCTCGTTCCGACGCCCACACAGTAAAAACATGCCAATGACAGTTAAAGAGTTGTTAAAGTGTTGAAAGGAAGTAGGGCTGAAACGAGTCATCAAATGGTTCGATACATTAAGTTCCTCGATTCATTTTTTTACTAATTCGAAGCTTCGTTAAATGTGCACTCCACAGTCTGAACACATTTTACTGGAGCACTACGTGGTGATCTCGGTGCTGTGGTGGAAAAAAGAGAAACCAGCAACGACGGAAACCATTGTTAGAGGCAGAAACGGTCCAACGTTTGGATCAAGAGTTAAACTATGAGCAAACTACTGAATTGGCTGACTGAGTGGAGGTGGTTCATAGATGTCGCAATCATTATGTCAGAAGGGAATGCCCCCTCCACTTTTACAAAGTGTGCATTTGGACCCCCCCCCCCAACACACACCTTTTACTCTTTCGATTGTTTCAAAGAAATCCATTCCACTTGATTCATTAGAAATGACTCCGTCTGCTGAAGTCCGTTCCACCTTTTCCTGGTTGCTCTGCTGCACGCATGGTGGACGTGACTGACATGGTTGTCTTTTTTGTGTGTGTGTGTGTGTGTGTCCTGTCTGGCTGTGAAGCAAACAGAATTGATGTCTGAATGCTGGTGACAAGCCTTGCAGTTTTACTCTCAGGTGGAGCATCAAAGCGTCTGCTTTTAATGTCACGCCTGATACTTAAAATTTTATTGTTATTGTTTTTGAATGCTTTTTAATTCCGACCAGACATGGAGACAGAAAGAGAAAGGTGAAAGAGAAAGGAAGAGACAAAAGATGGGGGGGGGGGGGGTGTTCCACAAAAATAAACTATGATGAACAAGAATCTGCTTCTAGACCTGCAGAAAGAGAGAAGAAAAAAAAATGGGACAACAACAATACAACAAGATCAAGCTATCACTGTGTCAACTTGATGAAGAAATATATAATCAACATTGTTTAACTGAACAATCACACGATAATAAATCACAGTGCATTAAGTGCCCACCTGTAATAAAAATGAACTTGTCATCTGTTGTATAATTGCTTTATATAAGTTATTGATCACTACTGTTTGTCAATCACACTTATCATGAGGATGTAATCAAGGGTAATCATGGTAGAGCCGAACATAATGTGATCATGAGGATGTAATCAAGGGTAATCATGGTGGAGGTGTGCAGCTTTGCACGCACATCAGTGGATGTATAAGGAGCAGAGCAGAGCTCAGGGGGTTAGAGCTGCTTGAAGGATTCTACCTGACGAGGTTCATGGATTACATGTGTTCAGTTCTTCACCTATCATGGATTACGTTTTCTAACTGGGGTGTTCAGCTCTCCACCCATAAGCAACGGTAAGAGAAATGTTTTGTTCATGATTGATAACTTGTATGAATGCCGGTTGAATAAAGCCTTGTTGTTCATCTGATATTCAAGTTGTGTTTCATTGTTTCTGGCGTCGACTTGACAACGATCCTGATTAAATAAATATAAAGTGTAAAAAGAGACTTTGAGTCTTTTAAGGTAATTAAAATAAAATAAAACATTTTATTGTAGAACACCACCATAGCCTTAAGACCTGTGTTGAACGTGCCCAAGTCCATACTTATGAGAGCACCATGTGAGCACCTGTGTGTGTACACGCGCTTGTTTATGTAAGGTTTCTCTATAGGAGCGTCCAATAGAGAGTGTGAGGGGCCACAGATCTGACCCCTAAAGATGTGCAGGAGACGGAGGGAGCTCCAAGTCCCAGAGATCCAGGAGCTGCCCCAGAACACAGGAACTCCAGGGAGACTGCGACCAGAAAAAACCCCACTCCCCTCGAGAGGCGCAGAGGATCGCCCCGGGGGGCCACAACCAGCAGCCGGCAGAGTCCAGGGAGACATCAGCGGCAAGCCCACAGGCCCGCCCGCAGCCTCCCACCCCCTAGCCGGCCGAGCCCGGGACCCAGTGACCCGGGACTCAGGGCGACCACCCCCGCTGGGGACCTAGCAGAGCCCAGGGTCCCAGACCCCACCAGGCAGCCACTGGGATTGGTCAGGCAGATGCCAAAAATCTTTAACTCCCTGACCCAGGAGCCACAACCCAGGCAGACCAAGGCACCGCACTCCACACCAGGTGTGGTAGGGAGAGGGGAGATGAAGATCTATATCATCACAAGAAGTCCCAGGAGAAGGGAGGAGTCAAAGGCTCCACCTGACATATACAGTCATACACAAACACAGTCACACACTCCCTCCCTCATGCTCACACATACACATACAACCAAAGATTTTCAACAATGCACGCCGGACACCCGCTCATGCTCCCCATACACACCCTATTCACTCTGGTCCCGGTACTGCTGCACATGGGGTACAACCATTACCGGTTCCAAGAGTTCGACCCTTTCTGCTGGGGTGCTGATGAGCAGGCTCCCCAGCCCAACGCTGAGCACAGCAATCCACCACCCCAGACCCCAACCGTACGGCCTGATCTCCCTCCTAGCCTCCAGCCCCAGGAAGCCAAGCGACAACAGAGGTGTGCTAAGACCCCCTAGTCTCCCTCCGCCTGCTCCAGTATGGTGTTAGTGTGTGTTGATGAGGTGTATTCCATGGCTGTGGTGAGCGGGCATTGCGGCCATCGTCTGGCCTATGCCAGCTGATGCCACCACACCACCCCACTTGCAGCCACAGCCCTCAGTGTCTAAGTGCAGTTTAAAATTGGAAGTAAGCACCGGCACTTGGGATGAGGCTGAGAAATCCCCCTGCCAAATGCCATTGGATGTGCTCACTCCCAAGGCCCTAAGTGTTTGTTTGTGTGGAATGTCGTTGGTGGAAGTGTTTAAGGTGCAGATAAAATTGGGGGGCAGGTTGCCACAGGAATGAGGAAATGGGGTCCATACCTGCACTCCCTGACTTGTCCACCCCCCAAGGTCCTATGTGCATGTTTGTGTGATGATGTGAGGGAGCAGGAGGAGAGAACTGTGTGGGGAGTAATTATTGGCGGGCTCTCCCTTTTGGGCAAACCGGGCAATAAGACAGGAAGTGACCGGGTTTACCACAATATAGGCAAAGCCGGGAGGAGAACCGGTGTTGTCTTTCCTCAGGGGATAGGCTGGCCCGGCTTATCTGCATGGGCTCCTCCGGGGGCGCTGAAACATGAACTGAACTAGGGGGTGATGTGGAACGGACCAACTGGTTTGGCAGAGCTGGCTGAAAACATGGCTGAGCAGGTTTTGGGCAGTTTCTTAGCCTCTTTTCTATGCAAACGGCGAGACTGATTAGGTCCTCCAACGTCTCTGACTCAGGGCAGAAAGCTAGCTGATCCTGTATCTTGTCATCAAGAGCTTGGGTAATAGCTCCCTTCAGCGATTCCGGGTCCATACTTGAGGTGGTAGCGAGTGTTCTAAAATCTATGGCAAAGTCCAGCAACGTTTGCTTTCCTTGCTTCAGGTTCCAAATGGTTCTAGATATCTCCACGGGGGTCTCCGTATGGTCAAAGGTGCTTTTAAAATCAGCGAGGAAATTGCGCAGAGAACCTTTAAGAAAATTGGGATCTCGGCTTTTTGCTTCCGCCCACTGTAAGGCGCGGCCGCGGAGCAGACCTACGATGGAGGAGATTTTTATAGGATCACTGCTGTAAGTCTCTGGAAATGTTTCAAATGTTAACATGCATTGAAGAAGAAATCCCCGTACCTGGCCGAACTCACCCTGGTAGGTGTCCGATGGAGTGGACTCCGGGACCCGGAAATGCAAACGGGGTGATGGAACAGCTTGGACCGGAAGTTCTTGAGCGGCAGGCGGAAGGACGGGAGAGGTGGACACAGTAAGCTTGTCGTTTTACTGCCGGATCATGGATTCAAGCTGGAATAAATGCTGGTTAGTATTTGACTGTTAGTCGAGGAGGGATTGGATGGAGTTTTCGTGTTTGGACAAGGTCGTGGCGAGGGCAGGCAGAAGTGATTTGGCGAATGGGTCAGATTTATGGCCGGATGATTCTGTCATGTTGTGTTGTAGTTTTTTGACCCACGACATGCAGAATCACACGAGAGGCAGAAGGTAAGAAAAAAATTATTTATTTTTGTTCGGTGGAGGTGTAGATGAAGGTCGGGGTTCAGGTGGTTCTGATGGAGTTCTGAAGCAGAAACGAGTAGTTGCAGATCAGCGGGTACAAAGTGTAAGAGAGTTGGCTTACGGTTTCCTGGTTGTTGGGGGAGCTTGAGGTGAGGGTAAGTCAAGGATGGTTGAGCTGGTCGGGTGAGAGGCAGAGGCAATAGCTGGGAGCTGAGCACCGGAGTCCAAGGTGTCCAGGTTGGCAGGTGAGGGTTGGAGAGCAGGCAGTCAGGGGCGAGCGACAGGGCAGGCAGGCAGGGTTGATCCGATGAGTCTATTACTTTGATAATGGAAGTAGACTGGTGGACGAGAGGTACCTGAGGAGGTCGGAGGAAACAGGGCAGATAGTATGAGGGAAGCGAGGTACACAGGAGACCAAAACGAGCTAGAGACAGGCAATTACTGGTGAGAATACTACCCAATACTGAGTATCATCCGGCACTGATGAGTTGTCCCGACACTCCTTAAATCCCCTGACCACTAATGAGCAGATCTACAGCAGCTGCTCTCCGGACACACCCACCTGCACACAGAAGAACTCAGCACAAAACAGATGTCAACTCAGCACAGGCCATGACACACGCATGGTGACGTGACTGACATGGTTGTCAACAAAGTTAGAAAATAACAGACGGAACGAACCAAAGTGAAACTACAGGCTTGTGGAAGCTGGAGGAGGAGTCAGTACCATTACTATCCCTTAATAAGCAGTGTCCTTGTCTGATCCCTCCACAGACATGGGGACATGAGGACATTTCTCACAAAGAAGCAGAAAATAAGTAAAACTGTCCAGAATGAATGCTGACTGACAGTGGCGGATTTAGCAATTTGGGGGCCCAAGGCGAACACAGACATGGGACCCCCTTACACTACATTTCTGACAATCTTATCTTTAACTGGATTTGCAAAACTCTCCCCTCTTCTGACACGAGTTATTTTCACTTTTTATTAGCCCTCCTCTTTATCCTGTCAGTGCTCCTGTGCCTTTGCCTTACTTTTTTTTCCTTCTATTTTCCATTTTGGTCTTTGTTTTCCTCCCATTAAACATTTTCCATTGTCTTTCCTTTTCTGCTTCCTTTTGGTGTTTATTTAAAGGTTTTTCACCTGACTGATTCCTGAACCTGGACTGATCTCAGTATTGGTCAAATAAATTGTTCTGAGTGACATCCAAAGTCTGGTCTTTTCAAGTGTAGGCACCTCACATTGGAAGAAAACACTTGACAGTAGGAGGCTTAGAAGTTATGGTCAGAAACAAACACGCTGATTGTGATGGAAGTTTTTATTGTTCCTAAAGTAGAAATATGTTTTTATCTAAATTAAGTTCATGTTCTTGTTCCCTTTTTCCCACATCATGTAGCCAGTATCACTCATCATGCAAATATAAAGGTATGGTGGTCTGTAACATCATGTGTCTGTGTTTCCTACAGATGTTCAACAGCTGGTGCTTGTTAAAGAAGAAGGTCCTGAAGAACAGAGTGCTGGTGTGGACCAGCAGGATCCAGAACACCTCCACATAAAGGAGGAACAGGAGGAGCTCTGGACCAGTCTGGAGGGAGAGCATCTCTGTTTGAAGGAGGAGACTGAAGCTGTTGGGTTTCCTGTTACTGCCGTTTCTATAAAGAGTGAGGATGATGACGAGAAACCTCTGGTCTCACAGCTTCATCAGCAGCAAATAGAAGACAGAGATGTTCCAACCAGCAGCTCAGCTGACCAGATGACAGCAGAAACTGGTGGAGGAGCTGGAACTAGCAGGAACCCAGATCTGAACCCTCATGATCAGACATCTGATTCTTCAGAGACTGAAGTTAGTGGAGATGATGATGATGATGATGTGAATCTGGACTCTGAGCTGTCAGACTCTGGGTCTGAAACTGGAGATGAAGATGATGACTGGAATGAGAGCAGGTCTTCTGAGTCAGAAGGTAAGTCTGTCAACAAGTTCTTAACAAGTGGTCTCTCCAGAGACACGTGAGGGAGACAAGTCATCCAGCAGTAAGGTCTTCAGGCTGTTTGGTTAATAAGAAATGTGTTAGAGTGAAGCAACATGTAGACTCGTGCAGGAAAGTCCAGAAGAAACCTAAATCATTTAGTCATGATGACTGTGGAAAAAGGTTTACTACAAATGTAAATAAACAAATCACCTGAGAGTCCACACATAGCAGCTGCTGTTACAGAGTATGGGCCAGCCTCATCCGACCCATACTCTGCTTCTGGCCGGTAACAAGATGGCGCCTGTGTTTGGAATAGCCACAGGTCCGTTTCCACATTCCCGCCTTGCCACGGGGCAGCGCTGTGTCTCCGTCCATGTTTCCTCGGGTCTGTTTATCCTGGTTCTTCAGTGGTTTCCCTTGCTGTTCCCTCCATGAGTGGACTTTACACACCGTGGATCTGACCTACTAACTCCAGCTGTTTCTGCTTCTGGCAGGATCATGGTGTAGTTACCCAGGGAGTCCAGTTGCTGCAGGATGAAGTGTAGAGCCATGCTGATAGTGTAACGTGATGGAAGTGGTTACTTTTACTGAATGATCAATAAGATGTGATATTCCATATAATTATAGATTATCAATCTTATTGGTCTTTGAATATTTGATTTAATACGACCTTAGGAACACACACTTCATATTAATTCAGACAGATTCAAGAATATAGTTCATTAAAATAAGTTTAATTCTATATTTCTAAACTAATGATTACATGACTGTTAGGGATTCTATCAATAACCCATCACCTGCAGCTGGAGAGAGAGGAGAGACAATAAGCAGACAAGTCACCAAATTGCAATCGGGGCAGAAGCTCAAGGCAACTGCCCAGAGGTTCTGCTCTCAGAGTTTAATTATAACTAAGATAAGACAGTCTGTGAGAGACTGTGTGTGTGTGTGTGTGTGTGTGTGTGTGTGTGTGTGTGTGTGTGTGTGTGTGTGTGTGTGTTCGTGTGTGAGGGAGTTACTAGGTAACAAGAATGTGTGTGTGTGTCTGAGTGTGTGGGAATGCTTTCAGGCATAGAAGAATACATTCAGTTAATAATAAACATAACATTTCCATAATATAATCCCTCCTGTTTATCCGAATAGGATAACTAAACAATAAGAAAACAACAACACAAAAAACAATTAAGTATAATGATAAAGTATAGAACAAATAAAATAATAAAACTTGATAAGGCAAACACAGCTGACAATAACATCAAACAACAGTTTACAGAGATACTTGTGAGATAATGGAAATCAGTTAAATCAACACCATCATAAACTAAAGAAGAGCTATTTCATACATCTTGATGTGAATTTACTGTGATGCAGCAATTCTACAATTTATAGCAGCTCCCATAAAGAGATTGGGAAGGATTAGCAAAACCATATAATATACAGAAAACAAGCCAAGCGGGGTGCAGCAGTGGCAGTTGCCGAGGCAAAATCTCGGGCGTGGGAAGAGTTTGGCGAGGCCATGGAGAAAGACTATCGATAGGTTCCAAAGAGGTTCTGGCAAACTGTCCGGCGCCTCGAGAGGAAGGCAGCAACTCGCTTACACTGTTTACAGTGGGGATGGGGAGCTGCTGATGTCAACTGGGGCTATAGTCAGCCGGTGGAAGGAATACTTTGAGGAGCTCCTCAAAACCACCTACGCGCATTCCGAGGAGGAACCAGAGCTGGTTTAATGTGTCTCCCAGCACAATCTCCAGAACATAGAGGAGATTTCAGGAGTTTGGCGGTTATTCTCGGAGAGCTGGATAGGGCCGTAGAAGGTCCACAACCCATCAGCAGGACCGATACCTGCTCCTTTGTGCAAGGCGAAACAGGCTGAGCACTGCTTTTGCCCTACAGAATGACATCCAGAGGGCCACTGGTGTGAATGTCTCTACCCAAACAATCATGAACATACTTCATGAAGATGGCCTGAGGGCCCGACGTCCTGTAGTGGGCCCTGTGCTCCCTGCCCAGCACTGTAGAACTCGACTGGCATTTGCTCAAGAACACCAGAATTGGCAAGTCCGCCACTGGCACCCTGTACTTTTTACAGACGAGAGCAGGTTCACCCTGAGCACCTGTGATAGACGTGAAAGAGTCTGGAGAAGACAAGGAGAACATTATGCTGCCTGCAACGTCGTTTAACATGACCGGTTTGGTGGTGGGTCAGTGATTGTCTGGAGAGGCATATCCATGGAGGGACACACAGTCCTCTACTGCCTATGGTGCTCTGACTGCCATAAGGTATCGAGATGAAATCCTTGAACCCTTTGTCAGACCCTACGCTTATGCAGTAGGTCCTGGTTTTCTCCTAATGCACGACAATGCCCGGCCTCATGTGGCAAGAGTATGCAGGCAGTACCTGCAGGATGAAGGAATTGAAACAATTGAATGGCCTTCACGATCCCCTGACTTAAACCCAATAGAACATCTGTGGGACATTATGTTTCGGTCCATTAGGCAGCGCCAGGTTGCTCCTCAGACTGTACAAGAGCTCAGGGATGCCCTCACACAGATCTGGGAGGAAGTGCCACAAGACACCATCCGTTGTCTCATTAGAAGCATACCCCGACGTTGTCAAGCATGCACACAAGCTTGTGGGGGCATCACAAGATACTGAAAAGCAATTTGAGTTGCAGAATTTAAGTTTTTGAAATAATGGACTAGCCTGCCACATCTTCATTTCACTCCAATTTTAGGGTGTCTTCACAATTGAGCCCTCTGTAGGCTGATAACTTTTATTTCCATTAAAAGACTTGGCATCCTTTTGTTCCTAGGACATTGCCCTGTCATTATTTGTATAGATATCCAACTTCATATTGAGATCTGATGTATCTAATGTGTTTCTTTAAAGTGTTCCTTTAATTTTTGTGAGCAGTGTATATCCAGTAAAAGATAATGCATTTCATTAACATGCATGTGTATTGGAAATGGTAATAACATTTAATTTCTGCTGCTAACAATAAGGTGTTTTTACAGGACCAGAGCGTTTGCAAAACAGGATTTGCCGCAGCTCCCTGGGGAGGATATAGGTCGTTTATGAGATCAGACAGTGGCGGTAATGTGATTGATTTGATTTGATTGATTGATATGATGTGGCGCAATCGTGGCAGTTTTATAAAAGATTAGGTGATGGTGGCATAAAGGGGGTATGGGGTGGTCTCTGCCGCAGCCTTTTGTTTATCTTTTTTAAAAAGCAGCTCCTATCCCCATCAGTCCCTCTGCAGTCTCTGGTGATCTGAGCTTCAGCTCTAACAGAGAGGCTCATGGAGCGCTGCAGTGCTCCAGTTTGCCATCTCAGCTGATTTAGTTCAAAAAGCAAACCTTATTGCCCGTGTTTACTTGCATTTTCAATAAATTTGCCAGCCGGAGCTCAGCAATAACTCCCCACGTCATCATGACATCTGCCTTTGTTGCACCAGGGCGCATACGACAGACCATTACCGCAATATTACTACCAAGCGAGGCGGAACGAATGCCGCAAAATTTGCGCAATGCCATGATGGCATGGCACTTTTATAGACATACCATTGCGGTAATATTACGCTGATTTGCTGGCATGGTATGTCTTGTAAAAAGGGCTAATGTAATGGTGGCATGTCTATTATGTACTGGTTAGGGTTAGGGGGATTTTCCATTTTGCCTTGGCCCCCAAAGTGCCTTGAAACGGCCTTGGGTGTGTGACTGAGTTTTGAAGGTGATCTGAATTGTATCAGATGTATAAATATTACATGTGTATAACTTATTATTTTATACAGGTAAAAACGTGTAGTGGAGATAAATCTACCTACATTTTACTTTCAAGCTTTGTTTTCTTGTTTTTATTTCGCTATTGTCCTGCCCTGTCTGTCTCTCATCTTCCTGCATCTCCTCTAAACTCTCCAGAAAAACTGCTTGGATTCTTTTTCACCTCATCAGTTACTTTTGAGCAGATCAAAGGGACCTCCTGACCGCAAAGCGGAGTGCGCGTTTCGATGCTGCATCAGTGAGGTGAAATCACCGCAGCACACGATGAGCGGAGCACATCAGGAACGATTAAAAGACAGTAACAGAGGATATAAACAGATATGAACAATCATGTGTTAATAATAATCTTTTGTTGCGCCACCTTGAGAATGTATCGTGTGCTGGACGCAGCGGGCGCATCAACGATAAGCGGTCTGCGTCCTCTCCGCTCAACAGAACCCCGCTACAATGAGAGTCCATAAATATTGTAATGTAGGCAGAAACTGGATCTTTCCTGAAAGATATCTAGCCCCCATAACTTGATCCCTGCTCCTGGATATTATAACCGGACATTTTGATCAATGTAGGAACCCCCCCCCCCCCCCCCCCCCAGCACCAACCACAGATATGTACCAACTAGTGAGAAAAGCAATGTTTGATAATCTTTTTCTGCAGCGGTTTTAGCGCTTTTCGGTGCGCCGCTGCTGATACAGCTCCCCTGTAGTGGTGCAATGCTGCCACTACAGGCAAAATAACGTCCATATAGCTGGGGGCAGAGTGAAATCAGGCTGGGCGGCACAAAAATAGCTGGAGGCGGCCGCCACGCAAATTTGAACGCAGGAAAAACCCTAACATTAATTATAATAATGTTAATGATAATACTTCTCACAACACACAAAGTAGTGATTTTATTTTATTTTATTTTTTTGCTTTCCTGAAATATTTAGTGTTTAGAGCTTTTAATAGTTTATATCTGTTAGATTGTTACTGATAGCAGCTACTTTTAAGTGTTTCAGTTTTCCTTTTGACTTTTGTGATGCTTCGTGCTTCAGCATGTAGGTGTAGAAGAAGAAGAAGAAAGTATAATTTCTATAGCACCTCTCAAGATAAAAATCATGAGGCGCTTCACAAAAACAAAACGTAAAAATATAAAAAAGCATTTAGAAAATGTTTAAAAATATATTTAAAATGAGCAAAAATAGACAATTGTGCTTAAAAAATGTTAAGAAAGAGAGAAAGTGAACAGGAAAGAGGGAAATCAGTGGATAGAAAGGTGGAATAGGTGGGGAGAGCAGAATAAAGAGATAGTGATGAAGAAGGTCATACAAAAGCCAGCTTGAACAAGTTAGTTTTCAGCTGCTTTTTAAAGGAGTTCACTGAGTCCACTGATCTCAGGCTCAGGGGGAGAGAGTTCCAGAGTCTGGGGGCCACAGAGGCAAATGATCTGTCATCTTTGGTCTTTAGCCTGGTGCATAGCACAACCAGTAGGCTTTGATCACTGGACCTCAGGGACCTGCTGGGGGTGTAGGGACTAAGAAGATCACCAATGTAAGATGGTGCTTGTCCATGTAAGGCCCTATAGACTAGAACCAGGATCTTGAAATGAACCCTGAAGTTGACTGGCAGCCAGTGAAGCTGGAGGAGAAGCGGGGTGATGTGGGTGTGTTTGGAGGACTTGGTCAGAAGCCGAGCACAGGCATTCTGAACCACCTGTAGACGGTTCAGGGAGGTTCTGCTTAGACACGTGAAAAGAGAGTTACAGTAGTCTAAGTGTGAGGAGATGAAAGTGTGGAGAACTGTCTCAAGTTCAGAGTGGGACAGAATGGGACTCAGCTTAGCAATGTTCCCGAGATGGAAGAAGGAAGAACCAACAAGATAACTGACATGAGAATCCAGGGTGAGAGCTGGGTCAAAGGTCACACCAAGATTCCTAACAGAAGGTTTGGTGTGAGAAGCAAGCTGACCATGTCACGCGAGGGTACACAGGAATAAACCCAAATGCAGGAGACAGGATGACCAGATCCTATACTGATTACTTTTAATAACAAAAAATCACCACATAAGTGGGAAAAGGACTTCACGGGTAATACAAAACAAAACTACCACAGACTCGAAACAAAGCTATGCTCTAAACACCAGAAACTCTTCACAACAACGCCACACCATGCACAGGAAGCAGCTGCTTAAATACATGGTGTGGCAATCAGGAAATTGCAGTCAGCTGCGGCATTCCCCGATGCTCCAAAGAGGGGCAGGAACAGCAGGAAGAGCCACAGCCAACCTACACAGAGAAAGAAAAAACATGCATTAAAACAATCAGGAGGAGTAACCCATAACATAACCCCCCTCACAAGGTCCGGCTTCCAGACGGACGACGAGGCTGATCAGGGTTGTCCCGGTGAAAACGGGCGATCAGGTCACGGCACAGGACGTGGCGTTCGGGGACCCACTGGCGGTCCGCCGGGCCGTAACCCTCCCAATCCACCAGGTACTGGATGCCCCGACCCACCCTCCGAGAGGCCAGGAGCTTGTTCACCTTGAAGACCGGGCCACCGTCCACAAGGCGAGGAGCAGGCGGAGCCGCAGGGGGCGGATGCAAGGGGCTAGTCACAAAGGGCTTAAGCTTGCTCACGTGGAAAACAGGGTGGATCCGCAGGGAGCGAGGAAGGTCCAACCTAACCGCCACCGGGTTGATGACCCTGGACACTGAATAGGGGCCGATGTACCGAGGAAGGAGCTTTCTCAAACCCCCTTTCAATGGCACATCTGTCGAGGCAAGCCAAACCTTGTCTCCCACCTTGTAGTCGGGTGCGGCTGATCTCCGACGGTTCGCCACTGCGGTGAACCGTTCCTGATTCTGGACCAGACGAGAGCGGTAGTCCACCCAAGTGCGCCGACAGCGTCGTACAAACGCGGCAGGGCCGGAGGCCGATGCAGACCTCTCCTGATGGGGGAAAAGTGGGGGCTGATAACCATAGGCAGCCTGAAAAGGGGAGAAACCGGTAGAGTTCACAAGAGAATTATGGGAATATTCTGCCCAAGGGAGCTGTGAGGACCAGGTCGAGTGGTTCTCAGAGCACATAGCTCGTAGGGTGGTCTCCAAGTCCTGATTAAACCGCTCCACTTGCCCGTTGGTCTGAGGATGGAAACCAGAACTTAAACTGACCGTTATCCCGAGGAGCTTGCAGAATTCTCTCCAGAATGCTGCCACGAACTGTGGACCCCGATCCGAGGTAATGTTCTCAGGAAGCCCGTGCAGTCGAAACACATGTCGTGCCACTATCTCGGCCAGTTGTTTTGCCGAAGGCAGTTTCTGTAGGGGCACAGCATGAACCAACTTCGAAAATCTGTCCACGATAGTCAGAATGACAGTGTTACCTCTTGAACGGGGCAGACCCGTGATGAAGTCCATGGCTATGTGGGACCATGGTCTAGAGGGGATAGGTAAAGGCTGTAGGAGACCTGCAGCAGGGGTTCTGGGCACTTTAGCACTGGCACACACAGGGCACGAGGAGACGAAAGCTCGTATGTCAGAGGACATGGTGGGCCACCAGAAACGCTGAGCCACCAGGAAGGCGGTCCTTGTCATCCCGGGATGGCAAGCCAGGCGTGACGAGTGCCCCCACTTCAGCACCGCGGGGCGTAGACTCGAAGGCACAAACAAGCAGTTAGGGGGGCATCCATCAGGGATTGGGATCGTGCCTGAAACTGCAGACTTGACCCTACGTTCCAAGGCCCAGCGGTTAGCCCCAAGTACCAGGACAGGAGGAACGATGGTGGTGGTACCCGGGACCTCTGTCGACCTGCAGTCCTGCTGATATTGTCGGGACAAGGCGTCAGGTTTGATGTTTTTGCTGCCAGGGCGATAAGAGAGGGTGAAGTTGAAACGGTCAAAAAACAGAGCCCACCGGGCTTGGCGTGGATTAAGTCGCTTAGCCGTGCGAATGTACTCTAGGTTCTTGTGGTCTGTCCACACCAGAAAAGGCTGTCTTGCACCCTCCAGCCAGTGGCGCCATTCATCAAGGGCTAGCTTAACAGCTAGCAACTCTCTGTTCCCTATGTCGTAGTTTCTCTCTGCAGGATTGAGCTTGCAGGAGAAATACGCGCAGGGATGAACTTTGTTATCAGACGCTCTCTGTGACAACACGGCCCCCACCCCAGACTCAGACGCATCGACCTCCACAATAAACTGTTTGGAGGGGTCAGGCTGTGTCAGGATAGGAGCCATAGAGAAACGTCTTTTAAGCTCAGTAAAAGCCCTACTGGCTCCAACGTCCCAGACAAAACGTACCTGAGCTGAGGTGAGTTTATGGAGAGGTGCAGCCACGCCACTGAACCCTTTGATGAAACGTCTGTAGAAGTTAGCAAACCCCAAGAAGCGCTGGAGTTGCTTACGATCCGCGGGGACAGGCCAATCGAGAACAGCTTGTACCTTAGCCTCGTCCATCTGCACTGAACCAGGAGAAACCACATGCCCAAGGAACTTGGTTTGTGTTGTGTGGAACTCACATTTCTCCGCCTTGCAGAACAGCTGGTTCTCGAGAAGACGCTGCAATACGGCTCTGACGTGCTGCACATGAGTGTCTCGGTCTGGGGAAAATATCAAGATATCATCCAAATAAACAAACACAAATTTGTTGATCATGTCCTTGAGAACGTCATTTATGAGGCATTGGAAAACTGCGGGCGCATTGGTGAGACCAAACGGCATGACCAAATACTCAAAATGGCCATTGGGAGTATTGAAAGCAGTCTTCCACTCATCTCCCTCACGAATACGAACCAAATGGTAAGCGCTCCGCAGGTCCAGCTTTGTGAAGATCTGAGCCCCCCTGAGAAGATCAAAAGCAGACTGTAACAGAGGCAAAGGGTAAGTGTTCCGGACTGTAATAGCATTCAGCCCTCTGTAGTCAATGCAGGGCCGTAAGCCCCCATCCCGCTTGCCCACAAAGAAGAATCCCGCCCCAGCTGGCGATGAGGATGGGCGAATGATCCCAGCCTGCAGGCTCTCCTGTAGGTACTCCTCCATGGCCGCACGCTCAGGGATGGCGAGGGGGTAGATGTGGCCCTTAGGAGGCTGCGTTCCAGGTAGGAGGTCAATGGCGCAGTCATAAGGACGATGAGGGGGCAGGGCCTTGGCTCGCACCTTGCAAAACACAGCGGCCAAGTCTGCATACTCGGGGGGCACCGAACTTAAGTCTGGAGGTTCAACAGGAGGGTTAGAGACAGAGGAGCGTGTAGCAGCAGCCGTTAAACAGTTCAGCAAACAGAAAGAGCTCCAGGAGAGCACACGGCCTGAACACCAGTCAATGTGAGGAGAATGTTTACACAACCAAGGAAAACCTAAAATAACCGGAGGCCTCATGGAATCCACTACATAAAAATCCATAAGTTCAGAATGGTTTCCAGAAACAGTTACCTTAATAGGAACCGTGCGTGCTGTTACTCTGTGGATGATGGAACCGTTTATGGCACGGATGAGCAAGGCAGGGGATAAGGGTATTACTGGAATACAAAGTGCGCTTACCACTTCCTGGGATATCAGATCACCATCTGAACCAGAGTCAATCAAAGTCTCATAAGCATTCTGCATCTGGCCATAGGTCACCAGCACATTGACGGGGGGTCGAGAGGGTGGGGAGGAAGATGAAAATCGACTCACTAGGTGCCCCCCCGCTAGTGAGCCCCCCCGTTTCCCGGACATTGACGCACCTGGTGACCAGGACGAGCACAGTACAGACACAGCCCCTCCCTCATCCGTCTCCGTCGTTCAGATGCGGGGAGCCGTCCCACTCCCAGCTGCATGGGTTCCACAGGAGACTGAGCCTCACGAGCGACGGGAGGCTGTGACAAGGCCCTGAGGGGTGCGTGGTTAAAATCCGGTAGACGGCGTTCCTCTCTGCTTCGCTCCATCCTCCGACGATCGATGCAGGTAGCCAGCTCGATTAGCTCCTCCAGATCCTCCGGAACCTCCCGTGCAGCCAGCTCGTCCTTCAGAGAGCTGGAGAGACCTCGAAGGAAGACGTCGATCTGCGCCTCCTCCGGCCAGCGAGTGTTAGCTGCCAAGGTACGGAACTCCACTGCATAGGCAGAGACGCTACGTCCGCCCTGCCTAAGGCAGAGTAAGTCAGCAGCAGCAGTTCGGTGAGGAGTGGATGGATCGAACACCATGAGCAGCTGGCGAGAGAATTCCCGAAAAGAGCGGCGGAGGTCCGAGCCTCGGTCCCACTCCGCCAGGCCCCACCTCTTAGCTTGTCCAGTTAAAAAGCTCATGGCGAAGGCTACTTTGCTTTCTTCAGAGGGGAACTCACCGGGGTTAAAGTCAAAATGCAGCCTGCAGGAGGCGAGGAACGGCCGGCAGTCCACAGCCGTGCCATTGAAGAGCTCGGGGGAACCCAGGCGGACCTGACGAGGCGGAGTGGGAGCCTGCGGAGTGGGAGCCTGCTCCAGCCTAGAGAGGCGTCCATGGAGTTGTTGCATTCCGGACAGGCAGCCGCGTAACTCCCGAGCCAATACAGCAAGTTCACCTCCACTTGCCGCGTCCTCATCTGACCCAGGTAAGGGAACGTTGGCAGCTGGTATTCCTCCTGCTGGGTTGGTCATGGTGGCGTTGTAATGTCACGCGAGGGTACACAGGAATAAACCCAAATGCAGGAGACAGGATGACCAGATCCTATACTGATTACTTTTAATAACAAAAAATCACCACATAAGTGGGAAAAGGACTTCACGGGTAATACAAAACAAAACTACCACAGACTCGAAACAAAGCTATGCTCTAAACACCAGAAACTCTTCACAACAACGCCACACCATGCACAGGAAGCAGCTGCTTAAATACATGGTGTGGCAATCAGGAAATTGCAGTCAGCTGCGGCATTCCCCGATGCTCCAAAGAGGGGCAGGAACAGCAGGAAGAGCCACAGCCAACCTACACAGAGAAAGAAAAAACATGCATTAAAACAATCAGGAGGAGTAACCCATAACAGACCAAGAGAGTCTGACTTTGGGAACCAGCTTGTCTGGGGCACAGATGAGGATCTCAGTCTTATCTTCATTCAGCTGAAGAAAGCTCCCAGCAATCCAGGTTTTAATAGAGTCTAAGCAGGTGTGTAACAGCTGCAGCTTAGACATCTCATGGGGCTTAAAAGAGATGTACAGTTGGATGTCATCTGCATAAAGATGGTAGGAGATTCCTTTGAATGAGCTCAGGATGTGCTGAAGAGGAAGCAGATAGAGGAGGAAGAGCAGAGACCCCAGCACAGAACCTTGTGGGACACCATGGGTAAGAGAGGTGGTGGAGGACCTAAACTTGGAGACGGCCACAGAAAAGGAGCGCTCAGAGAGATAAGAGGAGATCCACTCCAGAGCAGATCCTGATAGGCCTACCCAGTCTCTGAGCTTCTCCAGTAGCAGGTGATGGTCAACAGTGTCAAAGGCTGCAGTCAGGTCCAGTATGACCAGAACAGAACAGTCCCCTGCATCACTGTGAGTCAGAAGGTCATTAGAGACCCTAAGAAGAGCTGTTTCAGTAGAATGAGCTCTACGAAAACCTGACTGGAAGCTATAATAGATGTTATGTTCATCAAGAGCAGCTGTGAGTTTTTTAGCCACAACCTTTTCCAAGATCTTGGGGATTAACGGAAGTTTAGAGATTGGTCTGAAGCTGCTACGGAGAGAGGGGTCGAGACTCGTTTTTTTAAGAAGCAGGTGGATTACAGCATTTTTAAAGTAAGCAGGGACCTGACCAGAGACCAAAGAAGCATTAATTATAGAGAGCACGCTGGGACCGATGGACTGAAAAGCACTCTTAAGCAAAGATGAGGGTAAGATGTTGAGGGGGCATGCAGAGGTCTTCATAGAGTTAACTAGTTTGGTTAACTCAGGCAAAGAAACAGGAGCAAAGCTATAGGATGATGGGCCTGGTTGGAGTCGGGAGAGGCAGCGATAAGGCTGAAGGAGAGATGCTAGATCTAACCTTATTGACTTTGTCCATAAAGAAAGACAGAAAGTTCTCACAGTCTGTAACAGAGTGGGTGGCGGCTGTAGGAGTGGCAGGAGAGACGATGCTGCTGACGGTGTTAAACAGCACCTCTTTGCTCTGGGACACCAGATTGGAGAAATAGGAAACCCTTGCATCTCTGACTGCAGAGTTAAAGGATGTCAGAAGATCCTTTAGGTGCAGCAGATGGACGTGGAGATGGGTTTTCTTCCACAAATGCTCAATTTTTCTGCATTGGCGATTCAGGCTGCGAAGGCTGTCATTAAACCAGGGAGTAGGGTTCACTGCAGGAACTGATCTGGTTCTGACAAGACAGATGTTGTCCAGAATGGAGAGGCAATGCTCGTTAAACTGAGAAGTTAAGGAATCTGGGTTGTTATAAGAATATAGGTGATTGGTACATATCTATGTGGTTGAAACTGTTAATAGGTGTTCAGCGGTCTAACAACTGAGGGGAAAAAGCTGTTTTTGTGGTGTGAGGTACTTATCTGCAAGGACCTGAACCTCCTTCTTGAGGGTTGTAACCTGATGTAAGTAGTAATAAATGATCATAAGATGTGATATTCCATATAAATATGAATTATCAATATTATTGATTTTTTGAAATGTGATCTAAGATGAAACCAGTTCTTTTTGGTAGTTCAGGGAAATCACACCTGCGTGATACTTTGAGACGGAGGCAAAATTATTGTTTATAAAAATCTATTTAATACTATATTTCTACTACTAATGATGACACAGAACAAATTATTATGAATATGGTTGAAACGAGATAACATAATGAATGAGATAATGGGATGTAAGCTTAGATGTTACGTAGCAAAACCTTATTAAGTGTCTTAGAAACTTGTGATGTCTGGGTTGTAAAATCAGTCTGACTGTATGGTTTAACAAACTATCAATAATTCACAAAACCCATCCACGCCAGTTAGGCAGAGACTACAAACCCTTGTGGTGAAGGTTCCCGGTGCGATCCAGGGGTCTGCGAGGTCGGTCGGACAGACTGCCGGTGGAGTTGGACTTCTGGTATTGGAGCACGTAGCTCTACCCCAAATATGGCCCATGTGGTCTGAGAAACCTTTCAGGTGACGCAGGAAGCTGGTCTAACTGTTCTCATCTGATGCCGCTTGCAAAGAAGGCTTTGACCTTGAGGTCAAAAAAAGAGGATGGTTCCTTATGCTTTGCTTACCCAATTGGCCGAAGCGGGTAGCTCTCTAGAACTGGCTTGTTCTGGAAGTGAACTAGCTTTTACTAACGATTGTTTATAGTGCTGGGTATTGCAAAATGCGTGTTTTCAGTTTGTGCAAGAATGAGGAGGGTAACGCTGCATATGCTGATGCTATTAGCATGGACGCTAATGACTGTAAACAGAAAGGAAAGGCGCTTCGACTGACATGTTGACGCCTCAAAGCACCATGGGATTTGTAGTCTTTGCAGCAAAATGAGTCGACGGGCCTCTCTGGTTCAAGGGGAAAAATCGATCTTAGGCCTAATGAATTGATTTTACTAAATTTATATGAAATGGATTTTTTTAACCAGCCCTATTTGTTTATCACTTTGGACAAATCAGAGTTGACATGTTAAAGTGGGCTTCATCAAAGACCTCAGACATCACTCCTTCCTCAAACATTTAGGGAGGTTATTTCACCTAATGTGGAGTAAAATGTCACACATTTATGTGAAGTGAATGTGTTAACCATTAACAATAATATGGTAACATTAACATGGGGGTGGGGGTGGGTGGGGTCTGTAGGGGGTGGTCAGGAGGAGGAGTTTGTGACATATAGCAAGGAGTGGTGCTAACTACTGCTAGCATACCTTAGGTGTTCAGCAGGTATGCCAGCCAACCCAGTGGCCATAGATGAGCCTCGGTTTTGCGATGCCTCAGTCAGTCAGCAGCAGCAACTAACAGGGAGAGCAATGAGCAATGGGGGTAATGTCCATTTTTTATATGTTATTATATATATACTGTGTATATATATATATATATATATATATATATATATATATATATATATATATATATATTTACATATATATAAGGGCTGTCAAATGATTAAAATTTTTAATCAGAATTTTCAGTGGATTAATCAGGATTAATCACTATTTGAAACCACACCTGAAGCCTAACCAGTTTTTTTCTGAAATGCATACCAAAATATAAATAACAGGATACACAAACACAATTTTCATATTATGTCTGTTTATTAACACAGCCAAATAATGGTGGTTTCAATCAAGCTGAAACATACTACACACCATAATATTTGTCTTTGCAATGTCCCACCGCTTCCTTTTTGGCATTCCTATTAACCAGGATGTACAATACAGTATTATAGTACAAAAAGCAAAAAAGGTAGTCAAAGCATAACTGTGGCCTACCACATTTTTATCATACACAATTTGAGTCATCCATTGCGTTTTTCTGTAGAAAAAATATTTTCAGTAAAACTTTTAAATTGAATCAAAAGAACAATATTTTACCTTTTCCTATATTCTCTAATCCAATTGCTCAAGCAAGCCTAACTACCGTAATTTCCGGACTATAGAGCGCACCTCAATAAAAGCCGCACCAACAAAAAAAAAAGGTTTTCTACACACACATGTCACACTCGAAGCCACGGCGCAGCAGACACATGCGAGTCTCCGGCGCACAGCACATGTACAGCCATAACATAAGATAATTACACAGAAAGACGCTACACGTTGGTTTTTCGTTGTTGTTTTAATTCAACAAAACGAATTTTAAACATGGGTGAACGTGCCTGCAAGTTTAGAAAAGAAAACAGCACTGACAGCATTCATATTTCTGGATGGTTATAAAATAAAAACAGAACTGACATGTTATTACCGGTAATTTGCATGCATGTTTAGATGAAAAGAACAGTGCTGACACAGCATTAATAAGCCCTGGATGATTAGAAAATAAAAAACGCACACAAAACATGCCTGGTTAGTAAATAAAACACACTTGCCTACCAGAAAAGGTCATTCGCTCTCATCTTCCTCTTGCGCACTAAAGCCATTAAAGTCCTCTTCTTCAGTGTCGGAGTTGAACAGCCTCAGAAGAGCTTCGTCACATACCTTTTCTGTGGCGATGTCAGTGTCGCTGTCCGTGTTGCTGTCATCAGCCCCGGGAGAAGCTGGCTTGAATGAGTTCTTCCCACTGCCGTCAGAATTGGTGACTGTGGTCATTCGCAACACGAGTCGCGCTACCGTTATAGATCGAGAGGGTTTATATGAGGACAGAGTTAGGGGGAAGGGAAAAAAGGCACTTCAGAGTTACCCCCGACAGAGAGGATAGCTTTGCTATGCAAAAAAACACCTCGGACAGATATGCACACAGACTTCAGAGGATACACAACAAAAGTCTCCACTAGGTAGGGAGGAAGGGTTCTGGGGCTCTCCTCACTTCAGAGTGCGCAGCCGCAAGCATCCCCGAGGGGCAGCAGCGCTCACCACCTCTGTTTGGACAGGAGAGGGAGATTATTGGGTTAGAGAGCACATTGACCCTAGATACGGTTCCATGGCCTTCACCGGTCACAGTCCCGCCCAGGCTGGGATAGGGAGAAAGAGTTTCCATGGCGACAGCAGCATTCAACATTTCTTCTGAGGGGAGTTTACAATTCAGCCTCAAAGGGATGTCCTCCAATTTAACGGTGGGCTCTGCTCTGTACCTGTGTATGGCAGGTTGGACCTCTTCATCTTCTGATTCTGTATCCGAGTTAAGTGCTCGCTCCCTAATCGGAAGGTTGCAGGTTCGAGCCCCGCTCAGTCTGTCTTTGTCGTTGTGTCCTTGGGCAAGACACTTAACCCACCTTGCCTGCTGGTGGTGGTCGGAGGGACCGGTGGCACCAGTGCTCGGCAGCCTCGCCTCTGTCAGTGCGCCCCAGGGCAGCTGTGGCTACATCGTAGCTCATCCCCACCAGTGTGTGAATGTGTGTGTGAATCGATGAATGACTGATGGTGTTGTAAAGTGCCTTCAGGGGTTCCAGGACTCTAGAAGGTGCTATATTAAATACAGGCCATTTACCATTTTCTTCATCTTCTGATTATGTATCCGAGCTCATTGGCAGAAGGCAGATTTTCTTACCGGGTGACCCCTCTTCATGTGTCTGTGAAGACTTTCTGGGCGATTCATGTTGCAGCATTCCTTCAAGTGTGGTCCATACCTCTTCCCTGTGTCTTGGGCAGTTGTTTTAATACTGTAGCAGTCTGGAGCCATGCATTGTTGCGCTGTTCTTGACGGGATGCTAGCTCCTCCTTGAACTTGGTCTTAAATCGCACCACATATCCAGGGTCCTCATCATATTTTACATACATACATGTTATAGATATTTAACCCTCTGGGGTCCATGGACGCGTATACGCGTCTTTTGAACTGGTCTGATTTGGGACGCTGTAGCAGCAAGAATCCGCGTCCCTGAGTGTAGGTTTAAATTCGGCTTTAAAAAGGAGATTATAAACTACACCCCAGTTTTTTAATTTTGTTAATAGGCAACGTAAAAGCGAAGTTATACTAAACTAAAAAACAACATATTTTTAGACAATCTGATAACTTGTCAAAACAGCAGTTTAGTAATCCATGAGCGGGAATGTGCTTGTGAACATAAAAAAACCCACAAAAACATGAGATCCTTTTGCTGTTGGTGGATGTCTCACATATTCAATTGATAAAAAGCATCATTATGTAGCTGAGAGAGAGAGAGAGGAAGGCTGCACGAGTAACGAGATGTGCGCAAAAAGGAGCCGCTTCGCGGGGAAATGAGTGGCGCAAACGGAGTAACAAAAAACAATTAGACAGATATTGACGGTAAACTTCATATTTTGGAGCGATCCGGACAGATATATTGTCTCTGCAGTTTAGTAGCCTTTTATTAGGCTTATATAAAGGATGATGAGAAGGATGTCCACCAGGCATTTCAGATAGTACAGCTGTTTTTTGAACTGGAAGCAGAGGAAGTGGACGGAGATGCACAGCCGGAGTCTGAGGCAAATGGCGAGGATGTTGATGATGTGGCAGATCCATCCTTCCTCATAGAAGAGTTGGGTCATGATGAGGTAGAGGATGAAGGCAGAAATGCACCTCCTCGGAGATCCAACAAGAGGAGTGGGCGGTGCCGCGCAGCTGTCAGATCTCGGCGTGAGACAGAGCCACTCCTCTCTCCAAAATCCATATACATCATCGCCAAATTAATAAAATAAGTATAAATTCAGATAGTCCAGGTTGTCCTGAAAATAATGATACCCCATAAGGCAATATTTATTTTTTTTATTCGAAAATACAAAAGAAAAACCAAAAGGAGTCAAAAACGGTGACCCAGAGGGCTAATAATTTTTTTTTTATTTGTTATTTGCTATATTTTGTCATATTTTTTATAAATGTACAGTCTAGATTAACATTCTAAATGATAAAAAACATTCGTCATAAATGTTTGTTGGTTTCACAGTAAAATAAACAACTTTTTTCCTATTCAGATTTTATGTTTTTGAGTGATTTAAGGTCTAATATGCAACCCCTTTATGTCCAAATATAAAAAATAAGTATAGATTCATAAAGTCCAGGTTGTGCGGAAAAGATTGATACCACATAAGGCAGTGGTTATGGTTTTTATTTTGGAAATACAAAGGAAAACTCTAAATTAATCAAAAACGGCAAATTACACCCTGGACCCCAGAGGGTTAACTTGGTTTAATTTATTCCGGAAAATAATCAAGGCAATATTATTTGATGGGCTACAGACTGATTTACCTGCATGGCTCTAGAAGTGTCTCCAGCCTCTGCAGTTTATCCCACTCTGCTGCGGTCTGCAAAACAAGTTTGTGCTCCTGATTGTCCTGGGTTGCGATGACAGCCTCTTTATTGCTGATCAAGCGCTTGACCATTTCCCTTTTTTTTTTTTTTTTTTTTTTTTTACCGTGTCCTGTCTGGCTGTGAAGCAAGCAGAATTGATGTCTGAATGCTGGTGACAAGCCTTACAGATTTATTCTCAGGTGGAGCATTAAAGCGTTTGCTTTTAATGTCACGCCTGATACTTAAAACTTTATTGTTATTGTTGTTGAATGCTTTGTAATTCCGACCAGACACGAAGACAGAGGTGAAAGAGAAAGGAAGAGAAAAGGTGGAGAGAGAGAGAGGGGGGGTCCACAAAAATAAACAATGAACAAGAGTCTGCTTCTAAACCTGCAGAAAAAGACAAAAAAAAACAAAAGGACACAAAAAAGGGACACAACAACAATACAACAAGATCTACCTATCACTGTGTCAACTTGATGAAAAAAAACAATATATATATATATATATATATATATAAAATCAACATTGCTTAACTGAAGAATCACGATAATAAATCGCAATGCATTAAGTGCCCCCCATAGTCTTAAGACATGTGTTGAACGTGCCCAAGCCCATACTTTTGAGAGCACCATGTGAGCACCTGTGTGTGTACACGCGCTTGTTTATTTAAGGTTTCTCTATAGGAGCGTCCAACAGAGAGTGTGAGGGACCACAGATCCGCCCCCCAAAGATGCGCAGGAGACGGGGGGAGCTCCAAGTCCCAGAGATCCAGGCGTTGCCCCAGAATGCAGGAACCCCAAGGAGACTGCAACCAGAAAGGCCCCCGCCCCCCTCGAGAGGCACAGAAGATCGCCCCGGGGGGCCACAACCAGCAGCCGGCAGAGTCCCTGGAGACATCAGCGGCAAGCCCACAGGCCCGCCCGCAGCCTCCCACCCCCTAGCCGGCCGAGCCCGGGACCCAGCGACCCGGGACCCAGGGGTGACCACCCCCGCCGGGGACCCAGCAGAGCCCAGGGACCCAGACCCCACCAGGCAGCCACCGGGATCTATCAGGCAGATGCCAAAATCTTAAACCCCCAGACCCGGTTGCCACGAACACTCAGGCAGACCATGGCACAAGCCCCCACACCAGGTGTGGCAGGGGGAGGGGGGACAAAGATCTATATAATCAAGAGAAGTTCCAGGAGAGGGGAGGACCCAAAGGCCCCACCTGACATATACAGTCATACACAAACACAGTCATACACTCCCTCCCTCATGCTCACACATGCACATACAACCCAAGACTTACAAAAATGCACGCCGGACACTCACTCATGCTCCCCATACACACCCTATTCACTCTGGTCCCGGTACTGCTGCACATGGGGTACAACCATCACCGGTAACCAGAGTTTGACCCTTTCTGCTGGGGTGCTGATGAGCAGGCTCCCCCGCCCAACGCTGAGCACAGCAACCCACCACCCCAGACCCCAACCAGACGGCCAGATCTCCCTCCTAGCCTCCAGCCCCAGGAAGCCTAGCAACAACAGAGGTGGCTAAGACCCCTAGTCTCCCTCCACCTGCTCCAATATAGTGTTGTGTGATCATGAGGTGTATTCCACGGCTGTGGTGAGTGGGCAGTGCGGGCATCATCTGGCATATGCCAGCTGATGCCACCGCACCACCCCACTTACACCCTCAGCCATCAGTGTCTAAGTGCGGTTTAAAATTGGAAGTGGGCACCGGCACTCGGGAGGAGGCTGAAATATCCCCCTGCCAAATGCCGTTGAATGTGCTCACTCCCAAGGCCCTAAGTGTGTGTTTGTGTGGAATGTCGTCAGTGGAAGTGTATAAGGTGCAAATAAAATTGGGGGGCAGGTTGCCACAGGAATGCGGAAATGGGGTCCATACCCGCACTCCCTGACTTGCCCACCCCCCAAGGTCCTATGTGTATGTTTGTGTGATGATGTGAGGGAGCAGGAGGAGAGAAATATGCGGGGATGGGGAGGAATGGCTGGTTGGGCTTAGCCCTCCAGGGAGCCAGCTCCCCTACTGGCCCCAATAGGCACCTCTGTTGTCAAACTGACACCCAGGGCATGGAGACCCCAGCCCATCCTGCCAGGGCCCAAAGCAGCAGCATTACAGAGCCTCACGGAGTCCGAGGGCACCAACCCAGCCCCATCCCAGCAGAATATCTATGCCCACCTCTGCATTTGCACAACTTCCAGAATATATAAGACATGGGACATCCAGGTAAGGTTTGGTCCTCCCCGTCCTGGACCTCCCCCTCCCCTGTGATGGAACGGCAGAGGAGCCAAGGTCTACCTGATGCCCCCGAGCCCAGGCCAGGCACTGCTGAGTGTTCCTGCCTTCTTCTCGGCAGCATACATGTCAGGACCCGACCCCCAAGGCCCCGCCCAGATCCCCACACGGGGCCGGCCACCCCCAAACCCCGAGCCCTCAGGCCCCCACCCAGACCCGCCCAGGGGCATTGCAGCCGCCAGGCAGTGACCCATGGCCGCTTCCAAGATCCCCAAGGGGCCCCACTCACAACCGCCAGCAGTCCACCCCCCGAGGCAACCCAAGCACCTCCAGAGGGGGGCAACAGCCCCCCAGTCCCAGACACCCCCAGTGAACCCACCTCCAGGGAACATCCGGATACTCCAAACTCAGACCCCACACCCCCCACCCACACCATCCCGCAGGACAACATCAATGGCCCCCCACCCTCGCTATGTGATGGAACCGATCAAAGGAGCCCAGAGAGATTCATCTGAAGTGGAAGCAGAGGCTATATCAAGTGCAATATGATCTAACAAAAGATTTCTATACTGGTTAATGCAGAGACTTTCTCTATTTTTCCAATTCAAGAGGACAGTTTTCTTAGCGATGCATATGGCAGTCAGAACCACGTGAACCAAAGATGTTGCAATCGGGACATCGTGCAGCTGTCCCAGTAAACAAAGAGAGGGGGAAGTTGGGATATGACATTTCAGACATTTTGACAGATCCTCACATACTCTACCCCAAAATTCCTGGACAGGTGGGCAGGACCACAGTGCATGAATGTAATTGTCAGAAATGTTGTTTGTGCAGTGTGTACAGGGGTCAGACGACACAAACCCCATCTTGAACATCCGATGACCTGTATAGTGTACTCTGTGTAGAATTTTGTACTGAATTAATTGTAAATTGGGGTGGCTGATCATTTTAAAAGTTTTTAAACAAGTTTGGGACCAGAAGTCCTGGTCAAAGCTAACTGATAGATCCACCTCCCATTTTTCAATAGGGATTGCAATTTTATCGTCTATTTTGGACAGTGTCTTATATACTTTAGACAGTAGTTTGGGGGGTTTGAGATTATAAAAGTCTAATACCCTTGGTGGTGTTTGTAATTCTATTTTATTGAGCTTAAATTTTTGTTTGACTACAGATTTAATTTGGTGATATTCTACAAAGCTATTCTTATCCATTCCAAATTGGGAGACTATTTGATTAAATGGGATGAAGTCCAATCCTTCATATATGTGTTCCAGGTATAGGATTCCTTTATTTTTCCAGTCCGGAAGGTTCATCATTTTGTTGTTTTGCAAAATGTCAGGATTGTTCCAGATAGGTGTGCGTCTGCATGGTACTAGTGAAGACTCTGTCATTTTAAGATAGTCCCACCATGCTGTCAGAGAGGTGCTGATACTAATACTTTTGAAGCTTTCATGTTTTCTTATGCTTGAGCTAATAAATGGTAAGTCTGAAAGCTCTATCGTATTGCAAAGTGTCTGTTCTATATCTAACCAGGACTCATCTAGTGGGTTATCTTGCAACCATCTTGGTATATATTGCAGCCTGTTGGCTAAGAAATAATAATAAAAGTTGGGTAAATCCAGTCCTCCTCTGTTTTTGGTCTTCTGAAGCGTTTTTAAGCTAATTCGTGGAGGTTTATCCTGCCAAAGGTATTTAGTAATTGAGGAGTCCAGAGATTTAAACCAGTCAGCTGGAGGTTTGTTTGGGATCATCGAGAATAAGTAATTTATTCTGGGTAAGACCATCATTTTAATTGTAGCAACTCTCCCCATGAGTGATATTGGTAAGGATTTCCATCTTGCAAGATCATCTTCCACTTTCCTTAAAAGTGGGATGTAATTCAGTTTGGTTAGATCTGCTAACTTGGGAGAGATATTAATTCCCAGGTATGTGATATTCCCTGACTCCAATTGTGTATTAAGCAAATTGACAAATGAGAAATTAATTGGTAGAACTGTGGATTTTAACCAGTTTATAGAGAAATCTGAAACTCTGGAAAAAGAGTTTATCAGTTCTATTGCTTGGGAGAGAGAGGATTGAGAATTCTGGAGAAAGAGTAAAACATCATCTGCATAAAGACTGATCTTATGTTCTATTTTCTTACACTTTATCCCTTTAATATCTGTTGTTTGCCTAATTGCTGCTGCTAGTGGTTCAATAAAGATAGTAAATAGTGAGGGGGAGAGTGGGCATCACCGCCTGGTCCCCCTCTGAAGACAGAAGCTAGCTGACATTTGGTCGTTCGTCCTGACACGTGCTGTTGGTGAACTGTATAATGTTTGTAGCCAGTTTATGAAGAAGTTCCCAAAACCAAATTTATGTAAAGTTGCAAATAAGAACTTCCAGTTAACTCTATCAAAAGCTTTTTCTGCATCTAGAGATAATATACTAGTTTCTATGTTTCTACTGTAAGAGAAATCTATCAAATTAAGTAATCTACGTGAGTTTGTGGATGACTGTCTACCCTTAATGAAACCAGTTTGGTCAGGGTGTATTATGAAGGGGGTTACCTTCTCTAATCTTTTGGCCAGGGCTTTACAAATTATTTTGAGATCAACATTAATAAGAGAAATTGGGCGATAGCTGGTAGGAAATGCCGGGTCTTTGCCTGGTTTTAACAAGAGACTAATATTGGCTGAATTCATGTTTGGCTGTAATCTGCTGCTCTCTTCGATTTCCCTCACCATTCTGAAAAATATTGGAGCCAGAATGATCCAGAATTCTTTGTAGAATTCTACTGGGAACCCGTCTGGACCTGGAGCTTTCCTATTCGTCATGGATTTAAGGGCTTCCTGGAGCTCCGCTGATGTTAGTGGCGAGTCCAGGACTGTAACTTGGCTGTCTGATAATTTAGGAAGTGTTATCCTGTCAAGGAACTCATTGATCTCATTATCTGATGGGTTTATCTGTGGTGAGTACAACGTTTGGTAAAAGTCTCTGAAGGTGTTGTTTATTCTTTCAGGGTCATATACTATATTCCCGGTTGAGTCTTTAACAGCAGATATGGTAGTTTTCTCTTTATTTATTTTTAATTGGCTAGCTAAGAATTTACCTGATTTATTACTATGTTCAAAGTTTTCTATTTGTAGTCTTTGTGCTAAAAATTGTGTCTTTTTGTCAATAATTCCATGAAGTTCTAATTTAGCTTTACGTAATTTGCTCATTAACTCTTCTTCTGTGGACGCCTCTAAAGACTTGATGATTTCTTCTAATTCCTGAATACGTTTGTTTTCCGTTTTTTTCTTATGTGATGAGAAAGAGATTATTTTACCTCTCATCACTGCCTTTCCTGCCTCCCAAAGAATAGATGCTGATGTTCCAGGCAGGTCATTATGTTCTAAATATAAACCCCACTCCTTTTTAAAAAATTCTATAAAACCTTCGTCTTTAAGCAGTGATGTATTAAACCTCCAGTTTTTGCTTGGTGGGATTGTCTTTTTATTTACCAGAGTTAAAGAAACTGGAGCATGGTCGCTGACAACTATGGGGTGTATCTCAGTGTCTGAAATGTCAGCCAACAATGAGCTGCTGACTAGAAAATAATCCAAACGTGAATGAGAGTGATGGACGTGCGAAAAAAAAGTATACTCTCTACGGTTAGGATGAAGAGATCGCCATGCATCACAAAGCCCATAATCACTCATGTACTGTTTAACTATGTTAGTGGATTGCCAATTGCGCTGAGTCCCAGCTGTACTGAGCCAGTCTGTTAAGGAATTCATCCAAAAATTAAAATCACCTCCAAGTATAAGTGGACAGTCCAAGTGTTCGGAGAGTACAGAGAAAAAATTATGAAAGAATGGAGGGTCATCAATATTTGGACAGTATATGCTGACGATACATAAGCGTTGGTTCTGTACTGATAATTTTAACATTATAAATCTACCCTCTGGATCAGAAACTGTGTCCAATACTGTGAAATTGATGTTTTTGTGTATTAAAATAGCTACACCTCTTTGCCTAGAGTTATAGCAGGCAGAGAACATGCTGGGAAATTCAGGTGTTTTAAGTTCATCTGCGGATGTGGCAGATCTATGAGTCTCTTGTAACAATATTACGTCTGCTTGCACTCTCTTTAACTGATCAAAAATTTTTAATCTCTTCGCTATGGATCCAGCCCCATGTACGTTCCATGAGACAAACCTTAGTGCACTCATAGATGTGTGTGTGAGTAGCTAAAATATGACGCCTTCATGTGAATAAGATGGAATAAGTATATAAATGTATAAATAGTATGTTAATAAATAACAAAAAAGTAAATAATAATAATAATAATAATAATAATAAAGATCCAACAGTGTTTGTGGTTGTATTATTTGACGCATAAATTATGATATTGTGCTGTGAATTTAATATATATGTGTGTGTGTGTGTGTGTGTGTGTGTGTGTGTGTGTGTGTGTGTGTGTGTGTGCGCGCGCGTGTGTGCGCGTGCGTGTGCGTGCATGTGTGTGCGTGCATGTGTGTGTGTGCGTGTGTGTGTGTGTGCGTGTGTGTGTCGAGTCTGACGCAGTGTTGGAAAGTTGTGTGGTTGTGCCATACAGGTGTAAAGGTACAGAAGCAGGTAAAAAGGAAGGGAAGGTACAGATATAGGTTAAAAAAGAAGTAAGAACTAAAAAGAAAAGGTAATAGGGGTGTGGGGTGGTGATTAACAGGTGATCTTATCATCTACAAAACGGATTTAACAGCTGTTTAATCCTGACGTGATCAAACCCAGTGAATCCTGATAAGAATAATTTATGTCTGACCTGATGTTGGGCTAAAACAGCCAGTCAGTCACTCCTCGCTCCTTGTAAAGTTTATTGTCCACATAAAGCTTATCCACCGAGATGACAGCTCTCTTCCCATCCTGGATAAACTTTTTACGCAGCGGAAAGAGGACCCGGCATCGATCAAGAATCTCCTTCGGGAACTGATCATTCACGCTGAAATCTTTTCCTTTGAGCTCTCTTCCGTGACTTTTAACAAGATCCTTCTGCTTAAAATGTTCAAATTTAGCCACGATGGGACGAGGTCTATTGCTGTCTCCTCTTTTAGCTCCAAGGCGATGTACCCGGTAAAATGTGATGTTTTTAACTTTTTCTTCGGGTATCTTCATTTCTGTCTGAAGAAAGTTCTTTATTGTTTGCTCGCAGTTCTCCGCCCCTCCCGTCTGCTCCGGCAGACCTGCGAACACCAAATTATCCCTCATGCTGCGGGCCTGAAGGTCCAAAACCGTCTCCTTCAGAATCTTGTTGTCCAGGGTGATCCGCGTCATTCCCTCTTCCAGGGAAGAGACGGACTTCCGCAGAGACGCGTTCTCAGCAGCGAGCCGCTCAACCTGCTCCTGGCTGAACTCCAGAGATGTTCGGAGGTTCTGAAACTCCTGGTGAAGAACCTCGAGCAGATGAAGTCGCCCCTCAAATCCCAGAAGCCGTTCATCTATAGAATCTAATAATTCTAATACGTCTTTCCGGGGAGATGAGGCCTCAGGCGAGTCCTGAGGACGGCTCCTCTTGGTCCCAGGTGTTTCAGCCTCAGCTGCTGATTTCTTCGGACCCATGACGAATAACTCGAAAACTTCGTCAATATAATTTAACAAACTTTCTGAATTATCTTCACTTACCTCCAGATTGAGTGAGTTATACTTACCAGATTATTTTTTGCGTTGTCAGTAAATAAATTAGGCGAAAATGTGTCTTAATTGTTTGTGGATGTTTGTTAACGAGCTGCCATCAGCTTCAAACGCTGCCGTGTATCCGGTGATCGGCCGTCAGCGCATGCTCACCTCAGCCTTGACCAAAGCATTCACAAAGCCACTGTCAGCAAGACTCACTGTGACACTTCTCTGCACCATGTGAGCGACACAGTTCATTTGTTCATACGGTGTAAGTCGAATTGCGGCAACAATGTTGCGTGCACTGTCAATTCCAATAGTTGTCATTTTCCCCTCTATGTCCCACTTACGTGCCACAGACAGGATCTGTTCTTTACAAGCATTCGCAAAATGACGCTCCTCGGTTTTTAATATAGTCAGCGCAAGAGACTTCAGTTCCCATGCGTCACTGATGTAATGTGCCATTACTCCGAGGTCATTGTTGTTACTCACGGATGTCCAATGGTCTCCTGTCATGACGATATGATTTACTTGAGCCAAGATCTCTTTCCTTTTTTCTTTTTCATAGAGCTCGTGGATTTTCGTCATAACTGTGACTCTTGACGGTGGCTTATAGGATGAGTCTTGAGACGCAACTTTCAAAACGTCCACGAAGCCCGGGTCTTCCACAATGCTAATGGGTCTACATTCCTTGGCAATCCATTTTGCTATTGTTTTGGTCAACTTATCTGAGGTTGATTTTGTTAATGGCCTGGGAAAATCCAGCATAGTCTGGCGCGAACCACTTGCAGCACCTGACGGTCCACCAGCAAACGCATATTTGGCGTTGACATGGTACCTCAAGCTTCAACAGCTCCAGTGAAATTGAAACTCCTTATTACAAATCTGGCAACAAACCTTGAACTTGTTAACTGTACCATCATTATTCTTTTTATATCTGAATCCATCAAAAGGCCCACGTTGCTCCATCTTGCCTTAACTCCCCAAACACTTTCCTAACAAATGATTCGTCACACTGCGCATGCGTCGAATGCGTTAAAAAAATTTACGTAATTAATGACCAAAAACTAATTAACGTTGTTAACGTGTTATTTTTGACAGCCCTAATATATGTGTGTATATATATAATATTGTAGAGATTAAACTACACACTGGAATCAACTGTTGCTATTCAGTTGGAGATTCCAAAAACTGACCAATCAGATTAACCTATGCGGTTTAGATCATGTATAAATATCCCGGATACTTATATATCGATCTAAGTTCATACACCAACCTGTTTGGTCTAATTTTAATCCAAAGATTAACATTTAATTTAAATAGTTAAACTTAATTAACAAAAGTTATTTTGAATCAGAAGCTAGGAATCTTTACTTTCAAATAACCAGAAATATTGTACATTTTCTGTTTCATTTCAATAAGGAAGACATTTTATTACTAACAATTTTAAACTTAAAGATTTGAAATGACAATTATAAATAGGGATGCACCGATCAGGTTTTTTGCTGCCGATCACCGATACCGATATCATAGAATGCTGATCACCGATACCGATCACCGATACCGATCACGTTCATTGGCCAGAAATTTTCTACAACATTATAATGAGTGCTACAAACTACATAATCTGGGAATAAAGGAAATGTAACCTAATCTAAAATGGTCTGTATGACCCCCAAATTCCACTACCTCCGCTCCGCTCCGGTCCGCCCCCGCCTTCCGCAGCCACTCGCTTCCGAACTCAATTTTTACTGGTACCCGCTCTACAACGGCTCTGCTCCGGTGCGGAGACCTGAGGGGGGCAAACAAGCATGCGCGGGATTTTCGAGATCTTGCGATACAGTCCGAGCAGTAAACGCGGAAGTTAGATCCAAACACCCGTTGTGTGGGAGAAACATCGGCATGAGCTGTTTAATCTGCCCATCATTTGTGTTGAGAGATCAGCAGTGTTTGGATCGACAAAGGGTGACTACTTTGATAGTAGAAACTGTATTTATGGCTTATTTTTGTGCATTTAAAGTTCAGCCGCCATTGATAGTTGTTAAAAGTTGTTAAACCTGTGCATATGAAACAAAAAACGCCTTTTGTTTATCGATTTATTGTGAAAAACGGAAATTGTGCTCGCTCCTTTTCCTGTTGGGCCGTTGTGATTTCTGTCCATTTACTGCGGAGGTGCTCCGGCGTCCGGCGAAAACAGGATTGATTCTATTTTTGCCGGACGCCGGAACAGAGGGCGGCGCACAGCGCCGCACTGCCGGAGCACGGCCGCAGTAGTGGAATTGCTCTGATTGACTACAACGGGACCGATTTTGCTCCGGCGTTCGTGTCGGAGCGGAGCGGAGCGGAGCGGAGCGGAGCGGAGGTAGTGGAATTTGGGGGTTAGGGTTGTCACGGTGTGAAAATTTAACCTCACGGTTATTGTGACCAAAATTACCACGGTTTTCGGTATTATCGCGTTTTTTTTTTAAACATGCTACATTTTCACACAATTAAATAAACCCTGTATATCAGGAAAATATTGTCCTCAGTTTGTGTCTAAATTTTGCCTAAAATGTGTTATTTTGTAATTAAGTTGTTTATTTGTTTACATTTTCCCCTTCAGTCTTTAAAATACCAATATTTGCCCATAACTTATTATTTTATGTCTGTTTGATGTCATCATTTAAAAATATTAGATCAGATGATACTCAGTACTCAAGTAGCCTTCTAATCAGATACTTTTTTACCCTTACTTGAGTAATAAACCCTATATCAGGAAAATATTGTCCTTGGTTTGTGTCCTTCCAGTGAGCTTTGCAGATGTGGGAAAATGTCATCAGGCAGTAATCATTGTTAAATTCATAATTATTCTCGGAGAGAGACCAACTCTTATCTGCCCCTGGGAGCCCCGTAATGCATAGCGTCATTTCAACATGGCGGTGTCCGCGACACGGTTTATATGCAGGTAGCGGCGCTGCGGCTGCTTTATATAGCGACTCGTTGCATTCTCCCTCAACCCAAATCCTCGGATCACGCATTTTAGCTAAAACGCTAACGTTAGCTTGCCTTGCGTTGACTGTAGAGTTGTGGGTGATGGTCACGCAGATGTGTCATGAGATTTGAAGCGTTGCTGCCTTTCACAGACACTTTTTCTGCTCGTGCTGCAAACGATAGCCGTCCGTCTTCCATAAACTCCCTCGGCATTCTTCAAATATCTAAAAGATGCCTGTACTTCCGACTTTGTCTTCTTTGAGGGATAATAAATGTCCTCCTGGGCGCTGCCTCCTTTGACCATTATTTCAGCTTTAGCTTCAAGAAAGTTTTGTTGTAAACAAAGCGTGCATGTGCCGCCGGCAACTTCAGCCGATGATACGGTGGCTGGTAAGGGTCACCGCGCCTACACCGCAGCCACGGTAAACCCACCAAGATAATATAGTTTTTTTTAAAAAACAAGACGGTTATTATTGTCAACTTTTTTTTCTTTTTTTTTTTTTACCGGGGTTTAGCGCTACACTGGTTACCGTGACAACCCTACCTGATCGGTTTGCTCTGATCTATTTTGAAAATTCCGATCAAAACCGATAGGGGCGCTATCGGCCGATTACGATCAAATGCCGATCCATCGGTGCATCCCTAATTATAAACGACATTTCATAGATGACAATTTAATGACAATTTTTAACAGCTTTGATATTAAACTTGTTTTAAAGGCAAACCTGTGGCTGGATGGAAACTAAATTGAGAATACGAGTTTGGATGCGTGAATGGAATTATCAGGAGGTTTCTTTCAGAGAGAGAAGAAGCATTCTAGATGGAAATGATGTTTTGTGACTAACTGAGTTATTCACTTAGAGAAAACAGCATCAAACGCATTCCTGTGTTCTACCTCACCCAAACAGGATACCCTCTTGTGGATCTGGAGATCAGGAAGATGTTGTTCACCCAAGATGACACTCGGTCCGGCAGGGAAGACGCGAGTGTCCGATCATCTGGTCCAGAGATGTCGCCGGGTACACAGTTGTCGAGCATTTGCGGATGGACGTTCTCGTCTTAACTTAACTCCGAAATCAATAACTCTGGGTAGAGTCTTTGTTAGCTGGTTACAGTTTCGTTTATTCTTAGCTATTCTTGTCAGCGTGACAGAAACAGCAGGTGGAGGTTTAGGGACGGCCGTTCCCTTCCTCCGTGGTGTTGGTTCAAGAGCTGACTGAAGCTGGTGATGGTTACATTTTTACCAAGCTCTCAGGACACTCCCACTCTCTCAGCAAGAAAGCTTTAATCATGCGTCAAAAACATGTGTTGCAGTTATCGTTTATCTGGACTCTGTGTTAGATGGATAAGGTGAACTGACCTTCTTTGCTGAACACATCTTTTACTGTCATCAACCATAATCATAATTAATCATTATTATACCCAAAGCATAAATTCATTTCATGTTATTAAAATACCATTATACTGAACCAAGTGATCATTTATGATGATTTTCATAAACAGTAATAAAATCAATGAATTTCATTCATTATTGTTATCTAATTATTATCATCCTGAACTTGAAGTGTCCTTCTCCTGGGATGGAACAGCAGCAGATATGGATATGATATTGAGCAGACATCGTGGCTCCTGGTTAATCTGTGGATTTAAAAGTACTGTTTGACCCAGCTTGACCCAGCTGGGTAGATGTGCCCTTTGCCTTAAATTAGAGAACCTTCATCACGTTACAATATATATAAACCCTTTCTGTAGACAGACAGACTTAGGTCAATAGATATGGATGTTTTCCTGAATATTATTCATATACACACCAAAAACTATAGATTGAAAGGCTATGAACCAAAGATAATATAAGCCAGAGGTGAAGGTTTATGCGTTTGACAAGAGATTTCATAAATGATCATCAGGCTGTTGTAAAATAAATTTTCACTTCCACTCATGATTCTCCTCTTATGTCTCATGACTAGCAGCAGTTGGATGTTTATTACTACAAAATTGTTTGCAACATCATGCCCACTTTCAAATGAAGCACACTCGTCTTATGATTTTTTCTTGTGTTTGCTCACGATCTATATTCCGTTTGGATACCATCTCTCCACCTCTGTCTACCTGTCTGTCGGAGCATTTATCCACTGGCTGCTGCTGTCATTTATTGCAGAAATGCGCACGGTGTCAGATAACTCGTCTTTTTTCTCTGTCCTCTCCTCTGCCTGAGCTGATGCTGATGGTGCTGTACAAGCGGCGCACCTCACGGCAGTGCTGCACATGTAGCGCAATGCGGTCCTTCATTGAGCATGTGTCAGACTGTGGATGACTGGTGTTTGAGGACAAACATAATTTTTTTGAATTCTCTGAGATTCTGACTAATGAATACCCTGAAAAATTTACCGGTATGCACTGTGCCCCAGACCAAAGTGCAGGTATGCTGTAAGGTCAAAATTAGTAATGGCAGTGGTCCTGGTACCGGCCCAAAGCACTGCTCTGTATCCCCTAAGGATATGAGTCTGATAATCGGATCATCAGCACCGCATCATCATGATCAGTTCCTGACAGCCACCGTTTCTCCCTCCCCAACCCTCCCCGCGCACCCAGCCACTGCACGATAATTCAACTGACCCAAAATCTCCACCTTACACCAGATTGAACATGCATCTGTTGCCAGAGCTTTTTTATTTTTTGAATTATTTTTAGTTTTTTCAGTTTCTTTTTTTTTCTGCTCCACTTTTTCTGGCTCATCTCAATCCATTTTGCCTCAGGGGCTAAAGGTTCAGTGGTGTGGTAGTGCACTCTGGGGAGGTTTTTTTTTTTTGCAGCGCTTTGTCAGAGGAAAAGCTGGACAGTTTTTTCCTGGTGAGACTCTTTATAAAGTTTTCTCCTTGGTAGGGCTGGGCGATATGACGATTTTAGACCGTTTTACGATCTACACATCTGACGGTCTGTCATTTTTGAGAGACCTTTTTATAACGATTCACAACTCTGCTGTTGAATTTCTGCCTCTGAATGAAAAGGGAACTTACCTCAGGCGAATGACACGCCTTTGTTTGACCCTTAACCAATCAGAGTGAGTCATAGTAATATATTAGTGCCCCACTTGTTTTCACCTGTGTGTGAACAAACATGGCTTCGGCCGCAGCTGAGAGCGACAACGAGGTTTTCGTTCCGAAGAGGAATGCCTCGTCTATTATATGGAACTGGTTTGGTTTTTCACCAGATGACAAAGAGCAGCGAAACGTCATTTGCAAAGTTTGCAAGGAGAGCGTCAAGGCAAGTGATGGCAACACCACAAACTTGTTTAATCACTTGAAAAGAAGGCATTCCAAACAATACAATGAGAACCAGCTGGCAGCTAAAGCTAAAAAGCCTGCGGCTGCAGCGGCAGTGACTAATGCTTCTTCCAGGCAGCAAACGCTAACAGAAACACTCACAAAACTCACTCCTTATGACAGAGACAGCAGACAATGGAACAGCGTGACAGATGCAGTGACGTACCACTTGGTTAAAGATTTGTGTCCCGTGCGAACAGTAGAAGGAGTGGGATTTAAGAAAATGATTAAAACATTGGATCCGCGCTACGAGTTTTCCAGCCGCAAGTATTTTTCGAACACCGCCATTCCACGCATGTACGCTGAATGCAAAGTGAGAGTTGCAGAAAATATTCAGAATGCGCAGTTTTTTGCTACCACAAGCGATCTCTGGTCCAGCCGCACACCAGAGCCATATTTGAGCTTAACTATCCACTACATGAGCAACTGGGAGCTACATAGTATTTTGAACAAGTTAATGTTTGCACAATACGTTTGCAATTGACATGTTTGCACCTTAAAAATGTTTACCATTTTAATTTATGTTAAGTTACTTGAAAAACGAGAAAAACTGATTTTTGTAATTGTTTCTCTCAGGGCTTTTATCGTCTCTGGTGTGAGTTTAAAATATAAGTGCGTTAGCACTGTGTTGATTATCCCTAATATAAATAAATGTTTATTTATTCAATGTTTCTCTTTAATACGCAATTGAAGTTATGCTATTCATGGATAAAAAATCGTGATAAAATATTGGAAAAATCGTGATATTCTATTTTTGCCATATCACCCAGCCCTACTCCTTGGTGAGGCCCACCACATGTGCTCTGGACCCAATTCCCACAAAGTTTTTAAAGCAATTTATGGATCTTTTGGAGATTCAATTTGAATCTTTACGAATTGCTCAGTTGAGACGGGGGTCTTTCCTTCTGTCTTTAAAGGGGCAGTGGGGAGGCCCCTGTTGAAGAAAAGCAATTAAGATTTAAATGATTTTAACAGTTTTAGACCGGTATCTAACTTACTCTTTTTAAGCAAAATTTTAGAAAAGCTTGTTTTAGGGTGAACCACAGCATAGAGACGGCCCTTCTGAAGATTTTAAATAAAATTATGATGAACAGAGAGCGACAGTGCTGGTTCTACTGGATCTAAGTGCTGCTTTTGATACACTAGACCACACTATTCTTTTAACCTGTCTAAAAGAAATTGGCCACTCTGATACTGTTCACAGATGATTCTCATCTTATCTCACAGACAGGACTTTTATGGTAAGTTTAGATACCTGTTCCTCTAGGGTTCATAGGATTACATGTGGTGTGCCTCAGGGTTCAGTTTTAAGCCCATTGCTTTTTAACCTTTATATGCTCCCTCTTGGTGGTGTCATCAGGAGACATGGAGTCAACTTTCACAGTTATGCTAATGATACGCGGTTGTACATCTCCGTGTCTCCTGATGACACACGGCCAATGGATGCACTTTTTAACTGCAATTTAGACATCAAATCCTGGATGGCAGAAAACTTTCTCCAGCTCAACCAGGTTCTGAGGCTCAGAGAGAGAAAATTTTGGGTCTTTCGTGGCCATTTCCTAACGCTTTGACTTGCAGTGAAAAGAAAGGTTTGTGTTTGCTATTCACCTTCTACACCTCGGATTTCACTTAAAACACCAGCAGCGCTGTCACATCCAGAAGTTCTCAGATGACTTGGCTGTTAGTCGGTGGGGAATGACCTGAAGTACAGGTCAATCATTGTAGACTTTATTGACTGATGTTTGCTTGAACACCAGTAAGTCAAAGGAGATGGTGATTGACTTCCAGAGAAACACTACTCATCAGTCACCAGTAAACATCCAGGATGCAGACATTTAGGTGGTGAATACCTTTAAGTACAGGGTTGTTCACCTGAGCAGTAAACTAAACTGGTCCAACAACACAGATGCTCTGTATAAGAAGGGCCAAAGTATCCCCCACGTCCTGAAGCTGAGGTTCTTCAAAGTTAATTCCCAGCTGCCAACTACATTCAGTAGAGGAGATGTGTGAAAGGAGGATGATGGTGAAGATGACTTCCATCTTAAATAAAAACCTCTCACCCACTGCATTCCACTGTGTAGGCCTTGGACAGCTCCTTCAGTGGCAGACTGAGACATCCAAGATGTAAAACAGAACTCAACCATAGGTCGTTCATCCCCTCTGCAGTAAACGTGTATAATGGCTCTGTTACACAATGACATCAATGCAATATTCAGAATGTGTTCAATACTTGTGCACTGATTTACATTAATATGTCAGTGTCCTTTATGATGCATATTTCTGGAAACCCAAGTTTTTATTTTATTTGTTGATTTTAGTGGTTGAAGGTTACAATAATAGCTTATTTTTCTGCTTCTTTTTCTCTAAGTGTATGTTCTGTTGTAAGGAGTGATTTTCCCCACTGTGGGAATAATAGTCTATTCTATTCTATTCATGCGGCTCTGACTGTGCTGCTGGTGGAGGAAAGGCTTTGAAAATCTTTGTTAAATAAAATCTGTGTTTGTTATCCAATTCCATTATTTGGTTCTTTTCTGAACACAGATATGTTTTTCAGAAATCTCAGAGATTTGGACTAATAAATACCAGGAAAATTTACAGGTACGCATTGTACCCTAGAAAAAAAGTCCCAGTATGATGAAAGGTCAAAATTAGAAGTGGTGTCAGGTGATGATGATCAGATTATCAAATTCTGTCAGCCATTGTTTCTTCTTACTCACTCAAACCCATCCTGCATACTCATCATTGCGCAATGTGCACTTCTTGTTAACTGGCCCTAAAATACCACCTTAAACTGGTTCTTCCAAAATGGTCACTTATGGTGCTTTCTCATCTGGGCCAGCATGGACCAGACTGGGTAGCTTTAAAAGTGCCCATATCTAGGTAGTCTTGTAATTTTCTTCACTAAACCAGTCGGGTTTTTGGCCCACATACCAAGGAGGTCTGCTTTGGGCTGAACAGGCCCAACACACCCATTACCAACTGATTGGCCGGTTCAAAAACACGCCTACCGTTAGAGGGAGCCTTCGATTGGCGGATTGAACCAAGCAGCGGGACCTTCTTGCATGCACAATTCATTATCATGGATACTGTTTAGTATCGCCTCTGACTGAAGCGGCGTCGCTCCTCACTGCTGTGAGGATTACACACACACAGAAACACACAAAGAGATTTAAGCTGCACAGCCATTGTTTAAGGGAGTCACCGCTGACTTTCTCTGTGTTTTATTTGGCCCAGCCCACTAGCTAGGAGATTTCCCCATTCATGAAAAGTGTGTGTGAACAAAACCTACTGGTGCAGGACCCGGACAAATGCCACACAGTCCGATCCGTGCTTGCCCAGATGTGAAAGTGCCAATACAGGCCCGATTAGTCAAATGACGGATTGTTCATTTAGACTGATGGCAATCTCTGAGTGGGCCAGGGTAATGGCAGGCCATTTCCCAGTTTTCTCGATTACCAGTCTGGTTAAGTAACTACTGTTGCTGTATTCCCAACTCTAACCTCAACTAAAAGTTAATTCACACTAGGGGTTGTATGAACTAGTCGACTGGTCGACTTCACGGCTCAGTAGTGACTTTTTATGCCTTTCATTGACTAGTCGCGGTCACGTGATAATGACTGACAAGATGCAGTCCTCAGAAAAGACAGCAGGTGATGAGCCCCTGCGCGTCGGGAGGCGGAGGCGATGCGCTGTGCCAGAGCGTCGGTACTGAGACCGGCTGTGAAACGGACATTTAACCAAACTGTGACCTTTTTCCTCTTACAATTTTACCTTCCCCTCACCCCCATCCTAATCTTAACCAGTTTGCGCATGCAAAGCTCTGATCGTTGACGCGCTCCAGACATCTGCATCCTGAGCACCGCCAAATCAGGTGTCACCACCTCAAAAACAAATTAAACACGCAATCGTTCATGTCGGCTCATTTTCTTTAATGTTTTCTGTCTGTTATTTGTGCCTGATGCGTTTTGCTCCTGCGGAGTGAGGCGCATTACCCATTTTGTCCTCCGGTGACGCACCCCCAAAATTCCACTATCTCCACTCCGCTCTGCTCCGGCACGAACTCCACAGCAAAAACGGTCCCGTTGTAGTCGGCCGGCGAGCAGCGGCGCTCCGCTGTTTTTGCGGTCGGTAGCTCTTTTAGAACTGCAGTTCAAAGGTAACTCATAAGGGGAATATAAATGAACCCAGGTAGTGTCACGTTTAGGAGCAGGAGGTTAGGACCCAAGATGCAGACCCAGGATGACACGAGGCAGAAATGTTAAATAAAGAAGAATCCTTTATTTAGGATGACAACATAAAAATCCAAAAGGGGCAGGAGGCAAAAAACCTAATAACAAAAATGAAGCAGGGAAAAATCCAAAAGCTCACGTCATGAGCAGAGAACCAGAGACTAGGAGGGAGAGACAACAAACAACGCTGACATAAAACAACAATGGACCGACAAGAACAATGAGACAAGGAGGGCTTATATAGACAGGGAGGAGCAATTAGGGAAACATGAAGCAGGTGTGTGGAGTGTGGCTGGAGGGAAGGCAGGTGACAGCAATTATCTGGATGGGGAAGAGAACCAGTGGAGGGCAGATAAACCTAACACTATATAAAACACAAAACTAAACCTAAAGACTAAGGGAAGAACTGACACAAACACATACACATACTGATACACACAAACTCATACACACATACAATGAACTGGGGAACAAGAGGCTGTGGCTATAACTTAAGACACACAACAGAGATGCAGACAAAGGGCACATGAGGGCGCTAAGAGAACACAAAAGGGAATCCAGAGAGGGATGGAGAAACATTAGGAGACACATGGGGAAAGACGCAGTCAAAGGACACATGAGGGCGCCATGAAACACAAAAGGAGAACCTGGAGTGGGAACTGGAGGGGCTGGAGAAAAAAGGGACACAGAACATGACAGGTAGCAGTTTTTCTTTAGGATTGAGAGGAGATGCAGGAAGATAATAAACAGACAGGACAGAAAAATAGTCAAATAAAAACAAGTTTGTTTTTGTACCTGGTGGTTGCAACAAACAAACACCATTGAAGGTAATCAGAAGTGAGGAACAGAAAATGAAATAATTATTTCAATGTTTAGAGCAGCAGGAAAGGCTGCAGGCGCATCAGTGAGTTTGCGCCTGCTGCCAAGGGGGAGGGGGGAGAGGGCTGAAGTATGATGCAGGAACTACCGTTGTTAAAAGAGATGTGTTAACCTAGAAAATGTGGGCGCAATTTTAATTGTCAAAAACTCCAGCGAACCTACCGACCCCACCCCCCGTGCCGTTTCAGGTGAATGACGTCATCAACAACTAGTCGAAGTCGACTCGATTTTCATTACCTGACTGTCGACTTTAAAAAAATTTTAGTCATGCAACCCCTAATTCACACCGTACCTCTAAAACCAAATTAGGTTTTTATTCACTGTGATAACCTAGCAAATGTCCTCACACTTTTAATATGTCGCCATGTTAGAGGTGAAAAATGTGTCCTCACAGCGGATGTAAGACACACGCACACGCGCGCGCGCACACACACACACACACCCACACACAATATCACCAGGCTATAAGGGCAAACTTTCTAGTCAGTATGCAGTTCATTGAATTTTCATGTCCTGGTCCAGTGTGCAGGGGAAAAAGTATTTTTATTATAGGTGTTATTATGCGTTTTTTACTTGGCTGTTTGTCAGGGCTCCTGTTATATGTTTGAAAACACAGTTACAGCTGTCGGTAATTCACATCATGCGTTTCTGTGTTTCCTACAGCTTTTCAACAGGTGTTGCTGGTTAAAGAAGAAGCTCTAGAAGAACATAGCACTGGTGTCAACCAGCAGGACTTAGATTTTCTCCACTTAAAGGAGGAACAGGAGAAACTCTGGCCCAGTATGGAAGGGGCACATCTCCATTTGAAGGAGGAGACTGATGCTGCCAGGTTTCCAGTCACTGTTGCTTCTACAAAGAGTGAGGATGATGAAGAGAAGCCTCTGTTCTCACAGCTTCATCAGAAGCAAATAGAAGACAGAGATGTTTCAACCAGCAGCGCAGCTCACCAGACGACAGCAGAAACTGGTGGACTAGAAACTAGCCGGAACCCAGATCGGAACCCTCATGAACTGACTGATGATGATGATGATAATGATGCAAATCTAGACTCTGAGCTGTCAGACTCTGGGTCTGAAACTGGAGACCGAGACAATGACTGGAATGAGAACAGGTGTTCTGAGTCAGATTTTAAGACTGTCAACAAATCCTTTAGTCATAGGACACTTTTAAACAGTCACATGAGAGTCCACACAGGTCAGAAGACTTTTGCTTGTGAGTTCTGTGAAAAGCAATTTAGCTTAAAGTCAACTTTAAACACACACATGAGAGTACACACAGGACAGAAGCCTTTCGCCTGTGAGTTCTGTAGCAAAATATTTAGCCAAAAGACAACTTTAAATAATCACATGAGAGTCCACACAGGACAGAAGCCTTTTGCTTGTGAGCTCTGTGGAAAAAGATATAGCGTAAAGACAACTTTAAACAAACACATGAGAGTCCACACAGGAGAGAAGCCTTTCGCCTGTGAGCTCTGTGGAAAAAGATATAGCCAAAAGACACATTTAAACAGACACATGAGAGTCCACACAGGACAGAAGCCTTTTGCTTGTGAGCTCTGTGGAAAAAGATATAGCCTAAAGACAACTTTAAACACACACATGAGAGTCCACACAGGAGAGAAGCCTTTTGCCTGTGAGCTCTGTGGAAAAAGATTTAGCAAAAAAACAAATTTAAACAGACACATGGGAGTCCACACAGGACAGAAGCCTTTTGTTTGTGAGCTCTGTGGAAAAAGATATAACCTAAAGACAACTTTAAACACACACATGAGAGTCCACACAGGAGAGAAGCCTTTTGCCTGTGAGCTCTGTGGAAAAAGATTTAGCGAAAAGACAAATTTAAACAGACACATGGGAGTCCACAAATGACAGAAGCCTTTTGCGTGTGAGCTCTGTGGACGAAGATTTAGCCGAAAGAAAACTTTAAACAATCATCTAAGCATCCACTAGGGCTGGGCGATCTATTGTAGGGGTCTTCAAACTTTTTTGGTCCGTGAGCTACTTTTACACAGTGAAAGTACAGCAGAGTTACTGCCATATGATTTATTTACATTGATACTTTCCATTTGTGAATGTGCTTATGTTAAAAATGCTATACTTACTATATTAACATGCATTGTACTCACAAGTTGATTTCTCCATATTTCAGTACATACATTTTTTTTTGTAAAAGTAAACTAGTGACATTCTGAAATCCAAATTAAACAAATTATATTTAGTTTTTTAAACTAATCAAATACTTCTGGATAATGAATAACAAATCTACTTCATGTGAACGATTTGATAATTTTTTTAGAGGTTGGTAACATAAGTTATTGAGCACACAGAAACGGCTAACATGTAAAGCTGAATATATTTTATATAAAATACAAGCTAAATGTGATGAAAACACAAAAGTCTAAATATTTTTGAATTGAAATAAAAAAATGTAAAATCAGAAATAAGATTTGTTCCTGCTCTCCTGATTTAATGAATACTTTTTATGGGTTTTTTTTGGTCATGAAAGTTAAGTTTTGCTGCGTTTATTGCTGACAATATGTAGGTTGGAGATTTATCCTTTTTTCTGTATCTTGTAGGTTTTTTTTACTCCACAGGTCTAAAAACTAATTAAACTAATTAAAAACTAAACTTTTTCATGATGCCTTCCATTAACCTATCCTTGCATCTGCGGTCTACTAGGTCTTTATCTGTACTGTGATAAATTTATTCTATATGTATTTTATATGTATACCTATTCTATGCTGTTTTATCTTTGTTCTATATTTTAACGTAAATAATTGTACTTTATATGCTTTTATTTTTGTGTACTATGTTCTGTGTCTTTATACTTTGATTTTATTTTACACAACAGGATGTGACATTTTAACTATTTCATTTCACTTGTGATTTTTTTAACTTTGTGAAGCACATTGGGCTACCGTTTTGTGTATGAAATGGGCTATATAATAAACTTGACTTGAGGGAGCTTTCACAATCACGTTTTATTACTTTTTTTTTTCCCCCGTGTCCTGTCTGGCTGTGAAGCAAACAGAATTAATGTCTGAATGCTGGTGACAAGCCTAACAGATTTACTCTCTGGTAAGCATCAAAGCTTCTGCTTTAATGTTACGCCTGATACTTAAAGCTTTATTGTTATTTGAATGCTTTGTAATTCCGACCAGACATGGAGACAGAGGTGATAGAGAAAGGAAGAAACAAAAGGAAGGGGGGTTCCACAAAAATAAAAAATCAATGATGAACAAGAGTGCTTCTAGACCTAGATCATGTTTTGTTACTAAATGAGACACAGCTGAAGCTGGGGGGAATATATGATGAATCTAAATCACAGGAGATGTCCAGAGTTCTTAAAGCCTGTGTTCATCATGTTGTGGGGGACCACAAAGAGGACACGCTCACACCCAGTTCTTGGGACCACAGACATATATATTGACTTGGGACTGTTTGAATGTAAATATTGTTGACTGCTTGGCAGCTTGATCAGAACCAGAAACGTATGTGTAACAGACCATCTGGGTGTTCAAGGGGCCATATGTGGAGGGCCACACAGAGGCTACGCTCACACCCAGTTCCTTGGACTGTTTGTATGTAGATGTAGCAGGACTGGTTGGCGTCTCAACCAGTTGATCGCCCAGCCTATCACACATATTAATCAAACCAGCCCACCATTAAAACATACATACATATATATAAATGTGTGTGTGTGTGTGTGTGTGTGTGTCAGAAATATATTTAACCAGATGGGTCGATAGAGAACTCATTCTCATTTGCAACAACGATCTGGCCGAGGCAGCAGCAACAGACACATAATTAGTTTTACATCAAAGAAAACAAATGAGATAAAAACAAACAAGGTTAAAATAAAAATAAAGTAAATAACAAAATTATTATAACAGGTATAAAACTAACTTGTCTTTAAGTAATTGTTTGAGGAAGATATCACGTTATGTGTTTTATTAGTCCCATTCTGAACACACAAGTGTGTTTTATTATGCTCCAGCAGGTGGCGCTAGTGTACTTTACGCTGGTCACCGATCACCGGAAAAAGCAGAAACCGGAAGCTGCTAGCAGAGCTAGCTTGTTGTTCTGGTGTGTGAGGAGAATATTTGAGGCTCTGCAGTAAAATTGTCTTCAGTCTCTGGGAGAGTTTATCAGATAAAACGACTAACTGCTGCTGCTGCAGAAATCTTCTCACCAGCCTGTGGAAACTTTCTTTTCCTCCTCAACTTGTTGGAGTTCTTTCCAGAACCAGAGAAGATATTCTGCGGTCTCCGTGACAATCGGAGCTCCAGAATCAGGTTGTGGGTCAGAAAAGCTTTTCTCTAGACTTCCTGCCCTCTGGATCTGCTGCTGTTCCTTTGGCCAGTACCAAAGCGTTGGATCTTTAATCTCCTGCGTTTGCTGAAGCAGCATCTTAATCAGCTCTCCTGCTTTGGTTCTATTGCAGCTGTTAGCTAAACACGGCTAAAGAAAACCTGCTACCACTTCAGGATCATCCATCAGCTGGGATTGCTTCATCGTGTGTTCTTCACCACCTGGACCTGGACAGCATGGACACAGGTACTGGTGGATGAATGAATGAATATATTGTCAGTCTATGGTGTGTCATTACAGTGAAATCTAGCTTATGTGCACTTTTTAAAACACTGCCCAGCAAACATTCGGACGTTTAATGACAGTTGAACGGTCACAACTGTAAAATAATATCACAGGAATTAGGAAAAAATAACACGACATTTACTCTATTTTCCTTGCCCGGACTCGAACCTGGCTCCTCCGGGGGGAGAGTCACCAGCTCTACCAGCTGAGCTATGACAACAACTACTGAATATCAGATTTTTTTATATAGATATAACTCTCATCATTGTGGTCCGACAGGAAGCCAATGGGCCAATGAGGTAGAGGGTAAAGTGCGGGCAAAACTAACCAATCAGAGGACAGAGAAGATCTGCCACAGGGGTTAAAAAGCTAAATAAAACGTTGAGCTCCATCGTTTAAAGTTCCTTCTCCCTTCTGCCCAGCGGTTCCACGGTTGCTAGGCAACGGAACGTTTGCCGAGGGAGTTCATGAAGGCTAGGCCTGTCCAAATTCACAGCCGTTAACATCCGGTCTACCCGGCCGACGGAGGACGCAGCCCACGTCGGCCGGGTAGGCTGGGTCCTTCGAAGGATGCAGACCCTGAATTGAGACACAGCCAGAGTTTATCCAGAGTAGAGCTGAAACAACTAATCGATTTAATCGATTATAATCGATTATTAAAATAGTTAACAACTTTTTTAGTCATCGATTAGTTGTTTAATAATCATATTTTACCGCATAAAGTCTATTTTTACCACAATCTGACATCGGTTACAAGCTGTTAAATTTGCCGCCAGTGTGTGGCAGTAATGAGCCACTGATCTACCAGAGGAGCCGTAGAAGAAGAAATGAGCCAATGAGTGCCCTCGGTTTTCATGACGTATCACGTTACTGACGCTCATCTTGCTGTGAGAGATGGCGGAACAAGAGGAAATACGGAAGAAAAATAGAAGCGACAAAATTTTAGAGAAACCCCGGACAAAAACCTCACGAGTATGGGAGCACTTCACTAGATGCATTGAAAAGGCAAAATATGCAAAAACCATCTAGCATGGCACGGAAGCACGACGTCCCTAAGTGAACATTTGAGACGAAAACGTGGGGGCTGAGGAAGAGCACCGCGGTCAAGTGAGCCGTCATTTGGAAGAGCCAGCCCGGTAAGTAACAGAAAATAAACAAGCTGGACTTAGTGTTTTAGCTGAGTTCGTTATAGTGGATGTTAAACATGTTTTTTTGCCGCGTCAGTCTACGGTGTTCTACTTCTGATTGACTAGATGCAATCGTGAATCTCCTCCGTGTTGTGAATCATGCGCTTGCCAAATTTAGCACGTCTGTTTATAAGAATGTTCTAGTTAAGAGAAAAACGGCACAAACCCATAACTATGTTTCTCATTCAAAAAAGGACAACTCCGCGGTGAAAAATAAACAGACGAGCTGTGTCCAGGTGAATATAACGCGGCATAGTTGTACGCTTTCAATTTTTAAATACAGGAGAAATTCAGAAAAAGTCATTTTTTTACTATTAAAAGGCTGTTTTACTATCTAACGCTGTAAAACGCCTCACAACACATTTTTATCATGTTTCTTAAACAGTATTACACAAAATAATCATTTTTCACATTTTTCTAGCTAATTTAAACACTCCCGACTCAAAGTAAAAACCTCATGAGCTTCTTACTTAGAGCTTTTTAATAGTAAAAAAATTAGACTTTTTTTCTGAATATCTCCTGTTGCGGGCTATTTTGTAGAACGTAACCCTCAAAATAAATGATCACTGTATATTGTTAATTAATTCAAATAATATATTGATTTAGTGTTGTAGTGTGTGTGCTGCTTTATTTTATATGTGTACTTATTTCAGTCTATTTGTGTTTCTTATGCAGAAAAAAAACAAGCAACGATGGACAACTACATGGGGAAAGAGACACTCACCCCCCAGCAATTCATACCACTTACAAACTCTATTCTAAACATGCTGGTAAAAGACATGAGGCCACTATCCATGGTGGAAGGAGCAGGCTTCCAGCTAATGCTAAAAAATTATTCTGGACTGATATTTTGCACTGTTTAGCTCATTTTATACTGCTGACTGTGTTCATATGCAATAAAATAGATTGCAGTCAACTGCACAATTCTCTTATGTTTTTTTTTCTTAACTGAAATGCATCCATCACTTGTATAGGTTAAATAGCTAAACAATAACAAACCGATTAATCGATTAATCGAAAAAATAATCGACAGATTAATCGATTATGAAAATAATCGTTAGTTGCAGCCCTAATCCAGAGTAAACAATAACTGCACACACATGTTTTTCACACATGACCAAAGCTTTCTTGCTGAGAGTGGGAGTGTTATGAGGTCTTTGTAAACTAACCACCACAGCTTTCACGTCAGTTCTTGAACCAACATCATCCTGAGGAGACGGGAATGGCCGCCCTGACCCTCTGCCAAGCTGTTCTGTCACGCCGACAAGAATAGCTAAGAATAAACGTGAACTGTAACCTGACGAAAAACTCCTTACAGAGTTATTGATTTCTGAGTTAAGTTAAGACGAGAAACTTCTTCAGAGTTAAGCCAAACGCTTGACAGTGTACCCAACGACATCTCTGGACCAGAGTATCAGTTCACTCGCGTCTCCTCTACTGGACCGAGTACCCTGGATGGACACCATCCTCCTGATCTCCGGATCCACAAAGAGGGTCTCCTGTTTGGGTGAGGTAGCACACAGGAATGTGTTTGATGCTGATTTCTCTAAGTGAACAACTCAGGTAGCCGCAAAACATCATTTCCAGCCAGAACGCTTTCCTCTCTCTGAAAGAAATCTTCTGAGAATTCCATTCATGCATCCAAACTCGTATTTTCAATTTAGCTTTCATCCAGCCACAGGTTTGCCCTTTTAAAATAAGTTTAATATCAAAGCTGTTAAAAATTGTCTTTGAATTGTCATCCATGAATTGTCATTTATAATTGTTGTTCAAATCGTAAAGTTTAAATTTGTTAGTAATAACATTTCTTCATTTTTAAACTTGCCTCATTATTGAAACAAAACACAGAAAGGTATACTTATTTCTGGTTATTGAAAAGCAAAGATTCCTAGCTTCTGATTCAAAAATAAACTTTTGCTATATAATTTAATTACCTTAAACTAAACATTAATCTTTGGATTAAAAATAGACCAAACAGGTTGGGCTATGAACTTAGATCGCTTATATAAGTATCCAGGATATTTATATTTGATATAAGCTTCATAGATTAATCTTCTTGGTCATTCTCAGAATCTCCAGCTGAATAGCAACAGTGCTGATTCTAGTATGTAGTTAATCCTACACTGGTTTAGAGCTTAAAGGCCCAGTGTGTAAAAAACATTCGACTCTTTAGTGCCACGCAGTTCAGAGTAAGTATTGCAGCTCCGGTAGCCCACATTAGAGTTGGGCTGTTTTTCCATTCGCCCATCATTAGTCCAGTAAATGATGATGGGCCTTGGTTTGTGCATGTGACTGATTAAGGTATGATTCACTGACTGATTTGCGAACACAGAAGAAGCCTAAACATGGATTTTTTTTATGGATCAACACAAATTAGATTTTTTTTATGGATGCGCAGCACAAATTAGATTTTTCTTTTTGTTTAACTCACTCATTGCCAGCCGTTTCCTGATCAGTAAAGCCCTTCGCTGCCAGCGTTTGTCAGTTTTTATTGTTTTTTTAAGAGTCACAGAACATTGCACTCTATGATGATGTCAATGCCAAAACTACCAAAACATAGCAAAGACTTACCTCTTACAGGAAGATTCCGCATGTTTCGAGCGTTATCCTTTCTTTCATAATCCATTGTTGAATTGTGGTCGGCAGAAGCTTTTCCGGTTCGCGCCTCCCTTTTTTGTACAGCAGCGTCCCAAAACGATCTCCTAACACATGGACTTTCTGCTTCCTGATCACTTGACGTGTAACATATGCGGATGAAGATCGGCTTTAGAGCTGGGATGTTTGTTCTCATGGTGCGGGGGCTCGTTCCGACGCCCACACAGTAAAAACATGCCAATGACAGTTAAAGAGTTGTTAAAGTGTTGAAAGGAAGTAGGGCTGAAACGAATCATCAAATGGTTCGATACATTGTTACGTTTTACCTTCTTCAGGGAGGGGAAACCAGGGAGGAAAGAAGTAACTTGTGTAAAGAAAAACAAATTTATTAAAACATTAGAGGATAACACAAAACCAAGGGCTGGAATTCCTAACAGAAATACACTAACACAGCCCATAAAACTCAGAGAGTCCAATGTTCATATAAAATAAAGCAGGAGACTAAGGCTCAGATATTTAAACTGGCAGCACCAAAAGAAAACCATTCAGACCTAAGTGTCCAACAGGATGTTACAAAAGAAAGAAAGATGTGGGATGGATTAACTAAAAGACTCAGGGTTATTTCCACACACCTAAAGAAGCTTTCACCTTCTACATAATTCAGCAAATTAACCACAAAAGACTCTCAAACTAACAGTGACCACTGTAGTTCTTTTACCATGAGTAATTACTAAACCCAAAGAGAGACTTAATAAATGCTGAGGAAGTATTTTCTTTCAAGATGTTTAAACTTCCAAAACCCTGAAATCAACCCACAGGGAGTCTACTTGGTTACAAGTAGCTCCTAGAATGAAAGTTCTTCCAGCCTTTTATCCTTTCCAGATCCAGAGAAACCGATTAGTCCAATTGCTTCCACCTGAAGAACTGAGGAGGGATCCACTGGTGATGAGGCTGCCGGTGCTCATTGTGGTTTCCACGGTTACTGGACAACAGCATGGAGGCAGCCATCTTGTCTCTGGGTCTGGTGTTGTCACTCCAAAAGAAAACAAAATGGGAAGAAAACTACCAAAACACGGGAACAAATTCTGACTAAACAGCAATAATAATAATACGACCAACCATTGTAAAACCTAGGTGTCGTAACACTCCCCCCCCCCATGAACAAAAGAAACTGCCTCAGTTTCTTTACCTTGGGCACCATCCCTTTTACCTAGTACCCCCCTTTTTTTTTTTCACAAACTACGGGACAAGCAATCCGCCACTACATTTTCTGTTCCTTTCTTATGTCTAATCAGAAGTTCATGTTCCTCCATCATTAAAGCCCAACGCATTAGTCGTTGGTTGCTGTTAAACATACGTGACAGAAATACAAGGGGGTTGTGGTCGGTATACACAGTAAGCGGTTTGTTTACCGAACCTATGTAGACGTGGAAATGTTGCAAGGCGAGAAGCAGGGCGAGCGTTTCTTTTTCTATTGTAGAATATCGGGCTTGACAGGGACTGAACTTCTTGGAGAAGTATGCAACAGGGTGCCCTAGATTTTCCTCATCAACCTGTAGAAGAACCGCGCCTGCTCCTACCTGGCTGGCATCCACCTCCAATACAAAAGGTTTGGACAAATCCGGTGCTCTCAGCACGGGGGCAGAGGTCAATAGTACCTTACATGAGGTGAAGGATTTTTGTGCAGCTTCACTCCACTTGAACTCTACCTTGGGACTCATAAGATCTGTTAAGGGTGCCACGATGGTCGCAAAGTTTTTACAAAAACATCGGTAATAGCCACACATCCCCAAAAAGCGACGTAGTTCCCGGCGAGTACGTGGAATGGGGAAGTCTTGAATAGCCTGCACCTTATCCGAGAGCATTCTTACAAAGCCTTGACCAACTTCCTTTCCTAAATAAGATACAGTCGCTTTTCCGAACTCACATTTCGCAAGGTTGACCGTTAAGTTGGCTTCGGCCAATTTCTGAAAGAGAAGGTTTAATGTTTGAAAGTGCAAATCCCATGAGGTCGTATGAACTACAATATCATCAAGGTAGGCGCAGCAATTGTCAATGTTGGCCGTGATGTGGTTTATTAATCTTTGGAAAGTAGCTGGGGCATTTCGCATGCCGAAGGGCATGACGGAGTACTGCAAAAATGCGTCAGGAGTTACAAAGGCTGAGATTTCTGATGCGGCTTTCGTTAGTGGCACTTGCCAATATCCTTTAAGCAGATCAATTTTTGTAACAAAAGTTGAATTTCCGACTCTGTCAATGCAATCGTCTATTCGCGGGAGTGGATAAGAGTCGGGAACCGTAACGGCGTTAACTTTACGGTAATCTGTAATGAACCGAGGTGTTCCATCTGGTTTCGTGTCAAGTAAACAGGGCGAGCTCCAGGGACTGTGGCTTAACACTGCTAGCCCATTTGCTAGAAGATAATCTGTCTCTTGCTTCATAAGCTTTCGTTTTTCCGGACTGACCCTATATGGGTGTTGTTTGATCGGCTTATTTTCACTGAGGACTACATCATGTTGAACGAGGTGAGTCCTAGTCGGGGTATCTGAAAACAAACAAAGGTGCCCATTTATCAGTGCACTTAGATTTATTTGTTGTGGTTCTGTTAAATGTGAAAGCTTCTTATCTAACTGTAGAAGCGCCTCCGAGTTAGCCAGTCGGGGGCTAATAGCATCAACATGTTTATAACCGAGCTCCTCTTTTTCATCACCAGACGCTGTGATTCCACTGGCTGCGCACACCAGCAGTTCACAAGTTGTAGTGGACGGTGGCATCTCAGGGGAGAAATATGGTTTCAACATATTACTGTGGCACTGTCTGAGCTTCTTTCTTCGGTTAGGTGTTTTGATGACGTATGTTGCTTCACCAAGTTTGTGACTGACTGTGAAAGGTCCCTCATATTTTGGGGTGAGAGCTCCGCCTGTAACGGGGTTTAACATTAACACTTGGTCACCAGGGGAAAAAGTCCGTTTAACAGCCTTTTTGTCAAAGTTGCTTTTCATTACCTTTTGGGCGCTTTGAAGGTGTTCTTTAGCCACCTTGTTCGATTCCCGTAACCGAAATTGGAACATCTTAATGTACCTGTCCACAGTGGTACGCTTTATTTCAGGTGCCTGCAAGAATCGTTCTTTCAAGGCCTTTAATGGCCCACGGGGAACATGGCCGAAGACCAACTGAGCAGGACTGAATCCTAATGACTCTTGTTTAGCCTCCCGCGCTGCAAACAGCAAAAAGGGGACTCCTTCATCCCACTGGCGTCCTGCTTTAAGGCAATATTTACGCAACATATTCTTAAATGTCTGATGCCATCGTTCCAACACACCCTGAGATTCAGGGTGATAGCATGACGACATTATACGTTTTATTCCCAGGGTCTCAGTAACCGCTTTAAACAGCTCAGACTTAAAGTTCGAGCCCTGATCTGTTTGAATCGTGTGGGGTAATCCAAATGTAGAAAAGAAGCCCACCAATGCTTTTACAATGGACTTTGAGGTTATCGAAGACAGGGGAATGGCTTCGGGGAATCGGGTGTTTTTACACATAAGGGTGAGTATAAACCTTTTTCCTGATTTGGTGCGGGGTAAAGGACCCACACAATCACTATGTGATCAAAGGCATCCCCAACAATCGGTATGGGCTGGAGAGGAGCGGGAGGTAAGTTTTGGTTTGCTTTTCCCACGACTTGGCAAATATGGCAACGCTTACAAAACTGACTCACATCCTTTCTTAAGCCTGGCCAGAAGAAGTGTTCCAAAACAGTTTGGTAAGTTTTCTTGATGCCAAAATGTCCTGACCAATCACTCTCATGGGCGATCGTCAGTATTTTATGTTTGAATTTTTGAGGGATAACAATCTGGGTTACAGTTTTCCAGGTAGCGCCTACATCTTTAGGGTCAGTCCAAGATCTCATCAAAACCTCGTTTTCAAAAAAGTACTTAATGTTACTTTGCTCTGTACCACTGACTGCTGCAAAACATTTGTCTAGAGATTTATCCGCCTTTTGCTCTTGCACTAAAGTGGTTCTAGACACACTATTGTCATCATGCGGTTTTTCCGGACATTTGTTCTGGGTGACATTCTGGTTCTGAGACCTGCCCAAGATTTTCTTCAAACAGGGAAGAAATGTCAAGTAACCCATCATTTAGTTTTGATTGAGAGCGCATCACAACACATGAGGGAAATATGTCAGGGAAGAACTTAACATAGTCTAGGTCAGGGATTGGTTGTGCTACGACTTCTGGAGCGGGGGTAACCAGTCCTCCAGCGATGTCGTTTCCAAGTAGTAAATCCACCCCAGAAATAGGTAAAGTGTCGCTCACAGCAATGCAAAATCTACCCTTAGCTAGACCACAATCCAACATGACCTCATGTAGTGGAAATGACGCGTTCTCAGAGTTTAATCCTTTTAACAGGACTGAAACACCAGAGTAACTGTCTTTGCCAAAAGGAAGCACTCTTTTCAAAACCACTGAGTGAGAAGCACCAGTGTCCCTTAGTATTTTAACTGGAACAGCAGGAGTAGAAATTAAGGCTGCTGTTCCTTCCGATACAAATGGCGTGAAGCATTTGTCATAGTTCTGACCCTCTGGTTGCAGATTATGAGGATTCGATAAAAACCCTACCTCCCTCGGAGGTGAATCTCGTCTTTCATTTTTACGCTTTAAGATCAAGCAGTCTTTAGCAATATGTCCCAGCTGATGACAATAGAAACACCGCGGTAAACTCTTTATTGCTTGTTTTTCTGGTGCTTTGAGTTTACTATCTGTTGGACGCTTAAACTTGGTTTCTGTATTCAAACGGTGGGTCAATGCAAACTCATCTGCTGATAAAGCAGCTGCAGACAACGTGGACACCTTTTGTTCATTGAGATACAACACCAGTTTTTCAGGAAGACACCTTTTAAATTCCTCTAAGAGGAGTAACTCTTTCAACTCAGAGAAGGAAGAAGCTTTTGCAGCCATCAACCATTTATCAAACAACCCATTCTTTTCTCTGGCAAATTCAACATAGGTTTGAGTTTCATTTCGTTTCCTTAATGTTCTGAACTTCTGTCTATAGGCTTCGGGCACTAATTCATAGGCTTTTAAAACTGCTTCTTTTACTTTATCATAATCTGTTACATTGTGAGTGGACAGTGATGAGATTACCTCTTTGGCTTTTCCACACAGTTTGCACTGTAATAGCAGGGGCCAGACTTCCCGCGGCCAGGAGAGTGCATGTGCAAGGCGTTCAAACGCGGTGAAGTAGCTGTCCACCTCGGTCTCACGGAATGGCGGCAGCAACGTGATGCACTTGCTGATGTCCAGCCGGTCTGGTCCACTGTCCTTTCTTTCATCTACTCCTCGTGCTGAATGGTTTGCCAGCTGTGTTTGGAGTTCCAGCTCCAAGCGACGGAGTCGGACTTTTGTTTCAGCCTCGATTTCGAGCTTCCTGAGTTCCATCTCCATTTGTCGTCGCTGAGCTTTTTCTTCAGCCTCGTGCTTTAGTCGAGCCAACCTGACCCGCAGCTTAGCAGACCCGGGAGATTCTCGAAAGGAGTCTGAAGACATTGGATCATAGCGAGGAATTGAGACAGAAGGAGCCAACTGTCTTTCACCTGGAGGTGGGGTCACCTTCCGTTCCTCGGTGTCTGTCTCCCGGTCTGTTTAGTCCCCGGCCACAGTTCCACCATCGCCCTTCTCATGATTTGCCCCCTGCTGGAGGAGGAGAGGATTAACAGAAGCCAGCACAGGGGGAAACAGTTTCAATTGTTCCATTTCAAGCACAATCCGTTTTCGTAGCTCCAACTTCCGCATCTGCTGAGCCCCAGTGAGGCCAAGGTGCACAGCCACCTCTACTAAATCCTGTTTGCGACATCCCTCTATCTGGCTACGGGAAGGTGCCTCCAAGAAAGCCTTTAAATCAAAGACAGACATATCATTAGTCTACAGAATTCTACACACACACAAGGTCACTTCAGGAGAGAAAATATGGGAAAGGGTGAAGAAGGCTTCCAGGATTAAGATGTGAACATTAAAGGATATATCCCGGACGAGCCCCCACTTGTTACTTTTTACCTTCTTCAGGGAGGGGAAACCAGGGAGGAAAGAAGTAACTTGTGTAAAGAAAAACAAATTTATTAAAACATTAGAGGATAACACAAAACCAAGGGCTGGAAATCCTAACAGAAATACACTAACACAGCCCATAAAACTCAGAGAGTCCAATGTTCATATAAAATAAAGCACGAGACTAAGGCTCAGATATTTAAACTGGCAGCACCAAAAGAAAACCATTCAGACCTAAGTGTCCAACAGGATGTTACAAAAGAAAGAAAGATGTGGGATGGATTAACTAAAAGACTCAGGGTTATTTCCACACACCTAAAGAAGCTTTCACCTTCTACATAATTCAGCAAATTAACCACAAAAGACTCTCAAACTAACAGTGACCACTGTAGTTCTTTTACCATGAGTAATTACTAAACCCAAAGAGAGACTTAATAAATGCTGAGGAAGTATTTTCTTTCAAGATGTTTAAACTTCTAAAACCCTGAAATCAACCCACAGGGAGTCTACTTGGTTACAAGTAGCTCCTAGAATGAAAGTTCTTCCAGCCTTTTATCCTTTCCAGATCCAGAGAAACCGATTAGTCCAATTGCTTCCACCTGAAGAACTGAGGAGGGATCCACTGGTGATGAGGCTGCCGGTGCTCATTGTGGTTTCCACGGTTACTGGACAACAGCATGGAGGCAGCCATCTTGTCTCTGGGTCTGGTGTTGTCACTCCAAAAGAAAACAAAACAATGGGAAGAAAACTACCAAAACACAGGAACAAATTCTGACTAAACAGCAATAATAATAATACGACCAACCATTGTAAAACCTAGGTGTCGTAACATACATTAAGTTCCTCGATTCATTTTTTTACTGATTCGAAGCTTCGTTAAACGTGCACTCCACAGTCTGAACACATTTTACTGGAGCACTACGTGGTGATCTCGGTGCTGTGGTGGAAAAACGAGAAACCAGCAACGACGGAAACCATTGTTAGAGGCAGAAACGGTCCAACGTTTGGATCAAGAGTTAAACTATGAGCAGCGCCGGCGCTCTGCACAGGCACACCATGCACAGCGCATAGGGCACCACGCCGGGGGAGGGGCACCAAACGCAAGCTTATGAAAAATAATATATATATATATGATAAAGACAGATTTCAATTAGAAGATGTGCAAAGCAAGTTAACAGCATGTTTACAGAGAGAAAACAATAATTTTATTATTTATTTAACCGTTACTAGATTACCAGCAACGAAATGCTGCTAAAAACACACAATTATGTGAAGCTGGAAAAATTAGAATACTGTGCAAAATTACATTTATTTCTGTAATTTAACTAGACTGAGAGACCATTTAAAGCAGGGGTGTGAAAGATGCGGCCCGCGGGCCGGATCCGGCCCGCAAGCTGGTTAAATCCGGCCCGCGAGACGGTTGTGTAAACTTTATTTTCATACTTTACAATGTAGAGTGAAAATAAACTTATCATTGTGAGCAAGTTTTCTCTGTAATGAGTATAAATAAAACAAAGCTGCGCTCAAGGCTCACACAAGAACTTGAATCACATCCTGAAGTTGGCCGCCACTCAGGATGTGACTTCTGATATTGATGTGCTGGTGAAAGTTAAAATATGTAAAGTAAAATGAGTCAAATATATTTTAAGTGCTTCATGAAACTGATCTAGCCATGTGATCTGTAAGCTCTTTGAATCACTAAGGAATGGTTTTTTATTTATTTATTGATTTTTATTTATTTATTTATTTTTTTCAAATTTTCAAGTACACTTCAGGTGTTGTACTTGTTCTATTTTGGATACACTCTCCTCAGGCTCCAGCCTTGTTTTATATTGATTGTATTAAAACAAAGAAAACAATCTGAAGTTGTTTTTAATTTACCGGTCCGGCCCACTTGGGACTAGATTTCCCTCCATGTGGCCCCTGAGCTAAAATGAGTTTGACACCCCTGATTTAAAGGCTTGGGAACCTTTACAGGTGTTTCTATTTGCAATTTTAAATTTTACCTGATTGGGGTCTTGTTAAATATCAAACAGTGACCTTTTAATAGTCTAGATAAGTGTAATGCTCCTGTTAGTAGTTCCTCCTGTTAAGTGCTTATTTATTTAAATTATTCAGGTTTATAAAAAACATTTGGACATACATTTTATTATGTTCCAGTCATTAGTCATTTATATTTCACTATTGTAGTAATTCTTGTATTCTTTAATGAAAAAAGTAACTAAGTAGTTATTTTTGGGTAATTAGTTACTTTTATGATCTTGTAACTCAGTTAGTAACTGAGTTACTTTTTTTTGACAAAATAATCAGTAACTATAACTAATTAATTTTTTAAAGTAACGTTCCCAACACTGGTTACTAATAAGTACGGCTGCAACTCTCACACACTGAGTGTGAAACACAAGCATCTGACTCTCTCCACACGCTCTCACGCCACACCTCTGATAACTCACACTGAAGAATCGAACACCACAGCCATGGGTTGTGAGGGTTTTAACGCCCACACTTTTAATGCACTTTGCTCATAAACTGCATCATCAGTCTGGTCCCTCTAAGAGGCGCTGGCTGTTAGCCCCTCCCTCTTTGGTGACTGAAACCTGCACCTTTGCACACCTGTGTCACATCAGTTTCCCCTTGGTTTAGCCATTGGTTCTGTAGTTGATGTGTGTTTTCACCACACCTGCTCCACACCGCCCAAGCGGCAAAAACACACGTGCTCGTTAGCTCGCACACGCCACGCTCTGATCATCTCACAGAGCTGCAGCCTCCATGAGCTCAAACTTCTTCTGCAAACCAACATTTGGTACTTGAGGAAGCCAAATCAGGTGTGAAGGTGCACCACCTCTTCGTGTATCAGCTCAGACGTGGTTATGGATGTATGTGCCCATTTAGCCTATTTCTTTATTTGATTGAAAAACAAGATATTAAAAAATTACAAATAATAATAAGTAAATAAAACACAGATGAAGCTGAAGTTGGTTCCCTTTCTTAGTTTCTGAGAGAGAAAGAGCAAGTCCAACTCATTTTCCACTCTGAACGTCATTATTTGGTTTTAATTATAAAACTACAAGACTCTTCAGACCTGGACTACATGAATCTAAACTAACAACAGAACCCTTAAAGCATAGTTTGTGGTTTGTGAAACCTTTAATTGATTTGTGAAAGTGAACAGAACACCTATTTCTGCACCGTTTTGCATCTAGACGACATTAGAACTGGTCCAGCTACAAAACTACAACACCTAGACTCTTACTGTTAGTCTACATCAACAGCAGCATCTATGAAAGACATTTGGTGATTTGTGAGACCTCTCAGCTTCAGAGAGTAAACAAAATGCTGCTGCAAAGGAAAAAGAACGTTTGATCACATCTCCCCTGTTCAGCTGCCTGAGCCTTTTAGGTTCAAATTATTTTATTTGCTTTTAAATCTCTTGATGACCTTGCCCCGCCTTACCTGTGTGAGCTGCTACAAACACACACACACACACACACACACACACACACACACACACACACACACACACACCCTCCTGTTCCCTCCGGTCAGCTGATCAGTTGCTCCTGATTGGCCCAAAAACAAAGCATAAGCTTAGAGGAGACGGTGGTTTTGCTGCAGCAGCTCCGATTGTGGAATGGGTTTACTTTAAATGTCAGACAGGCCTCTTCACTGTCTGATTTTAAACACCTGCTTAAACCCGCCTCCTCTCTGGCCTTAACACCATCTGAGATGTTGGTTTTTAGCTAGTTTTGGATCATTTTTATTATTTAAATAGCATTTTTATTTTGTTTGAACCATATCTGAATACGCTTAGTTCATTGTTTGAACTCTTTGGCTGTTTTTAGTCCAGGTTATATGTTTTATTGTTGATTCTGTTCTGTGTGCAGGACTTTGGTCCTGCAGGTGTTTCAAGTGCTACACAAATAAAGTTGGTATGGTATGATTAGTGAGTTCAAAGAAGGCTGCGTTCTTCACTCTTTATGTTATTTTGGATTATCACACTATCAACATGTTTAAATGTTATAATTGGGGCAGATTAAAGCTACTCGAGGAGCGGAAACATTAGTTGGAATTGTCCTTTCTGAATCAGAAACTTAAAAAGGGAACCAACTTCAGTTTGATACAAAACAGGCAATAAAATCTAAACATCCAAAAGAAAGAAAAAAGAACATTTTTAAAACAGTATTCCAATTAGCTTTGTCTTTGTCTTTGTTTTGAACATGCGCACATAACATAAGCAACTTCTCCTCGTTCTTTCCATCTTTTTTTTTTTATACATGTTCAAAAGGGTGTAGGAAGAAGCATCAGCTTATTTAATCCCACCCCTTTCTCGACATCAAACAACCAATAGTTATCTAATGTTACCGGCAGTTCCTGTCAAATTACTTTGCAACATATTCACACAGCTTCAGTTTAGTAAGCAGTAAATCTAAAGATTACAGAATAATGCACACTGGTGCTGTTGTGTATACACACACACACACACACACACACACACACACACATCTTTAAAGCCCAGTTCTGGATGTCAACCCATCCTTCTGAACGTTCCACACTCCACCTGCTACCAACTGGTATGAAGGTAAACATCTTCATATTCAGAGGATTCACATTGATTATACACATTTAATCCTAAAATATCTATTGTTCCATCGCTCTATAACAGCATTTCTGACTGTGTTAGCATCAGGGTAACTGCTGCTAACGATGTTTTACTTATTGTCTAACTATAAATGAATAGAAACTTTATTTAGGTGGCTGTGTTAAAAATGATGGTTGTGTGGAGTCAACGTGCTGAACCTCCACCCTGTTGTTAGCTTTTAATTGACAAAATAATTGTGTGAAACACTTTGTGGTTTTGGCCATGAAAGGTGATAAATAAACAAACTTGATCTACTTTCTGAGTCTCTTGCATGCTTATAAAAGTGAATAATTGTCATTTGTAAATAATGTGAGGGCTCAAAATGTTTTATTTAAAGTTTTAACATTTTCATAAACAAAGTTTATTTTATTTTTACTGTAAGAGCAAACATGTCTGTTGTAGTTCCACTACATCACCACCAGAGGGCGACACATCTACCTAAAACTCAAAAGCCAAAATCAACAAAACAAAGTTAGTTTTTGGTTTCATTTTCTATCATTATAGGTAAATTAAACATCAACACAATTATCACATATTCAGTATTTTATTGTCATTTATATTATTAAATCATGATCACATATTAAAAGCTTTTATTTTGTTAGGAGTTGGGAGTTTTGGAGCCATTCTACATTTTCCTCTGTTTCCATCTCTTCCCCCTCCCCATTTCTGTCTCCTGTTTGTCCTTTTAAACACTGAGAATAGAAATTAACTCTGTCACGTAAATCAAAGTAAGCATGTAAAGAGTGTCTGCCAGGGGCGCTTCTAGCATCAGAGGTTTAGGGGGGCTGAGCACGCAGAGAGCTGCCGTCCAGACATTAGTTTCACTTTTGTACATTTCTACAAAATTTCTTCACATTTGTAAAATAAAAGCAAAACACTCTCTTCCACAAATAAAAAAGAAGGTTTCACAAATCAAAAAACAACGCTTTATGGATTCTATAATTTCAATAATCCAGTCCAGGTTCAGAGGCTCTAGGTCAGTGATCCCCAACTCCCTTCCCCGAGGACCGGTATCCAGCATGTTTTCCTGGTTTTCCTGCTTCAACTCACCTGATTTTAATCAGCAGCTGATCAGCAGGCCTCTGCAGAGCGACAAGCTGCTGAACAGGTGTGTTAGTTTCAGGGAGCTCAAACATGCTGGATACCCGCCCTCAGGGATGGAAGTTGGGGACACTGGTGTTCCTATGTGGCCCACATGCAAAACAAATAGGCCTAAATAAACAAAATGCTGAAATCATGTTTTTAACTTTCACAAATCACAAACTATGTTGAAGGACTCTGCTGTTGGTGGGAATTCTGCTAGTCCAGGTTAGATGTGTCCAGATTGTTGTAGTTTTAAAATAAGAGCAGATTAAAGATGCTCAGGGAGTGAAGTGTTGGCTGTATTTACCACTAAATGATATTTGGGGATTTATTTATGTGTTTCTACTTAATTTTCCACTAATATCAACATCCCATTGACAAGAATATCCATTCTCTTTTTGCAAAAGGCTTTTTTCTCCTTAACTTTAAAAGCAAATGGAAACAAAATGGTTTTTTCTTAATGTAATCTTATATATTTAGGGAGAAGGCAACAACAGAACACTGACGGAACTAATGTTGGAGTTCTGGAGCGTTCCTTTAAATGATAGCTGTTCTTTAATGGGCTTTAAAAGGCTTTGATTTGTATGGATCTGAAACAACAACCTCAGCACCGTGTCTGTTAGAACCATGTTTGGGCTTTAGTGTGATGAACCTGTCTAATTCCTGGAAAACCTGCTTTGGATCAACATGTTATTTTCTCATGAGACTGGGAACAAGGACGGAGAAAGATCACACACACATGAAAAGCTTTAACCCTCGAATAAATGCCTTCAGTCTTTCTGAAACACTTTTCTACTCATCTGTCTCCCCTCCCTGCTCTGCGTCTTTCCCTTTCTCGTTGTGGTTCGTGCGCGGCGTGCGCTCCAGACCTGCGTAAAGTCCCGCCTCTTTGCTGGAGCGGCAGCCACTGCTTCCTTCTCACAAACACTTTGTTAGATTTAAACATGAAAGGGAAAACTGTCGGCAACGAGGGATTGCGTTTCAGTTAGCAGCTAATCTGGTTTCCTTCACTGCAGCTTACAACTCAGGAAGGTGGCTCAGAGCAACTCTAGGAGAGGGGAGCTGGACCGAACCACTCGATGCAGGGGGAGGTCTGCATTTTGTTGTTGAAATGTAAAGTTTCAACCAAGCTCTGCTTTGTAGTTTTTACAAGTATCTTTAGAAACCCATGGTAAAAAATAAACATTTCAATTCTCTCATTTTAGGGGAGCTGATTTAGGGGGCTTCAGCACCTCCCAGAAATGGGCTAAAAACACCCAGTGTCTGGGATCAGGTTTCCACCACTCTTACTTATTGTACCTTTAATGATCCTTTAGTCAGCTGAGCCAGAATGGACACGTTAAAAGATAAAAAGGACCACGAGGGCCACCAGGTGCACAGGACAAACACACACAGCTCACACAAGAACCAGCAGCGAGTGAATAACCGAGCAGAGTCTAAATAGACTGGGCAGGGATGAGAAACAGGGACCAAGTGTGGTGATCATGATCTACAGGTATGACTAGTTAACTGAGGGATGGGAGGAAATAAAAAACACGAGAGGACAGAAACTGAGGCCCTGTCCACACATAGCCGGGGATCTGCCAAAACGTAGATATTTTTCTACGTTTTGGCCTGTCATCCACACGAAAACAGAGTTTTTTCACACGAAAACGGATCTTTTTAAAAACTCCGGCCAAAGTGAAGATCTGCGTTTTCTCCGTTTTGGGTGTCTGCGTGTGGACAGACAAAACCGGAGTTTTAAGGTCCGCAGCGTCACTTTCCGTGACAAAAACATGCTGACATCACGTGTGCGACCTGTGTTTACACTAGCCGACTGCATGGATCCCCTCAGAGCTGCGCTCTGTCACTACCCGATCCATCAACTGTCCAAGCGCTTTCTGCTTGTTTGTTTTTGCAAACGGATACTTCTCCTTGCGGAAGACCACAGACGAAGGACGAGGTTAAGACCGGGGGAAGTACTGCCGCCTACAGGTCTGGCATGTCCTTAACAACGTATTTATCCAGGTACTTGTGGACAGAGTTTTTTTTTAAACGCGGTGGTGTGGATGCAAGTTTTTGGAGGGGCGGATATGCGTTTTTAAAAAACCCCAGCTACACGTGGACTAGGCCTGAAGCAGAATCAACAAGAAGAAAGCGTAACTAAAATAGGATGATGTTAGAAATAAAGACAGAGAATAAAAGCAAGCAAGGGGGAGCTAACCAATCTGAAGACACTAAATAACTTCATAATACACCCTGACCAAACTGGTTTCATTAAGGGTAGACAGTCATCCACAAACTCACGTAGATTACTTAATTTGATAGATTTCTCTTACAGTAGAAACATAGAAACTAGTATATTATCTCTAGATGCAGAAAAAGCTTTTGATAGAGTTAACTGGAAGTTCTTATTTGCAACTTTACATAAATTTGGTTTTGGGAACTTCTTCATAAACTGGCTACAAACATTATACAGTTCACCAACAGCACGTGTCAGGACGAACGACCAAATGTCAGCTAGCTTCTGTCTTCAGAGGGGGACCAGGCGGTGATGCCCACTCTCCCCCTCACTATTTACTATCTTTATTGAACCACTAGCAGCAGCAATTAGGCAAACAACAGATATTAAAGGGATAAAGTGTAAGAAAATAGAACATAAGATCAGTCTTTATGCAGATGATGTTTTACTCTTTCTCCAGAATTCTCAATCCTCTCTCTCCCAAGCAATAGAACTGATAAACTCTTTTTCCAGAGTTTCAGATTTCTCTATAAACTGGTTAAAATCCACAGTTCTACCAATTAATTTCTCATTTGTCAATTTGCTTAATACACAATTGGAGTCAGGGAATATCACATACCTGGGAATTAATATCTCTCCCAAGTTAGCAGATCTAACCAAACTGAATTACATCCCACTTTTAAGGAAAGTGGAAGATGATCTTGCAAGATGGAAATCCTTACCAATATCACTCATGGGGAGAGTTGCTACAATTAAGATGATGGTCTTACCCAGAATAAATTACTTATTCTCGATGATCCCAAACAAACCTCCAGCTGACTGGTTTAAATCTCTGGACTCCTCAATTACTAAATACCTTTGGCAGGATAAACCTCCACGAATTAGCTTAAAAACGCTTCAGAAGACCAAAGACAGAGGAGGACTGGATTTACCCAACTTTTATTATTATTTCTTAGCCAACAGGCTGCAATATATACCAAGATGGTTGCAAGATAACCCATTAGACGAGTCCTGGTTAGATATAGAACAGACACTTTGCAATACGATAGAGCTTTCAGACTTACCATTTATTAGCCCAAGCATAAGAAAACATGAAAGCTTCAAAAGTATTAGTATCAGCACCTCTCTGACAGCATGGTGGGACTATCTTAAAATGACAGAGTCTTCACTAGTACCATGCAGACGCACACCTATCTGGAACAATCCTGACATTTTGCAAAACAACAAAATGATGAACCTTCCGGACTGGAAAAATAAAGGAATCCTATACCTGGAACACATATATGAAGGATTGGACTTCATCCCATTTAATCAAATAGTCTCCCAATTTGGAATGGATAAGAATAGCTTTTTAGAATATCACCAAATTAAATCTGTAGTCAAACAAAAATTTAAGCTCAATAAAATAGAATTACAAACACCACCAAGGGTATTAGACTTTTATAATCTCAAACCCCCCAAACTACTGTCTAAAGTATATAAGACACTGTCCAAAATAGACGATAAAATTGCAATCCCTATTGAAAAATGGGAGGTGGATCTATCAGTTAGCTTTGACCAGGACTTCTGGTCCCAAACTTGTTTAAAAACTTTTAAAATGATCAGACACCCCAATTTACAATTAATTCAGTACAAAATTCTACACAGAGTACACTATACAGGTCATCGGATGTTCAAGATGGGGTTTGTGTCATCTGACACCTGTACACACTGCACAAACAACATTCCTGACAATTACATTCATGCACTGTGGTCCTGCCCACCTGTCCAGGAATTTTGGGGTAGAGTATGTGAGGATCTGTCAAAATGTCTGAAATGTCATATCCCAACTTCCCCCTCTCTTTGTTTACTGGGAAACCTGGACGATGTCCCGATTGAAACATCTTTGGTTCACGTGGTTCTGACTGCCATATGCATCGCTAAGAAAACTATCCTCTTGAATTGGAAAAATAGAGAAAGTCTCTGCATTAACCAGTATAGAAATCTTTTGTTAGATCATATTGCACTTGATATAGCCTCTGCTTCCACTTCAGATGAATCTCTCTGGGCTCCTTTGATCGGTTCCATCACATAGCGAGGGTGGGGGGCCGTTGATGTTGTCCTACGGGATGGTGTGTGTGTGTGTGTGTGTGGGGGGGGGGGGGGGGTCTGAGTTTGGAGTATCCGGATGTTCCCTGGAGGTGGGTTCACTGGGGGTGTCTGGGACTGGGGGGCCGTTGCCCCCCTCTGGAGGTGCTTGGGTTGCCTCGGGGGATGGACTGCTGGCAGTTGTGAGTGGGGCCCCTTGGGGATCTTGGCGGCGGCCATGGGTCACTGCCTGGCGGCTGCAATGCCCCTGGGCGGGTCTGGGTGGGGGCCTGGGGGCTCGTGGTTTGGGGGTGGCTGGCCCCGTGTGGGGATCTGGGCGGGGCCTTGGGGGTCGGGCCCTGATATGTATGCTGCCGGGAGGAAGGCAGAGACACACAGCAGTGCCTGGCCCGGGTTCGGGGGCCTCAGGTAGACCTTGGCTCCTCTGCCGTTTCATCACAGGGGAGGGGGAGGTTCAGGAGGGGCAGGACCCAGCCTTACCTGGATGTCCCATGTCTTATATATTCTGGAAGTTGTGCAAATGCAGGGGTGGGCATATATATTCTGCTGGGATGGGGATGGGTTGGTACCCTCGGACTCCGTGAGGCTCTGTAATGCTGCTGCTTTGGGCCCTGGCAGGATGGGCTGGGGTCGCCATGCCCTGGGTGGCAGTTTGACAACAGAGGTGCCTATTGGGGCCAGTAGGGGAGCTGGCTCCCTGGAGGGCTAAGCCCAACCAGCCATTCCTCCCCATCCCTGCATATTTCTCTCCTCCTGCTCCCTCACATCATCACACAAACATACACATAGGACCTTGGGGGGTGGGCAAGACAGGGAGTGCGGGTATGGACCCCATTTCCGCATTCCTGTAGCAACCTGCCCCCCAATTTTATTTGCACCTTATACACTTCCACTGACGACATTCCACACAAACACACACTTAGGGCCTTGGGAGTGAGCACTTTCAACGGCATTTGGCAGGGGGATATTTCAGCCTCCTCCCGAGTGCCGGTGCCCACTTCCAATTTTAAACCGCACTTAGACACTGATGGCTGAGGGTGTAAGTGGGGGGGTGCGGTGGCATCAGCTGGCATATGCCGGATGATGCCCGCACTGCCCACTCACCACAGCCATGGAATACACCTCATGATCACACAACACTATATTGGAGCAGGCGGAGGGAGACTAGGGGTCTTAGCCATCTCTGTTGTTGCTAGGCTTCCTGGGGCTGGAGGCTAGGAGGGAGATCTGGCCGCCTGGTTGGGGTCTGGGGTGGTGGGTTGCTGTGCTCAGCGTTGGGCGGGGGAGCCTGCTCATCAGCACCCCAGCAGAAAGGGTCAAACTCTGGTTACCGGTGATGGTTGTACCCAATGTGCAGCAGTACCGGGACCAGAGTGAATAGGGTGTGTATGGGGAGCATGAGTGGGTGTCCGGCGTGCATTTTTGTAAGTCTTGGGTTGTATGTGCATGTGTGAGCATGAGGGAGGGAGCGTGTGACTGTGTTTGTGTATGCCTGTATATGTCAGGTGGGGCCTTTGGGTCCTCCCCTCTCCTGGAACTTCTCTTGATGATATAGATCTTTGTCCCCCCTCCCCCTTCCACACCTGGTGTGGGGGCTTGTGCCTTGGTCTGCCTGGGTGTTCGTGGCAACCGGGTCTGGGGGTTTAAGATTTTGGCATCTGCCTGATAGATCCCGGTGGCTGCCTGGTGGGGTCTGGGTCCCTGGGCTCTGCTGGGTCCCCGGCGGGGGTGGTCGCCCCTGGGTCCCGGGTCGCTGGGTCCCGGGCTCGGCCGGCTAGGGGGTGGGAGGCTGCGGGCGGGCCTGTGGGCTTGCCGCTGATATCTCCAGGGACTCTGCCGGCTGCTGGTTGTGGCCCCCCGGGGCGATCCTCTGTGCCTCTCGAGGGGGGCGGGGGCCTTCCTGGTTGCAGTCTCCTTGGGGTTCCTGCGTTCTGGGGCAGCGCCTGGATCTCTGGGACTTGGAGCTCCCCCTGTCTCCTGCGCATCTTTGGGGGGCGGATCTGTGGTCCCTCACACTCTCTGTTGGACGCTCCTATAGAAAAACCTTAAATAAACAAGCGCGTGCACACACACAGGTGCTCACATGGTGCTCTCAAAAGTATGGGCTTGGGCACGATAAACACAGGTCTTAAGACTATGGTGGGCACTTAATGCATTGTGATTTATTATCGTGATTCTTCAGTTAAGCAATGTTGATTGTATATGTGTATATATGTATATATGTATGTGTATGTATATATATATATATATATATATATATATATATATATATTTATATATGTGTGTGTATGTGTGTATATATATTTTTTTTTTCATCAAGTTGACGCAGTGATAGGTAGATCTTGTTGTATTGTTGTTGTGTCCCTTTTTTTGTGTCCTTTTTTTTTTGTCTTTTTCTGCAGGTCTAGAAGCAGACTCTTGTTCATTATTGTTTATTTTTGTGGAACCCCCCCCCCCCTCCTCTCCCCACCTTTTCTTTTCCTTTCTCTTTCACCTCTTTCTCCGTGTCTGGTCGGAATTACAACGCATTCAACAACAATAACAATAAAGTTTTAAGTATCAGGCGTGACATTAAAAGCAAACGCTTTGATGCTCCACCTGAGAATAAATCTGTAAGGCTTTTCACCAGCATTCAGACATCAATTCTGCTTGCTTCACAGCCAGACAGGACACGGTAAAAAAAAAAAAAAAAAAAAAAAAAAAAAAGAAGACACTAAATAAAAGTGAAGAGCAAACAAAAAGGAAACCAGACTAAACATAATGAACAACGTAATAATTAGGAAAAGGGCAGGAATGTAAAGATATAAGGAAAGCTAAACACAACAAACAGCCGTATATTTAACAGTGATGAACCATAAAACCATGACAGCAAAAAGCTGTCAACTATAAAACATCTAAAACTGTTGACTTTATGTGAAACTGCTGTAAATAAAAGAATTGGTGAAAACAGTCATTTGTAAATGTTTTCTTTGTAAACACGACATAATTCTATTTTAAAGCACTCTTGCAAAGTTTTCTTCACTTCCTTCAAGTTTACAATGGTAAAACACTCATTTTTACATTTATTTATTGAAATAAATACTAGAGCCCTGCACTGAAGCCCTAGGCCCTCGGGTCGGGTCGGCCCGACGGCCCGGCTTCGGGCCAACGACTGTGTAATTACTTCGGACACGGGCCGGGCGCCTTTACTTTTAATCGAATTCATTAAAAAAATTTGAAACACAAACGCAGCAGTAGAGCCCTGCGCGGGACTGTTTTCTTCATCCCGCTCCCGCTGAATTTCTGACAATTACTGCCCGTAACCGCAACGTGTGTGTTACACTCCCGCCCGCACCTGCAGCGTGCATGTCTACGCCCGCCCGCACCTGCAGCGTGCATGTCTACTCCCGCCCGCACCTGCATCGTACATGTCTACTCCCGCCCGCAACCGCAAAACTCTGAGAAATTATTACCTCACAATAAAAGAGATGTATTGAGTTTGCGTCCTCTCTGGTCCAGGAGAAAACATGTCATTTTATAGGCTATACCGGGGTTGACAACCCGCGGCTCTTCCATCCATCTGATGCGGCTCTCTGTGCTTGTAAAATAATGAATGGATATTTAAATAAAATGCTTTATATTTTACTGAATTAATTTTACATCTGTATGCCAATTCTATGTAAAGATTGTCTGCGTAAACCTGAACAGGCCCAACCCGGTCTTACTGTGAGACCGGGTTGACGGGTCACGCTCGTGCGTAATCATAGGCGCTTCCTGAGCTGAAGAGATTCTGGGCTTCTCCTCAGACGGCTCCTGGATGCGTTGCCACATTGGAGACAGGAACAAGCACTATTCAGCCAAAGTTTCATAATCAGGGAACATTTTCTAAGTGACAAGTCTCTCTGAGAGACAGGGTTTGGAAAACACTCGTTTCAGTGGGAGGAACCTTCCCGCATGCGCTCTGGTTCTGCAACGCGCTCCAAGCCAATCTCCACAACTTCAGCTCACTGTGCACATATGCGCTGACAGCGAGGTGCGCTGAGCAGCTCAGATGTTCTGATGGGAATCTTTTCTTGGGTGATTTAGCTACATCTGCGATGTGCGTAACGAATAAAATGTCAGATCGCCTGCATGCATCGGGGTAATTCTTTCTATTCTTTCTCCGTCAAAATAAACGGTCAAATACGGGAACTATCCGGTCAACACAACACAAGCCCTGCTTTTGACTGTTTTGTTTTCTTGTGAAAATTGTTGGAAAGAGATAAAATTTAACTTAACACCAGAGCCAGGCGCACTGCGCCGTTATCTCCATGACGGTAAATGAGGGAAAAACAAATTGATCGGATCCTGCACGTCTTTTAACACATTGGTCAGGATTGACGCACTTTGTTTTCATTTAGTTGGTTAAAAAAAAGTCGGGCTCAGGCTCGGGTCGGGCCAGAGAATCCTGAAAACCTTTTCGGACCGGGTCGGGCTGGGGCTCCACCCCCTCGGGCCGGGCCGGACACGGGCTCAGATTTTAGGCCTGTGCAGGGCTCTAATAAATACAGCTTTTTATTGGCGTTTACTTCCTTTTTCCCAGTGTGCTTAGCGGCATTTAGGTGAGATGTGCTGCAGCATGAGTCAGAGGGAAGTGTGTGTTGTTGACCTGACTCATGAATGCATATGAAGGCTGTGCTGCTGCTCAGTGCTGATGTCATTAGAGACTATGCTTTTGACCGCTAGGATTTTACACAAAGTGCACTTAATAATCATTAAGCAGGCAAAGCTGTTAGAGTCACTTTTGACCTTAATGGATTAAATTGTTATTTATTCTACTAATTAATCATAATGAGGAAAACCCTTTGTGGGAAAAATGTTGTTTCTAGTGGCACCAATTTTATTTTATACTTTATTTTCATGTTTGTTTTACAGTAAAACAATGTTTTTCTTCCAAGTAAAACATTTTCTTCTACAGTAAAATACTGACTTCAGCACCATTTTTAAACGTAAAATAACAATAAACACACCTTACAGTAAAAGAAAAAAAATGCTGGTCACTGGTCGAGTCATTAAAGCACTCAGAGCATCTGACACACATAAAGAAACAACATGAGCACAAAGAGAAGGAAACAAAGTCTGTTCTGGATGATCCAATCCCAGTCTGGCTCCATCTCATCTCCAGGATGGTCTGCAACACCACTCTTCATCTACAACACTGAGGACAACCCCCCAGAATCCCCTAAATGTCCCAAGATCCAAACATAGAGGTAGAAGTCATCATGTTTCTGTAGCTGCTATTACCTCACTGTGTCAGCTCAACCTTTAGGTGCTCCTAAACACCCACTTCTCTGGTGTCCACCTGAATCAGAGCCTGGCACTTTGTTAGGGAGGTCAGAACTCTTTAAGGTGACACTCTTTGTGGCCTCATGATGTTTCTGAACATCTGAAAGTTTCAGGGGACTGAATGGGACTCTGGAAATGTTAAGTCCACCTGCTAATGTTTGCTGATCAGCTATACACACATTTATTTATTTATTTATGTAAACAAACACCGGGTTACTGAGGGGGATTCGTTCTGGGTGTAAACAATCTAAACTGTTCTCTTGTTTAGATCAGAACCAGAACTACAAGCTAAATAAATATGTTTAGTCTTCTTTAGCCCCATCAGGACTCAAGCTGCCCCCAACATGGATCACTTTGGAAAAACACATCAATGGGACAGTTAGAGCTTGCTGTTTTCATTTAAGACACATCTCCAAGATTAGATGTTTTCTATCGAGAGCTCATCTAGAAACTGTTGTCCCCGCATTTGTAATCTCACGTCTGGATTATTGCAGTTCCCTGCTAGCAGGGATAAACCAGGCTTCCATTTCTAGACTGCAGATGGTCCAGAACAGTACAGATAGATGTTTAACAGGTAACCCCAGTCTTGGCCATGTTGCACTGGCTCCCCATTCAGTACAGAATCCATTTTAAAGTTCTTGTATTCGTTTTTAAAGCCTTACACGGCTTAGCTCCGTCATATTTGGCCAAGCTACTTTGTGTGTACGAGCCTCCTCGCGTACTTCTATCAACTCATCAGTTGTTGCTGGTTGCTCCGACAGCAGTGATGAAAACAAGAGGGGACAGAGCTTTTGCAATTGTAGGCTCAAGGCTGTGGAACGCTCTTTGCTTTGTTTTGCTCATGTTTTTATGTGCGTAGTGTTCAGCACTTTGGGTTTCCTTTGGATTGTTAAAAGTGCTTTACAAATAAAGATGATGATAAGGATGATGATGATGATGATGATGATGATGAAGATTAGGGTTAGAGATTGGGTTTGTTGTCCTTCTTGCCTGAAAAATCTAGATTTGAAGGATTTGGTTGGTTCCAAATGAGAAGCATGTTATCTGAAGTGTGTGCGATCAAGCTGAGGTCTTACCTCTCTTTAGCTGAAGTTCAGCAGCAGATAATGAGAGAAACCATGAAGGGTCACATGTGGTAAACTCTTCTACTGATTTTTTTATGAAGAGCCCAGTTTATAGCGCTGCCTCCTACCCTGAAACACACACACACACACACACACACAGGGTTAAGCCACAACAGAGCTCAGTAAAAAAACATGAATCTGAACTCTCTGTTTTTTGAAGTTTAATGCCCCTCTTAAATTGTACCCATCGTCTTTATCATTAAACATTTTCTGTATGTTACATGGAAGTAATTTATTTCTTGCCTTAAGCATAATTACTGCGGTTTTAAACTTTATCAGATCAATACATTTTAAAACTTGTAATTTTAAAAATAGGGTTGTTGTGTGTTCCCTATATCCCACATTATATACTATCCTTATTGCTCGTTTTTGCAGTATGGATAGTGATTGTAGATTACTCAGGTATGTGTTTCCCCAAACGTCCACACAGTAATTCAAGTATGGCATTACCAGTGATGAAAACAGAATATACAATGATTCTTGATTCAGTAAATGTTTTATTTTACCCAAAGCACCAATGCTCTTTGCCAGTTTTGTTTGTATGTATTTAATTTGTGGTTTACAGCTAATATTATGGTCTAGGATAACCCCCAGAAATTTTGTTTCATAAACTCTCTCTATCCTTACATTTTCTAACATCAGTTTTATCTCAGAGTCCACTCTTCGATTTCCAAACAAGATGACTTTGGTCTTGTCCAAGTTTAATGATAATTTGTTCAAGCTGAACCGTTCTTTCATCTTACTCATTTCAGTCCTCACTTCTTCCAATAATTGCTGTATATTTTCCCCAGAACAAAGAGCATTGGTGTCGTCTGCAAACAAAACAAATTGTAATTTTTTTGAAACCATAACTAAGTCATTTATATACATAATAAATAACTTAGGGCCCAGTACTGACCCTTGTGGTACACCAACAGTTATGTCAAGACAGAACGACATGACATCTCCCATTTGAACAAACTGTTGTCTATTTCCCATATAACTTTTTAACCAATCCAAAACCACCCCTCTAATGCCATATCTTTCCATTTTCATAAATAGTATGTCATGGTCTATAGTATCAAATGCTATTCTGAGATCAATAAAACTGCCAAAGCATGTTTGTTTTAATCCATGCAATTTGTGACTTCTTCTATTAATTCCATTAATGCTACAGCGGATGATCTATTTTTCCTGAAGCCATACTGGCTTTCTGACAGCAAATTAAATTGTTCAATAAATTCTTCTAGCCTGTTGTTAAATACATTTTTCGAGTATTTTAGAAAACTGGCACAATAATGACACAGGCCTGTAGTTTGTAAAAAGTTGTTTGTCTCCTGCTTTAAATAATGATATGACTTCAGCTATTTTCATTTTTCGTGGGAATACACCAGATGAAAATGAGATATTACAGATATGGGTCAGTGGATCTGCGACACTATTAATAACTTTCTTGACTATTAGCATATCTATTCCATTCCAATCTGTAGATGTCTTACTTTTAAACATATTTACTGCATCGATCATCTCTTTTGTATTAAAGGCCCTAAGGAACATTGAGTGGGAGTTCTTTACTGCATTGTTTTCCATAGCTTTGCTATCTTTAGGCTGGATCTCTTCAATTTCTTGTGCCAGCCTTTGTCCAATATTCATAAAGAACTCATTGAACCCTTCCACCACTTGACTTTTGTTTTTGTAACTCTATTTCCATCAATAAAACATTCTGGATAATTATGACTAGCCTTATTTTTCTTAATAATGTCATTCAATAATTTCCATATGCCTTTGCTATTGGTTTTCTTTTCATTTAATAATTTTGTATAATACTTCTTCCTACATACCCTCATTACAGTAGTCAATTTATTTTTATATTTCTTGTACCTTTGTTCTGCTTCTATCATTCTATTTGCTATATACTGTTTATAGAGAATATTCTTTTTTTTACAAGCATTTAACAGTCCCTTTGTGATCCATGGTTTGTAGGGTTTTATTTTTTTATTATATTATATGTATTTATTGAACAATGCTTATCATAAAGAGACTTAAATACATTAAGGAAGTATTCATATGCCCTGTCGACATTAGTTTCATTATACAGTTGTGACCAGGGTTGAGCTTGCAAATCGCTGTTGAATGCTTCTATCGATTCTTCTGTTTTCAGTCTGATATATTTCCTTTGGTATGTCTTCGTTATCCTTTCACACTCACAATCATAGATTGTAAACACTGGCAAATGGTCACTGATATCATTTATCATTAGTCCACTGATTAATGTGCTTTCCATATTGTTGGTAAATACATTGTCAATTAAAGTTGAACTATGCTTAGTTATTCTACTGGGTTTTGTGATCAATGGATAAAAACTCATTCTGAGCATTGTATTTATAAAGTCCTCTGTCATTTTGTGTTTGTTTTAGTTCAACAGATCTATATTAAAGTCTCCACAGAGGAACATGACCTTCTGATTATTTTGAGCTAATATCTTTTCCATATTACTCATAAAAATGTCAATACAAGATCCTGGTGCCCTGTACACACAACTCACTATCACATTTTTATGTTTTTCCATATTTATCTCCACAGTTATACATTCCATAACATCATCAATTGTGAATGTCATCTTTTCCACCGCTCTACAACAAAGAGTATTGTTTATATATAGTGCAAACCCTCCTCCCACCTTGTTTTTCCTGTTCATATAATTGAATATATATCCATCCAAATCAAAATCTATTCTTTTTTCAGGTTTCAACCAGGTTTCTTATAGAGCTATGACATCAAATGGTTTTTTAACTGTTTTAAATATTCTGTAATATTTTTATGATTAGCATATGGGCTTCTACTGTTAAAATGGATAATAGATAAACCTTGCTCAGGGGTAAGTATGCTGTTGATCTGATCATCCATATAATAGAAACAGCCATTATTTAGATGATCAAAACAGTTATTATCTGGATGAATATCTTGTTCTAGTTCATGCATATTCTTTTTTTGTGAATTTTCAGTATTGTTGAGCATTTACATGATTAATGAGATTACTGTTTGGATGAAGGTCCATTTAGTTATAAGTGGATTAGTTACCTTGTTGATTTATTCCATATCTAGTGGTATTTATCTAAGTCTTCTAGATCTCTGACAGCCAACACTTTTGCTTCCTCCGGTGAACCATTTAATTTAATAAACACCTTACAGTTGGCAGTCCAGGTTGACTGTATTTTCTTTTGTTTTCTGAGAAGTCGTGCCTCCCTGACTATGTCTGAGTTTTTTTGGTGAGGTGCTCGTTTAACTAGACATTTGTTCCCTTCAGCTTTTTCCCTTGTCTCAGGATAGCGTTTTTTGGTTTTCTGTTTGTAAATCTCATTATTATAATTGGTGCATCACTCTTCTTTTTCTGAGGGAGAGGATGGCATACTTCAATGTCATTGCTGTAAACTAAGTTTCCTTTGGTGTTGAAGAAGGTCATCACTTGCTGTTCAAGGGACTCCTGCTCTGATTCATTATACGCCCTTGGTCCTGCTGATGTTACCGCTCGGGCATAGGTTGGTGGTCTAGTGTCCAGCCCACTGATGATAATATCATTGATACGGGAGTATTGTTCTAAGTCTGCCACACGGCATTCTAGGAGGGCAATCTTTTTGTCCTTCTCTGCATGCTGTCTCTGCAATTCCTTTACTTCACCAACTAAATCCATTATAAGTTTCTGTTGCTTTGAAACAGTTGCAATGTCTTCAGACATGAAGTTAAGAGATCTCTTTATCTCTTCTAGCTCATCTTCTGCGACAGCACTGCTATGCTTCTGGTTTCTAGGCATGCTTGTTTGTTTTGTTTATCAGCCTGTTGAGTTACTTGATGCTGCAGGTTAGCTGCTATTGTTAATGTTTGCTTACTTCTTGATGGTAGCTGCTACTGGGTGCTACTGAGGCCTGGTAGTAGCTGAGACCTTCCAGGAGAAGTTGTGGTGGTGTGAGATATGGTGGTTCTTTTGGAGATGGACCTCAGTGAAAGTGCCAGATGCTTGTTGCTGGTATTGTGTCTTGTTCAGTTGCTGGTGGTTCCTGGCTCTTTGGCCTAGTGGCCGATGGTGTAACCTGGAATTGCCTGTTATTAGCCTGGAATCTGCTGCTTGCCTGCTGCTGGCCTGGTGGTAGCCTGGAAGCTGCTACTGGCCCCAATAGAGCCTGGTCTGGTAGCTGGAGCAGAACCTGGGCCTGGTAGCTGAAGCTGAAAGATGCTCAGCCCATTAAACAGCACATGTATCGCCATATCATATGTTCAGTCAATAATGCTTTAGTTTCACCATCAAGATCAATTATGAATTCGTTAGTATTATTAGGATTATTATTTACATTTTTTTTGTGAGGTGTGGAGAGCCAAAAGTGACACAATTCAATAAACAACTAAAGCATAAAATAATGTTATAAATGTATCATTAAATATTGAATTACATGAGCCCTGAGTAAAAACATTCATTTATATTATATGTAAATGTTTCATGATTGATTTCATGGTTTGTTCATCATGATGTTTATATGTAACAACCTGGCCCATCACAACCAGTGAGCACGGCTCAGGTTGATAACAAACATGGCGGCTTATATTGGATGTATTTATTGACTTATGTATTTATTACGAGGATAAAACCACTAGAGATGAGACATCTGGTGTTCCAGCGGGTCCTCTATGTTAGAGGCTTTTATTGACTTGGTTAGAGATATTTTAAGTCTAATAAATAAAACAGTAGCTGACTCAGAATCAGCGGTAAAACAGTACAAGAGGAGTTACCTCACTGATGGAGATGCTGACTACAGAATATCTGTAGAAGTTCTCCTGCATGTGCATGCGTGCGTGTGCGTGCGTGCATGTGTGTGTGCGTGCGTGCGTGCGTGCTTGCGTGTGTGTGTGTGTGTGTGTGGCAAAGTTTATGAGAATACACACATCAAATTAATAAAATAATGTTGTTCAGAGTCTCCAAAAGCAACACAGCTCATGTCTGCCTTTGTTTACCTTGTGGAGCGGATTTTCCCGCGCGTATTAGGCACCGCCCACAGGCTCGGGATTTCCGCATTCGTGAGAAGTTCCTCGGATTTATATGTGAACACTTCACGCCTGTACCAGCCCAAACTCACGCCATCCAGTTCGACCAAACGCCGACTGTGCCGACGCTAATGTGTAAGTGCCAAAAGACACATCAGTTGGTAATTCACATAATGTGTTTCCTACAGATGTTCAACAGCTGGTACTGGTTAAAGAAGAAGCTCCTGAAGAACAGAGTGCTGGTGTGGACCAGCAGGACCCAGAACACCTCCACATAAAGGAGGAACAGGAGCAAATCTGGACCAGACAGGAAGGAGAGCATCTCCATTTGAAAGAGGAGCCTGATGCTGCCAGTATTCCATTCACTGTTGTTTATTAAAAATGAGGATGGTGAACAGAAACATCTGGTCTCACAGCTTCATCAGGAGCAAATAGAAGACAGAGGTGTTCCAACCAGCAGCTCAGCTGACCAGATGACAGCAGAAACTGGTGGAGGAGCAGAAACTAGCAGGAACCCTCATGAACAGACATCTGATTCTTCAGAGACTGAAGTTAGTGATGATGGTGTGGAGGATGGTGATGTGACTCTAGACTCTGAGCTGTCAGACTCTAGGCCTGAAACTGGAAATAGAGACAATGACTGGATTGAGAACAGGTCTTCCGAGTCAGATGTCAAGACTGTCAACAAATCTTTTAGCTGCCATTAGGGTGGTAAACAGTTTGTCCACAAGTGGTCTCTCCAGAAACACGTGAGAGTGACAAGTCATTCGGCAATAAGGTCCTCAGAATTTCTGGTTAATAAGAAGTGTGCCAGAGTTAAGAAAGATGTAGACTCATGTAGGAAAGTCCAGGAAGAACTAAAATCAATAAGTTGTGACGACTGTGGAAAAAAGTTTAGTGTAAAATCAAGTTTAAACAGACACATGAGAGTCCACACAGGACAGAAGCCTTTTGCTTGTGAACTCTGGATAAAGATTTAGCCAAAGAAAAACTTTAAACAATCACCGAGCATCCACCAGAACTGAATGAAGTTTTATTTTCTGATTGAAACTGTGATTTCAAACAACATGGTCACAAGTTTTCTACCTCCTTACACGAGCTGTTTTTAGTAAGCACAAAGTCAGTTTTGTTGAACACCTGTGCAATGACAATAAAGCAATCTTGAATTTAGAAAACTACATTTTTTTTGTAGTGCAACTTACTGACACAGGATCTATGAACTACTGTAGACATCCAGGTTTTTCCCTGGTTTTTAAGGTGTTACAGCGATGGTAATAGGAAAGGGGTTTTGGGAGACAATTCCAATTTTTGAGCTGATGGAGCTGCACACTCCCTTGTTGCTTTTTGTCCACTTTTTGTTTTGTTTTTCTTTTCAAAACATTTGAACAGCCCTTAATGGCTATGGTCTTCCGTCACTAATGGCGCTTACACATTAGGTCAGTACAGTTGAGAGGCGATGGTGTCAGTTCGGTCTCATACGAACATGGTAGCGTTCACATGTAGTTTCAAAGTGGACAAACATTTATCCATAATGCATCAATAAACAATCACATGAGAGTCCACACAGTTCAGAAGCATTTTGCCTGTAAACTCTGTGGACAAAGATTTTGCCAAAAGACAACTTTAAACAGACACATGAGTGTCCACACAGGGCTCAATGAACTATTTAACTACACAACTACCAAAATTATCATTGTAGTATCTAGATCCTAGATAGTATTGCAACCCTGATTGTTGTCCTGTACCCTATCAGGGTCTCTTCCAGACCATGATCCACCTCTCCCTGTCCTGCAAGCTCCATATTGTGGCCGTAAATGTAGCTGTAAATGTTTGCATCAAGAGGTGGCTCAGTATTTTTCCACAATGATGAGCTGCTGACCTAAGGTTTCACTTTTGGAGTGTTGCTGAAAAGTATAGAATACCATTTAACGCTTAATCCGCCTAGCCTGCTGGTGGTGGTCAGAGGGATTGGTGGCATCAGTGTAAAGCACTTACACTCCGCTTCTCCTCCAGCTTCACTGGCTGCCAATCAACTTCAGGGTTCATTTAAAGATCCTGGTTCTGGTCTTTAGGGCCTTACAAGGACAAGCAAAATCATACATTGGTGATCTTCTCAGTCCCTACACCCCCAGTAGGTTCCTGAGGTCCAGTGACCAAAGCCTACTGGTTGTGCAGCACCAGGCTAAAGACCAAAGGTGACAGATCATCTGCTGCTGTGGCCTCCAGACTCTGGACCTCTCTCCCAATGAGCCTGAGATCAGTGGACTCAGTGGTCTCCTTTAAGAAGCAGCTGAAGACTCACCTGTTCAGGCTGGCTTTGAGAACAGTCTCTCCTGCTTTTTATAGTTCTTTATTTTATTTAGGATCTGAACGAATCTTATCTATTTAAGAGCATAATAACTTGTTGTATTTCTGCCTTGCTCTCTCTTTCACACTGGAAGCTTTTATAGAAAATGGTCTGTTAATCTGTTCTATTTTGTTGTAATAAACCTTCGCTCACCTGCGTTCCAGCCTTCCTGTTTTTGATTCTCAGTGTCCATCAGCTGCAGCACCATTTTGTAAGTGGGTGATGCACAGAGTGCTCTGCTCTAAATGATGAACACAACACGCTCCTGGCTGATGGTAGTCTCTGTCTTTGTGTCCAGTTATGAAGCCTGTCTCCATTGTCCTACCACTAACCCATGGTGCTCTGGAGACAACCTGTCCATATACACCTCAGAAACTGAAGACATGATTCTGGACTTGAGTGGAAAAACACAACAGTTACACATGTATTATATCTTTATACTGAGTATTTATTATATTATATTACATATGAGGAATATTTATTCTAAATAGTAACTTTTTTTTTTTTTACTTTTGCCCATCAGAGCTCAGTGAGTGGGCAAAACAAGAGTGTCACCCTCTGGTGGCCTCTTCAAGCATTACATGAAGCTATAATAACTAAATCAGCACCTTCCCAACACTATTTGCTTCTCAGAGCTGCTAAAAATAAAAGCAACAACATCAAAAGTTTCTATCACATTCTTTATAAAAAGTAACATTTTTTAGTTTGTTTGAAGTTCATAAAGACTAAAACTGGTCAGATTTAGATTAAAAAACGTCATAAAGAAAAAAGCATTTTACTTGTTTTTCGTGGCTTTTGAAGAGACCACCAACAATAATAAAAATTTAACATATGTTATGTGCTTTGTGATCCATTCTGATCACAAAGGTGTGTTTTATTTTGCTCCAGCAGGTGGCGTTAGTGCACCTTTACGCTCGTCACCGACCACCAGAAGAAGCAGAAACCGGAAGCTGCTCGCGGAGCTAACTTGTTGTTGTTCGGGTGTGTGAGGAGAAAATTTGAGTCTCTGCAGTAAAAATGTCTTCACTTCAGTCTCTGGGAGAGTTGATCAGTTAAAGCAACTAACTGCCGCTGCTGCAGAAGTCTTCTCACCAGGCTGTGGAACTTTCTTCTTCTCCTCAACAACTTCGTGGATTTCTCTCCAGAACCAGAGAAGATATTCTGCGGTCTTCGTGACAATCGGAGCTCCAGAATCAGGTTGTAGGTGAGAAAAGCTTTTCTCTAGACTTCCTGCCCTCTGGATCTGCTGCTGTTCCTTTGGCCTCTCTGAGAAATTCAATCAAATTCAATTCAAAGATACTTTATTCATCCCAGAGGGAAATTAGAGACAATAGCATTGCCGCGCTCGTTTTGCTGCTTTCATCAGATTGAAGAGGTTCCCTCTATCAGACTCGCTCATCTGAGTTGGTCATGATGCAGGATCGCTGCTCGCTCTCTGATCCATCCTGCTCACACTCTCCGACGGAAAAGCCCCGAATCTGAATGTGACTCTGGAGGAAAAAGCGGTTAGCTCTACTCCGTGAACTCTGGTGACCAAAGGTCCTCTTTTCCAGACTGGATCTGTCCTCAGCTGATCAGAACCAAAGCGTTGTATCTTTAATCTCCTGCGTTGTTCTGAAGCAGCATCTTAATCAGCTCTCCTGCTTTGTTTCTATTGCAGCTGTTAGCTAAACACGGCTAAAGAAAACCTGCTACCACTTCAGGATCATCCATCAGCTGGGACTGCTTCATCGTGTGTTCTTCACCACCTGGACCTGGACAGCATGGACACAGGTAGGGCTGCCACCTTTCAGATATGTAAATAAGCCTTAAACAAGGTTATCTTTACTTTATCAGAGCAAGACCCAAACTTAGGAGCGAGTGTATTTCTCTGAGCGTATAACATACAGCAGTGCCTGTACATGACATCATCTCTCATGTCCTCAGTGATGATATGACCAACATGTTTAACATTCTTGGTGACACTAATAACAGAGTCTGGCAGATAAAACTCTGGAAACTTCATTTGCTCGTCCTCCTCGGCCCGGCGAATCATAACCACACTTTTAGCTGCATTATACACAATGTTGTGTTCTACTTGTAGTCAGAGCAGATATCTAGTAGCTGCTGTAGACCAGCGGTGCTCTGACTTAGAACCACTAAATCATCTGCATACATCATATGATTTATGACACCACCCGCTGCACAACCAGTCCTGCTGACCTTTAACCTCACTGATAAATCATCCATGTACAGGTTAAAAAGAAGAGGGGCTAGAACACATCCATGTCTGACTCCATTACTGACCTTAAATGGCTCAGAGATACTGTTACCCCATTTTATGTGTAACATTTGCTTACCATACCAATAAACCAGGATGTGTTCAATGTATCTTGTAACACCTCTTTGCAGCAGCTTTATGAATAGTTGACATGCTGGGGTTGAGTTTTTTGTAACAGGACACGGAGAATCAGTCTCGGACACAGGAAATCAAAGCAAACAGGGTTTATTTAAAGAAAACTGAGGGAGAAAACAACATGTGGCGATGGTCCCGGGCTCAAGAGATTCTGGAAATGAGTTAATTAACTGGCTGCAGACTGGTAGCGCATGTGAACGGAGAGTGGTGACCTATACTGTATTGTTGGTAGCTGAGGGCTCGAGGGGAGGGAAGGAGTCAGATCTGAGGAGATGGTGAGCTTGTAGGCAAGGTGGTGGCTTGAAGAGTCGAACGGGTTATTGTCCAGGACTTCAGGAAAGGTGAGCGGTGGGAGCGCAGGCCGGACGGGCAGCAGGCAGATGTGAACTGAGGGTTAGGAACAATAATGAAAAAATTTTGATGAATGATGGTTGAAACAAGATAACTGACACAATGAATGAAATGCTGGAATGAAGCACATAGAGACTGAGGAGTTCTGGTTTCTGTATTTGGTCACGATCTTGTTTAGGGCATTTATACACATGTTTGTACCACACTCAGACTTAAAGCCAAACTGATTGGCTGTGATTTTTAAGGCGTCATTAATTCTGTCTTGCAGAATTCTTTCCAAGACTTTTGAGAGAGTGCTAGCCAGAGCAATGGGCCTATAGGTATCCATGCTACCACCTCTCCCACCCTTGTCTTTCATCTCTGGGACCAACAGAACAGCTAGCACTGAATCAGGCAAACATCCATGAGCAAGAAATAATGAAATGCAGATAGCAAGGAGTGGTGCTAACTACTGCTAGCATACCTTAGGTGTTCAGCAGGTATGCCAGCCCAGTGGCCATAGATGAGCCTCGGTTTTGCGGTGCCTCAGTCAGTCAGCAGCAGCAGCAACTAACAGGGAGAGCAATGAGCAATGGGGTAATGTCCATTTTTTTATATGTTGATGGTAGGGCTGGGAAATGAACCGAAAAATTATCGTTATCGAAATTTCTGACTTGTATCGAAATCATTTTTCCCGTCAATAAATTTGATAATAAAAAAATGAAAAGATGTGTGTAGGTTGGTAACGTTACCTTTAAGAAGCTGTACCACCTTGAGTCACATAGAAATGTGACTCAACGTGATACACGTGACAGCCCCATCTAGTGGACAACTTTTGTTTTATGCTCATAACTGTGGTTATCGTCCATTTATCGTTATCGAGGTGAGATCCTCAATATATCGTGATATTGACTTTAGGCCATATCGCCCAGCCCTAGTTGATGGGTTAACTTCTAACTTCTAAAGCATTGACCCAGACCAGAAATCCATCATACAAGCAGATTATTTTGGTCTAAATGAAATTATTGGAAATACGACTACAACAACTGACATTATATATATATATATATATATATATATATATATATATATATATATATATATATATAAGGGCTGTCAAATGATTACAAATTTTAATCAGATTAATCAGAATTTTCAGTGGATTAATCACTATTTGAAACCACACCTGAATCCTAACCAGTTTTTTTCTGAAATGCATACCAAAAGATAAATAACAGGATACAGATACACAATTTTCATATTATGTCTGTTTATTAACACAGCCAAATAATGATGGTTTAAATCAAGCTGAAACATACTACACACCATAATATTTGTCTTTGCAATGTCCCACCGCTTCCATTTTGGTATTCCTATTAACCAGGATGTACAATACAGTATTCAATAGAACTGAAAGCAATAAATGTAGTCAAAGCATAACTGTGGCCCACCACATCTTTATCATACACAATTTGAGTCATCCATTGCGTTTTAGTGTTGAAAAAATATTTTCATTAAAAGAACAATATTTTACCTTTTCCTATATTCACTAATCCAGTTGCTCAAGCAAGCCTAAAAACTATAGCATGTTGCACTGAAACTGGTCTTTTTGTTTCCACATCACCTTTCAAATCTACTGAGCTTTTTCATCTTTCAGCCAGTTGCTGAGGGAAACTAACTTGTTCACGTTATCCGAAAGTAAAGCTGACTTTATCTTGTTCAAAATGTGACCTGCAATTGAGAAAAGTCGTTCACAGGGAACAGTGGTTGCAGGAGTGGCTAGATATTTCTGAGCCAGTGAGGCCAGCTTTTCATAGGCTCCTGAATGAGATGCCCACCACCTCAATTCAATTTAATAATACTTTATTAATCCCAGAGGGAAATTGACTGTCCGCAGGGCAATTGTTTCAGTACAGAAAATTCCAAGATCAGACATACATACATACATAGACGCATGACAAGAATTGGTGACTGTGGTCATTCGCAACACGAGTCGCGCTACCGTTATAGATCGAGAGGGTTTATATGAGGATAGAGTCAGGGGTAGGGGAAAAAAAGCACTTCAGAGTTACCCCCGACAGAGAGGATAGCTTTGCTATGCAAAAAAACACCTCAAACAGATATACACACAGACTTCAGATGATACATAACATAAGTCTCCACTAGGTGGGGAGGAAGGGTTCTGGGACACTCCTCACTTCAGAGTGCGCAGCCGCAAGCATCCCCAAGGGGCAGCAGAACTCACCACCTCCGTTTGAACAGGGGAGGTAGATTATTGGGTTAGAGAGCACATTGACCCTAGATACGGTTCCACGGCCTTCACCGGTCACAGTCCTGCCCAGGCTGGGATAGGGAGAAAGAGTTTCCATGGTGACAGCAGCATTCCACATTTCTTCTGAGGGGAGTTTACACTTCAGCCTCAAGGGGCAGTCCTCCAATTTAACGGTGGGCTCTGCTCTGTACCTGTGTATGGCAGGTTGGACCTCTTCATCTTCTGATTCTGTATCCGAGCTCATTCGCAGAAGGCAGATTTTCTTACCAGGTGGCCCATCATCATGTGTCTGTGAAGACTTTCTGGGCGATTCTTGTTGCAGCATTCGTTCAAGTGTGGTCCACACCTCTTCCCTGTCTGTCTTGGCCAGGCATTTTAAGTCTTTGAAATGAGGATCCAATACTGTAGCAATCTGGAGCCATGAATTGTTGAGCTGTTCTTGACGGGATGCTAGCTCCTCCTTGAACTTGGTCTTGAATCGCACCACATATCCAGGGTCCTCATCACAGGCTTCCATCTTGAGACGCAAGTGACCGAGAGAAGGTAGTACCACAGAACAGGAGACATAGGTCTCTCCACCCAGTAGCTCAGTTACATAGTGGGGCAAAAAAGTATTTAGTCAGCCACAGATTGTGCAAGTTCTCCCACTTAAAATGATGACTGAGGTCAGCAATTTACATCATAGGTACACTTCAACTGTGAGAGACAGAATGTGAAAATAAATCCATGAATTCACATGGCAGGATTTTTAAAGAATTTATTTGTAAATCAGGGTGGAAAATAAGTATTTGGTCACTTCAAACAAGGAAAATCTCTGGCTCTCACAGACCTGGCTCAGGAAAATGACTTATATTTCATAAATAATGACGTCTCTGCAGTGTTTATGGTAATATTCTATCTTATATTGGACCTATCTCTGGTCTGGGAGGTGTAACTTATCATGATACAAGTCTGTGAAGGTTCTCAGTCATCCAGGTCGTTGTAGTCTAATGAGCTTTGAAAGAAAAGCATCTGGACTTCTTTGAGTTGCTTGAAGATGTTTCACCTCTCATCCGAGAGGCTTCTTCAGTTCTAAGGTCAAATGGTGAAGAGTCCCAGATTTAAACCCAGTGGGAGTTTCCCCCCGAAGAGGGAACAAAAGACCCCCTGATGATCTTCTACATAAATACATGAGCCTAGGTGTGAGGGTGGGTGTGGGTCCTATTCAGCCAGAGTTTCGGGTGAGCTCATTGTGAAGCCTGGCCCCACCCTATCATGTGAATTCCTGAGGTCAGATGGTCCAGGATATGCGTGGGCGTTGAGGCATCTGGGAAGGGATCTCAAAACTAGATTATAGATGGCAGACAGTTGGTGTCGTAAACCACCGCCTCTGTTCAAAGATGGTTGCTCACATTGGACATTAATGGCTTCCTTTACTCCTCATTCAAACCATCTGTCCTCTCTGTCCAAAATGTGAACGTTGGCATCCTCGAAAGAGTGACCTTTGTCCTTTAGATGCAAATGAACTTCTGAGTCCTGTCCCGTGGAGGTGGCTCTTCCATGTTTTGCCATGTGCTTGTGAAGTGGCTGTTTGGTTTCTCTGATGTAGAGGTCTGGGCATTCTTCGCTGCACTGTACAGCATACACCACATTGTTCAGTTTGTGTTTAGGAGTTTTGTCTTTCGGGTGAACCAGTTTCTGTCTGAGTGTGTTGCTGGGCCTGAAGTACACTGGTATGTTGTGTTTGGAGAAAACCCTCCTGAGTTTCTCTGATACACTGGCTACATAGGGGATGACCAGGTTGTTTCATCTATCTTTCTTATCCTCCCTCGCTGGTGTCTGGTCTTCTTTTCTGTGCATCTTTGCTGACTTTATAAACGCCCAATTAGGATAGCCACATGTTTTAAGTGATTCCTTTAGCGAGGGAGGGAGGGAGGATAAGAAAGAAAGACAGACGCAACAACCTGGAAAAAAGCAGTCACACGTCTCATTCGCCCGAGTAACCGTGAGACACGAGTTACTCCGAGGCGAGCTTGAGTAGCTAAGTTTATAGTGTTAGCAAAACACTTTATATGCAGCACCAATCCTGCTTCACGTGCAGCTACTTCCATATCACCTCCACTGCCTTCTCAGTTCAGTTCAGTTCACTTTATTTCAAACATATACATTCACCAACATTTCATAAAATTATTCCACGCAATTGTTTGAAAAGGAGTAGGGAGAAGTGTATACTTATTTAGCCCTACCCCCTCAGGTTTACATCCTCATCATCAAAATTTAAACAACAAAACAGTTACAATGCCTTAAAAAAAACACCAAAAAAATAACAATAATAATAAATAAATAAAATTCTCATGTGCAACTAGAACTATATTTAGATTTTCTAATCTGTAGAAGAGATTAAACATCAGTTTGCATGCCGTCCTGGGTTAATTGCATTTTCTTCATTCTTATACTTATTTAACATTTCTTTTTTGAGTTTTATTTTAAACTGGTTTACATTACTACTGTCCTTTATTTCTTCTGTTAACTTATTCCAGAATTTAATGCCCGCTATTGAAATAGACATCCTTTTCAATGTTGTTCGTACTCTTTGTACTTTTAAATTCCACTTCCCTCTAAAATTATACCTCCCTTCTCTTTCTAAGAACCATTTACTTATTTCAATTGGGAGCATCCCTTTCCTTACCTTATATATTATTTGCACTGTTTTAAACTTGACCAGGTCCTGGAATTTTAAAGCTTGCGTCTTAATAAAGAGTGCGTTTGTGTGAGCTCTATACCCCTCCTGATTTATTAGTCTAATAGCCCTTTTCTGCATTATGATTATAGTCTGAATATTACTTTTATATGTGTTTCCCCAAACTTCTACACAATAACTCATGTATGGTAATATGAAAGCACAATATAACATATATAATGTTTTCCTATCCAGAAAATGTCTTACTTTCCCCAAGACAGCAATGCCCCGTGCTAACTTTCCCCTCACATAAGTGATGTGTGATTTCCAACAGGCCTTATGATCAATGATCACCCCAAGAAATATTATGGTATTAACCCTTTCTAGATATACATTATCAACACAATTTTCAATGTTAATATTTTTCTTATGGTTTCCGAATAACATAAATTTTGTTTTATTTAAATTTAAGGACAATTTGTTTCTATCAAACCACGTCTTTAATATCTTTAACTCCTGTGTGATCACCTCCACAACCTGTTGAAACTCCCCACTTGAACAAAGTATATTGGTATCATCTGCAAAAATTACAAACTTTAGGATTTTCGATACTTTACAAATATCATTTATATACATTATAAACAATTTTGGTCCCAATACTGATCCTTGAGGTACTCCACATTCAGTATCCATCAAGTTAGATTTAAACTCATTTATTTGTACATATTGCTGTCGATTCATCACATAGCTTTTTATCCAATCCAATACCACACCCCTAAACCCATATTTCTCCAGTTTGATTATTAAAATGTTGTGGTCAACAGTATCAAATGCTTTTTTTAGATCTAGAAAAACTCCAAGTGCATACTTCTTGTTATCCATACATTCAGTTATTTCTTCCATTAAATCCATCAATGCCAAAACTGTTGATCTGTTATTTCTAAACCCATACTGGCAATTTGCCAACAGATCATGTTTTTCCACAAAGTTATCAAGTCTTTTTAGAAATAGTTTTTTCCAGTATCTAAGAAAACTGGCAGAGTACTGACACTGGTCTATAATTTGTAAAACAATGCTTTTCACCTGATTTATAAATGGGAATCATTTTTGCTACTTTCATTTTTTGTGGAAAAACCCCTTCCTGGAAAGACAAATTAAAAATATATTGTAGCGGTTTTACAATACCATCAATTACTCTCTTTACTGTTAACATAGCAATATCATGGAAGTCAGTACTTGTTTTGTTCTTAAGTCCACTGACAATATCATATATCTCCTTCTCTTCCACTGCTCTTAAAAACATTGAACTTGCATTCCTTTCAATGTTTCCTCCAGTCTCCCTTTCTATCATATCAACCTTTATTTCCACGGCTAGTTTTGGCCCTATATGTACAAAAAAATCATTAAATCCATCTACTACTTCATTCATTTTACTAATAGTATTTGTCCCTTCCATATATCATATATATCAATATCATATATCATTTCCCAGCTGCTGTCGATGGTGTGCGCTATGACTGTGATGTAGCTTAACGTACCCCTGGATGTCCAGCCATCAGTCGCTATAGTAACACTCTTTACCTCCTTCAGGATCTGAACTACTTTGGACTTGCACTCCTCGTAGACATTAGGAATTACTGTGCGTGAAAAATGCACACGTGATGGAATGTTGTACTTTGGTTCCAATGTGTTAACAAGTTTCTTAAATCCCAGACTTTCCATGACAGAAAATGGCCTCATATCAGTTCCAATAAAAATGCCAATGTCTGTTGTTATTGCTGCAGCTCTAGCACATGAAGGTGGTAGATGAGGAGCAAAAGCATTTTTTAGTGTTGTCTGTCCCTTCGGTAATGCCTTCACGGGTGCAGCTGCTGCGCTGTGTTGGTTCTTTTTTTTTTTTTTTTTTTTTTTTTTTTTTTACCGTGTCCTGTCTGGCTGTGAAGCAAACAGAATTGATGTCTGAATGCTGGTAACAAGCCTTACAGATTTACTCTCAGGTGGAGCATCAAAGCGTCTGCTTTTAATGTCACGCCTGATACTTAAAACTTTATTGTTGTTGTTTTTGAATGCTTTGTAATTCCGACCAGACACTGAGTCAGAGGTGAAAGAGAAAGGAAAAGACAAAGGGGGGGGGGGGGGGGGGTGTCCACAAAAATAAACAATAATTAACAAGAGTCTGCTTCTAGACCTGCAGAAAGAGAAAGAATAGAAGAAAAAAAATGGGACACACAACAATACATCAGGAGCAAGCTATCACCGCATCAACCTGATGGTGAAATATAAAATCAACATTGTTTAACTGAACAATCACACGATAATAAATCATAGGGATGTGTGTTTTTGAAATTCTGGCGATACGATACATATCACGATACAGGGGAGATGATACGATATATCACGATACATTGCGATACATTCAGTCAGACGTTACAAGCAATTTTTTTACTGAATTTATTGTAAGAATGTTCAATAAACAGTCCAAACTGATACGTAACATGTTTAACATGAGGTATCTGAACCATGATGGAGGGATTTACATTTCAGTGGCAGTGTTGGGAGTAACGCCGTTTAAGTATAACAGCGTTTCTAACTGCGTTCTTTTATAGGTAACGGAATAATCTAATTAATTGCTTTTCCCGCCGTTGCAACGCCGTTACCGTTACTGGGGACGGAAGGTTGTGCGTTACTATGTGCTTGTCGAACGTTGAGCAGCAGCGTGAGGCTTTCTGACCGCCACACTTCAGCTGCAGCCTGGGAGAGAGAGGTGTCGGTAACACACTTACAAACACGATGATGATTGGCCGGGTGGGCGGAGACCCTCACCGTCTCAGTCGCTGCATTCTGTAGACACAACGGGAATAACTCAGTTTAAAATAACCGCGTTAATAAAAAATATTTCTTTCTGTAACAAGCAAACTAATTAATTACGTCTTCTTTTATCAAAACGTCGTTTCTGTTACTGATAAGAAAATACGTGCGTTAAGCAGCGCGGTGTGTTGAAGCTGTCATCATCAGCTGATCAGGAGCTAAAGAGGTAGATGTTTTCATCCAAGTGCGTCACGGCCCGTGAAGAACGAGGAAGACGTGATGAATATCTACGGCTGCAGACCCCCCGCAGACTTGTTGCTGCAGCAGCGAATCTGCGTTTCTGCAGCCGTGCCCTTAGCGTGACAGCGGGACGTCCCGAAGGTCCGCTCACCTGTTCACCGCTCAGACGTCCTGATCTTCTGCCTTCCTAGATCATCCAGGTGTAACCCGTTCCTGATCATGTCTTTAGTCCCGCTGTAACACTGATGCATCTGTCTCAAACGTGACAGAGCTCAGGTGTTATTAGAACTACCTGTGTGTGTTTACCACCCAGCTTCGGCTCTTCTGTGGTTGGGTCCGACCCAAGTTAGTAAATGTAAGTCCTCCATCAGGCTTGTGCCTCTTCTAGTGTCATTTTAAAGGATATTTATTTATTTAACCGTTACTAGATTACCAGCAACAGAAATGCTAGTAAAAACACACAATTATGTGAAGCTGGAAAAATTAGAATACTGTGCAAAATTACATTTATTTCTGTAATTTAACTAGACTGAGATTTAAAGGCTCGGGAACCTTTACAGGTGTTTCTATTTGCAATTTTAAATTTTAGCTGATTGGGTTTTTGTTAAATGTCACACAGTGCCCTTTTAATAGTCTAGATTAGTGTAGTGTTCCTATTAGTAGTTCCTCCTGTTAAGTGCGTATTTGTTTAAATTATTCAGGTTTATATAAAACATTTGGACATACATTTTATTATGTTCAGTCATTAGTCATTTATATTTTACTATTGTAGTAATTCTTGCATTCTTTAATAAAAAAGTAACTAAGTAGTTACTTTTGTTGGTAATTAGTTACTTTGATGATCTTGTAACTCAGTTAGTAACTGAGTTACTTTTTTGACAAAGTAATCAGTAACTATAACTAATTACTTTTTTAAAGTAACGTTCCCAACACTGTTCAGTGGTGGAAACAAAACCCGCTGCACACTGCTGCCAACTAGCAGGTGGCGACTGAATTGCGCAAAACGAAAAGAAAATACACAAATGTTTGCATGTAAATTCTTTCAGGAATTAGATACACAGCACATACAATATCGATGTAATAATCTCAGGAAGAAATATCACGATATATTGCCATATCGATATTTCCGATACACGGCTTTTGAATATCGATATAATATTGCTGGGAAAAATATCACGATATATTGCCATCGTGATATTTTCTTACATCCCTAATAAATCATAGTGCATGTTGTGGCAACGACAGCCTTAAGACATGTGTTGAACGTGCCCAAGCCCATACTTTTGAGAGCGGCATGTGAGCACCTGTGTGTGTACATGCGCTGGTTTATGTAAGGTTTATCTATAGGAGCATCCAATAGAGAGTGAGTGACCACAGATCTGCCCCCCAAAGATGCGTAGGAGATGGGGGGAGCTCCAAGTCCCAGAGATCCAGGCGCTGCCCCAGAACACTGGAACCCCAAGGAGACTGCAACCAGAAAGGCCCCCGCCCCCCTCGAGAGGCACAGAGGGTCGCCCCGGGGGGCCACAACCAGCAGCCGGCAGAGCCCCTGGAGATCTCAGTGGCAAGCCCAAAGGCCCGCCCGCAGCCTCCCACCCCCTAGCCGGCCGAGCCCGGGACCCAGGGGCGACCACCCCCCGCCGGGGACCCAGCAGAGCCCAGGGACCCAGACCCCACCAGGCAGCCACCGGGATTGACCAGGCAGGCACCAAAGATCTTAAATCCCCTGACCCGGGAGCCACGAACACTCAGGCAGACCAAGGCACCACACCCCACACCAGGTGTGGCAAGGGGAGGGGAGACGAAGATCTATATCATAAAAAGAAGTCCCAGGAGAAGAGAGGAGTCAAAGGCCCCACCTGACATATACAGTCTGCATGGTGGCGCAGTGGTTAGCACTGTTGCCTCGCAACACGAAGGTCGCAGGTTCGAAACTCGACTGCGGCCTTTCTGCGTGGAGTTGCGTGTTCTCCCCATGCATGCATGGGTTTTCTCCGGGTACTCCGGTTTCCCCCACAGATCACAACATGCCCTATAGGTAAAAAAAAAATTGTAAGTCGCTTTGGGTAAAAGCGTCTGCTAAGCACATAAACATAAAACATAAAACACAGTCACACACTCCCTCCCTCATGCTCACACATACACATACAACCAAAGACTTACAAAAATGCATGCCGGACACCCACTCATGCTCCCCATACACACCCTATTCACTCTGGTCCCGGTACTGCTGCACATTGGGTACAACCATCACTGGTTACCAGAGTTTGACCCTTTCTGCTGGGGTGCTGATGAGCAGGCTCCCCCGCCCAACGCTGAGCACAGCAACTCACCACCCCAGACCCCAACCGGACGGCCGGATCTCCCTCCTAGCCTCCAGCCCCAGGAAACCAAGCGACAACAGAGGTGTGCTAAGACCCCTTGTCTCCCTCCGCCTGCTCCAATATGCGCTGTGATGGTTCTGAAGGTGTCGGTGCATAGTGCTAGTGTTAGCTGCGATGTAAGGTAATGTGTTCTTGCAGTGCTTACATATTGTTCGTGTCTTGTCAGTCACTCCGTCGGTAGTCCTTGGAAATCCAAAATGCTGCCAAACAAATGATTTAAAAGTACTCGGAGCATCTTCAATACTAACTTCGCCTGCCGAAGCCATGCTAACCGCAACTGACTAGCGCTCGCGAGATATAATTTGCCTCAACGAGAAATATCGAGGATTTGTAATATCACGAGATCTCGTTGTACGAGATCTTGTTACAACCCTATTTATTCCAGAAACTAATCAAGGCAATATTATTTGATGGGCTACAGACTGATTTACCTGCATGGCTCTAGAAGTGTCTCCAGCCTCTGCAGTTTAACCCACTCTGCTGCGGTCGGCAAAACGAGTTTGTGCTCCTGATCCAACGTGTTGGAACATCCTGTATCAATGGCTCTTGCTTCTTTCCAAGGCTGGCTTGTTGTACTTGAAGCTCCGCAGAATTAGCTGGCCTGTGCTTAAAATGACCGACAACTTTGCAAGCCTTGACCAAAGTATTCACAAAGCCGCTGTCAGCAAAACTCACTGTGACACTTCTCTGCACCATGTGAGCAACACAGTTCATGTGTTCATATGGTGTAAGTTGAATTGCGGCAACCATGTTGCATGCACTGTCAGTTCCAATAGTTGTCGTTTTCCCGTCTATGTCCCACTTACGTGCCACAGACAGGAACTGTTCTTTACAAGCATCCACAAAATGATGCTCCTCGGTTTTTATTATAGTCAGCGCAAACGACTTCAGTTCCCATGCGTCACTGATGTAATGTGCCATTACTCCGAGGTAATTGTTGTTACTCACGGATGTCCAAAGGTCTCCTGTCAGGGTGACATGATTTACTTGAGCCAAGACCTCTTTCCTTTTTTCTTTTTCGTTTTCATAGAGCTTGTGGATATTCGTCATAACTGGCTCTTGACGGTGGCTTATAGGATGAGTCTTGAGACGCGACTTGCAAAATGTCCACAAAGCCCGGGTCTTCCACAATGCTAATGGGTCTACAATCCTTTGTGATCCATTTTGCTATTGTGTTGGTCAACTTATCTGAGGTTGATTTTGTTAATGGCCTGGGAAAATCCAGCGTAGTCTGGCGCGAACCATTTGCAGCACCTGACGGTCCACCAGCAAACGCATGTTTGGCGTTGACTTGGTACCTCAAGCTTGAACAGCTCCGGTGAAATTGAAACTCCTTATTACAAAACCTTGCACTTGTTAACTGTACCATCATTATTCTTTTTATATCTGTATCCAGCCATAGGCCCACCTTGCTCCATCTCGCCTTAACTCCCCAAACACTTTCCTAACAAATGATTCGTCACACTGCGCATGTGTCGAAGCGTTAAAAAACTGACGTAATTAACGACCAAAACCGAATTAACGTCGTTAATTAAGAGATTTCATAAATGATCATCAGGCTGTTGTAAAATAAATTTTCCATTCCACTTATAATTCTCCTCTTCTGTCTCATGACTAGCAGCAGTTGGATGTTTATTACTACAAAGTTGTTTGCAACATCACGCCCACTTTCAAATGAAGCACACTCCTCTTATGATATTTCTTTGTGTTTGCTCACGATCTATATTCTGTTTGAATGCCATCTCTCCACCTCCGTCTACCTGTCTGTCAGAGCATTTATCCCCTGGCTGCTGCTGTCATTCATTGCAGAAATGTGCACGGTGTCAGGTAACTTGTCCTTTTTCTCTATCGTCTCCTCTGCCTGAGCTGATGCTGATGGTGCACCTCATGGCAGTGCTGCACCTTTAGCGCAATGCGGTCCTTCATGGAGCACGTGCCAGACTGTTGATGACTGGTGTTTGAGGACAAACAGATAATTTTTTTTGAAATTTCTGAGATTCTGACTAATGAATACCTTGAAAATTTTATCGGTATGTACTGTGCCCTAGACCAGTGGTTCCCAAACTTATTTAGCCGCGCACCCCCATCTATGTCCCGACAATGTCGACGCACCCCCCAGCCCACACATCAGGGCATGGCTATATATATATATATATATATATATCTATATATATATATATATATATATATATATATCAGACGTCAAGCTAAACAGAGGGTTAAAAAAATATGATCGGCGTTTTCCCCATCACTTTCATTTTTTAAATAGTAATTAAAAAACATTCGATACCATTACAATTTCCTTAGATTTAATTTTAAATAAATATTTAGAGTGCCCAGGTAGCACATAAACAATGCAATTTAACGGTTTTCTTAAAGTAGGAACGTTTAACCTGTGCGGCCAGAGCGCTCTCCTTCCTTTTGCTCTGCATAAACCTGAGCTGATCACCTACTTGTGCGTAATCAAATGTCTATGGGGGAAAAGGGAAAAGATATAGCCATGAGGTTCACTTTTGCCTCAGACCGACTTATTGCTGTTTTATGGAGTGGCTGAATCTGCGATTCCTTGCCACGTGGACTGGAATAACAAATGCTGCAGTAACAGGAGTTGTGGTCCGGTTCGGAGTCACTGGCTGGAGCGGACCCGACTTTAATACGTCATTCCAAAATAGAAGCTAATATCTTAATTTGACCTTGAATGAAAAATGTTGTTATAAAACCTCTTAAAAGTTTTTATCACAGAGGAGGCAGCGCTCATTTCTGTCTTCAGTCTGACGGCGCGCCAGAGTTTGCGCAGCGTGCGCGCTTATTGAATCTGTGTGTGTGTGTGTGTGTGTGTGTGTGTGTGTGTGCGCGCGCCATGAGCCGCTCAAGTCACCGCATCTCGTTTTTGGCGCTATTTAAACCAACATTGTAAAATAACTTCTGCCCAACCCAGATGTGCTCACTTGTGCACCCGTGAGCCGTGGTTCCGCTGGAATGCATCTGACCTCTGACAGACGCACTCTGAACTTCAGATCTTCAGCGCGCTAATAGCCTGAATGGGAATAATTTCTTGATTTATTTAGTTACATCCACAATGTTCTGTGTGTGAGGTTTACAATGTCAGAACACCTGCATGAGACAGGATGTTAATTACAATCTGCCAGAATGACTCGCCACCTTCAGATTCCTCCAACACCGTTAAAAATGATCAAATATGGAACATATCGGCGTGCGCAGGCCAGAGTGCTGAAGCTCGGCGCATTGTTATTATGAAGCATGGGCACATGCGGAGGACACACGTGCTAAAATATACTTGTTTTCAATTACATTTATTGTGGCAACTTACTTTTTCTTAGGCCCACCCACAAATGAGTTTCTGGCTACGCTAATGGTGACATATGACAGACTTCTCTGAGCTCCGCAGCCATTACACTTTTCACCTCGCGCACCCCCGGGGGTGCGCGCACCACACTTTGGGTATCCCTGCCCTAGACCAAAGTGCGGGTATGCTGAAAGGTCAAAATTAGTAATGGCAGTGGTACTGGTACCGGCCCAAAGCACTGCTCTCTATCCCCAAAGGATATGAGTCTGATATTCAGATCATCAGCACCGCATCATCATGATCAATTCCTGAAAGCCACCGTTTCGCTCTTCCCAACCCTCCCCACGCACCCAGCCGCTGCACGATAATTCAACAGACCCAAAAACTCCACCTTAAACCAGACTGAACATGCATCTGTTGCCAGAGCTTTTTATTTATTTGTTTGTTTGTTTGTTTGTTTGTTTGTTTGTTTATTTATTTATTTCAATTTCTTTTTTTCTGCTCCACTTTTCCTGGCCCATCTCAATCCATTTTGCTTCAGGGGCTAAAGGTTCAGTGGTGTGGTAGTGCGCTCTGGGGAGGGGGTCTTTGCAGCCCTTTGTGAGAGGAAACGCTGGACAGTTTTGTCCTGGTGAGACTCTTTGTAAAGTTTTCTCCTTGGTGAGGCCCACCACATGTGCTCTGGACCCAATTCCCACAAAGTTTTTAAAACAATTTATGGATCTTTTGGAGATAAAATTTGAATCTTTATGACTATATGTAAGTTTTGCCTTTTCTTGGACATTTTTTCTTCTAGTTTCTCAAGAAAAACGGTATTTTTTTGGACATTTTACTTTTCTGTTTCTGGTGCTGTGAAGCTTGGAGGATTTTTACTGCTATTTTAATCACTTTTGAATATTTGTTATGATGCATAACCATGGTAACAAGCTGGTTTACAATCGGGAGCAGCTGATTTACATTCGGAAGGCTGAAATAATACCTCAACTGAAGCCACAAATCCCAAACGATCTAAAATGCAAGAAGTGTGGGTGCAGAGCGGGAGCAAAACGGAGAGAGAGAAAGAGGAAATTCAAACCATCTCTTCCATCGATCATAATGGGCAATGCGAGATCACTGGCCCACAAGATGGATGAACTCCAAGCCCTTTCAAGGACTCAGCCAGAGTATCGGCAGTGTAGTGTTATGTGTTTCACTGAGACTTAGCTGCAGGACCATATCCCAGATTCCAGCGTCTCTTTGCCAGGATTCCTGACTGTACGAGCAGACAGAGATCTGAAGAGGTGCGGGAAAAGAAAAGGAGGTGGAGTGACAGTGCTTGTCAACAACAGATGGTGCCATCCATGTCATGTTTCAGTGAAATATCGTCTCAGCAGCCCAGATGTTGAACTCTTGGCAGTAAGTTGTCGTCCATATTATTTGCCAAGAGAGTTCACCAGTGTTGTCTTGGCAACCGGTTATATTCCACCTTCAGCCATTGCTGAAAATGCATGTGATGCCATCAGTTCAGTTGTCGCTAAGCTACAAACCCAGCACCCCAGTGCATTTGTGGCTATATCTGGTGATTTTAATCATGCCTCGCTCTCTGCTACACTCCCAACATTTCAACAGTTTGTCAGCTGCTCCACTAGAGAAGACAAGACATTGGATTTGTGTTATGCAAATGTAAAGAATGCATACATGTCCAAAACAAGACCTCCTCTGGGACAATCAGATCACAATCTTGTTTTTCTCTGCTCACAATACAAACCACTTGTTCAGAGGCAACCTGTGACAAGAAGAACTGTGAGAAAATGGTCACAGGATGCTGAAGAAGCCCGGCAGAGTTGTTTTGAGACCACAGATTGGATGACTCTCTGCCAAGGATATGAAGAGGACATCAATGCCATGACTGGATGTGTCACTGACTATATAAACTTCTGTGTGGACAACATCATACCCACCAGAACAGTGAAATGCTTTGCTAATAACAAACCCTGGATCACCAGGGAACTGAAGAATCTGCTAAATGAGAAAAAAGAGCCTTCAAGGAGGGAGAAAGGGGATTATTGAGGAGTATACAGAAGCAACTGAATATCAAGATCAGAGACTGCAAGGAGGCATACAGGAAGAACAAACTACAGAGCAACAATATCAGAGATGTCTGGTCAGGGATGAAGAAGATCACAGGCTTCAAGCAGAGGTAGGATTGCACAGATGGCAGCCTGGACACAGCCAATGAACTGAACAAGTTCTTCAATAGGTTCAGTTCAGGAAAAAACCCAGCATCCTCCTCGCCTGTCCCCAGCCAATCAGACATCCCATCCTCCTCTGATCCAACATTTTCCTGTCACACACCAGATCTTTTGTCCTCTAATGCAGTCATGGACTCTTCTGGTTCTATAAATCTGTCTTCAACCAAGTCAGGAGATGCTGCTGCCCCATTTACCTCCCCCTCCCACCTATCTGTCTCTAGAAGTCAGATGAAGAGGCAGCTGGAGAGACTGAACAAGAATAAGGCTGCAGGTCCAGATGGTGTCAGCCCCAGGTACTGAAGGCCTGTGCAGAGCAGCTCTGTGGGATTCTGCAGCACCTCTTCAACCTCAGCCTGGCCCAGGAGAAGGTTCCAGTCCTGTGGAAGACATCCTGCCTTGTTCCAGTTCCAAAGAAAACTCACCCATCAGTCAATGACGACTACAGACCGGTTGCCCTGACATCCCACATCATGAAGGTCATGGAGAGACTCCTGTTTGTCCACCCGAATAAGCAAACTAGAACATATCAGGACCCGCTGCAGTTTGCTTATCGCCATGGAGTTGGAGTTGAAGATGCCATCATCCAGCTGCTTCAACCAGTCCAATGTCATCTGGACTAAGCAGGCAGCACTGTCAGGGTCATGTTCTTTGAGTTCTCCAGTGCATTTAACACAATCCAGCCTGATGTACTTTGCCAGAAACTCCAGAAGACACAGGTGGGGGGCCTCAACTATCGCCCGGATTAAAGACTACCTGACAAACAGACCACAGTTTATGAGGCTGAAGAACTGCACATCAAACCAGGCGATCAGTAACATTGGAGCACCACAGGGGACTGTACTCTCACCATTTCTTTTCACCCTCTACACCTCAGACTTCCAGTACAAACCAGAGACCTGTCATCAACAGAAATTTTCAGATGACTCTGCAGTCGTCGGGTGTATCAGAGATGGACAGGAAGCTGAGTACAGAGAGCTGGTGGAGCGCTTTGTGACATGGTGTGGAAACAATCATCTGACCTTGAATGTGAGCAAAACAAAGGAGATGATTTTAGACTTCAGAAGAAACAGGGTGGAGTCAAACACTGTTTCCATCATGGGAGAAAGTGGAGGTGGTTGAGGAATACAAATACCTTGGAGTTCACCTGGACAACAGACTGAACTGGAGAAAGAGCAGCCAAGCTGTTTACAAGAAGGGACACAGCAGACTGCACTTCTTGAGGATGCTTAATGTCCTTCAATGTCTGTAGCAAGATGCTGTAGATCTTCTACAAGTCTGTTGTTGAGAGTGTAATCTCTTCAGCCATCGTCTGTTGGGGTAGTAGCATCAGAAGCAGGGACCTGAAAAGGCTCAACAGCCTAATAAAAAAGGCTGGTTCTGATCTGGGGACGACTGTGGAACCACTGGAGGAGATAATGCAAAGAAGGATTCTCCAGAGAATCAAGAAAATTATGGACAACCCTGAGCATTCTCTTCACAAGACTGTCTGACAACAGAAGAGTGTCTTCAGTCAGAGGCTTCTTCAGTTTCCCTGCAACACTGACCGCTACTGGAGATCCTTCCTGCCAACAGCCATTGTAATATACAATAACTCTTTGATGACTTGATTATTATTATTATTCTGAGCTACTTCAGCAATCAATTTCCCTCTGGGATTAATAAAGTATTTTTAATTGAATTGAATTGAATTGAATTGAATTGCTCAGTTTAGACGGGAGTCTTTCATTTTGCCTTTAAAGGGGCAGTGGTGAGGCCCCTGTTGAAGAAAGCAATTAAGATTTAAATGATTTTAACAGTTTTTGACCGGTATCTAACTTACTCTTTTTAAGCAAATTTTTAGAAAAGCTTGTTTTAGGGTGAACCACAGCATGGAGATGGCTCTTCTGAAGATTTTAAATAAAATTACCGGGGTATGATGAACAGAGCGCGACAGTGCTGGTTCTACTGGATCTTAGTGGTGCTTTTGATACTGTAGACCACACTATTCTTTTAACATGTCTAAAAGAAATTGGCCACTCTGGTACTGTTCACAGATGGTTCTCATCTTATCTCACAGACAGATCTTTTATGGTAAGTTTAGATACCTGTTCCTCTAGGGTTCATTGGATTATGTGGTGTGCCTCAGGGTTCAGTTTTAGGCCCAGTGCTTTTTAACCTTAATATGCTCCCTCTTGGTGGTGTCATCAGGAGACATGGAGTCAACTTTCTCAGTTATGCTAATGATATGCGGTTGTGCCTCTCCGTGTCTCCTGATGACACACGGCCAATGGATGCACTTTTTAACTGCAATTTAGACATCAAATGCTGGATGGCAGAAAACTTTCTCCAGCTCAACCAGGTTGTTACGTCCCCGGCTCTCTAGGAGAGATGAGGAGGGGAGTAATAAAATTAGTGTGTAGATTAAATAATAAACAATCAATAAACAGATCTGTTCTCTGAACATCAGCCAACGACCCACGAGAAACAGGCAAAACCACTCGACGACCTCTAGAGGCCAGATCAGGCATTTTTACAGCCGGATCTGGTCGGGAGACATCATCAGTCAGCAGCTGGGACACTGAACCACCATGTGAGATCTTTGAGTCTTTCTTACGCTGAGCACGGGTCAAGACACAGGCAGGCAGTAAATCTGAGTTAACACGGGTTTCTGAAGGAGAGATGAGCTCAGGAGGAGGCAAAACTAATCCACCAGCAGCGTCGTTTCCCAAAATCATGTCTACTCCCTGGATCGGTAACTTTTCTAAAATGGCTACCTTTAGGTCACCAGCAATCAAAGGGCAGGAGAGGTTAATATGATGAACCTCCGCTGGAACAGAGTCCATGTCAATACCCCGCAACAACACAGAAGAACCAGCCTGGCTGGTTACAGAAAACGGCAACACATTCCGTTTTATCATAGTTTGATCAGCTCTGTTATCTCTTAAAATCACTACCTCCCGGCCAACATGGCCTCCCAACAGAGACACCACTCCAGCAGACAAAAATGGCTTAAAACTCGAGTGAGGGGTTTCACAGTTATCCAACCCGTCCGAGACAACAGCACAAGCAGCCACGGGCTTTGGTGACGGGGGGTTTACGCTCTTCCGGTTTTTCCGCTGGAGACGAAAACAATCCCTAATGAAATGACCTTTTTTCGTGGCAATATAAACACTCAGGAAGGTCGCTAGGGTCAGAGGAGGAGCCAGGGGATCTCCTACGTCGACCGAGGTCAGCTCTTGGCCCCCAAGATCGATGCGTTAGCTTAAACTCATCAGCTAACTGGGCCGCAGACGAAAGAGGTGAGACCTTCTGTTCGTTCAAATACAAAACAAGCTTCTCAGGCACGTATCTTTTAAACTCCTCCACCATAATCAGCTCTTTGAGGTTAGCTAAGGAGTCTACCCCTGAAGCAGAGCACCATCTTTCAAAGAGGACAGATTTCTCGTGAGCATATTCAATATATGTCTGATTAGGCCGAGGTTTTTCAAAACGAAAGCACTGACAATACGCCTCAGGAACAAGCTCATAAGCATTTAACACAGCGGCTTTTACACACTCATAATTTGAACTGTCCGTTAGAGACAGAGCCAAAATAACCTGAAGGGCCTTACCGGTGAGCCTACACTGCAAAAGTAACGTCCACACCTCATGAGGCCACTGGAGGGTCACCGCAATCCGCTCGAAAACAGGAAAATACCCATCCGCTTCAGTGTCCTGGAAGGGCGGAAGCAGGGCAACACACTTTTAGACGTCGAAGGCGGGCAGCAACGATGCGGTAGCCGGAGGAGACATAGCGTCTCGGGACAGTTCATGCGGCGACTTGAGACAACAGCGACGGTGGCACAGGAGTTAAGTGCTCGCCCCGTAATCGGAAGGTTGCTGGTTCGAGTCCCGCTCAGTCTGTCGCTGTCGTTGTGTCCTTGGGCAAGACACTTAACCCACGTTGCCTGCTGGTGGTGGTCGGAGGGACCGGTGGCGCCAGTGCTCGGCAGCCTCGCCTCTGTCAGTGAGCCCCAGGGCAGCTGTGGCTACATTGTAGCTCATCCCCACCAGTGTGTGAATGTGTGTGTGAATGGGTGAATGACTGATAGTGTTGTAAAGCGCCTTGGGGGGTTCTAGGACTCTAAAAGGCGCTATATCAAATACAGGCCATTTACCATTTACCATTTAACGGTCGGCAGCCGTCTAGTTCGAAGCAGCGGCAGCCTCCAGCGTCCTCATCTGTAGTGCGATTTCCCGACGACGAACCTCAGTATCTAGTCTTTTTAGCTCCATTTCATGACGGAGGGTCCTTTCGAGAGTCCTTTCCTCCACTTCCATCTTTAAGCGAGCCGGGCGCAGTTTCAATCGAGCTCTGGTTAGCGGTGAGCTGGGAGGACTAGCTCCGGACGAGACGGAAGCTGGAGGCGAATCTTCATCTGAGGAAGGCGGAGCTGAAGCGAGGGTCTCCCTCTTCGAATCGAGCCGGCACTTTTCCTTATCCGAGGGCGGCGGAGACACACCAGGAGTGGACTGCGAAGGGAGAATTCCCAGGGTTTCAAAATAGTCCACCACCAGTTTACGCAGAGCGTCTTTAGTCAGTTGTTTCAGCAGAGGGAGACTGAAGTGGGCGGCAATCTGCTGCAGGTCGGTTTTGCGGCAACTCTCCAGAAGCCGGCGCAAAGGAGCCACCACAAACGCATGCAGGTCAAAGGTTGCCATGCTCCGCCTCTAAGGGACACAAACACAATGTTAATATTTTTACACACAATTAATAAGTCGGGAAAGATGGTGAATAATAAAAAATCCCGGACGAGCCCCCAAATTGTTACGTCCCCGGCTCTCTAGGAGAGATGAGGAGGGGAGTAATAAAAGTGGTGTGTGGATTAAATAATAATAAAGTGCAGTGTCACTTAAAACCAAGACCTTTATTACAAAAATGGAATATTTACAAGACTCTAAAAAGCAATACTATATACAAAACGCAGATATTCAAGAGGAGAAACGAAAAGCGCCAACCCAGAAGGGGATGGGGATAAACAACCGATAATATTAATGTTGATATCTAAATACAAAAGGGGAGATCCTAAATCCAGGTCAAATAGCCGGCCCAAAGTCAAAATACCAAATCGTCTTAATCCTAAATCCCAATTTCAAAACGAGTTATCAACTAGCGAGCAAACCGAATTTCATCAAAGGAAGCAACCAAGGAGAAGAGAGCAGAATAAACTGTTGCCAGTCTACTCTACCCTTGGACCTTCTCAAAGAACTGATGGCTGAAAGCAGCTTTTTAACAGCTGGTAAGTGATCAGCCATGATTTGATCCAGCTGAGCACTAGGAGACGGGCGAGGCAGAAGGCACTGAGGCCATCTTGTAGCCGAAAAGGGGCACGGCACATAACGCAGGTTCTGAGGCTCAGAGAGAGAAAATTTTGGATGTTTCGTGGCCGTTTCCTAACGCGTTGACTTGCAGTGAAAAGAAAGGTTTGCTATTCACCATCTACACCTCGGATTTCACCTACAGCACCAGCAGCACTGTCACATCCACAAGTTCTCAGATGACTTAGCTGTGTGTTGGTGGGGAATGACCTGAAGTACAGGTCAGTCATCGTAGACTTTATTGATTGGTGTTTGCTTGAACATCAGTAAGACAAAGGAGATAGTGGTTGACATCCAGAGAAACACTACTCCTCAGTCACCAGTAAACATCCAGGATGCAGACATTTAGGTGGTGAATACCTTTAAGTACTGGGGTGTTCACCTGAGCAGTAAACTAAACTGGTCCAACAACACAGATGCTCTGTAAAGGAAGGGCCAAAGCCGCCTCCACATCCTGAGGAGGCGGAGGTTCTTCAAAGTTAATTCCCAGCTGTATGAAAGGAGGATGATGGTGAAGATGACCTCCATCTTTAAAAAACCTCTCACCCACTGCATTCCACTGTGGAGGCCTTGGACAGCTCCTTCAGTGGCAGACTGAGACATCCAAGATGTAAAACAGAACGCTACCATAGGTCGTTCATCCCCTCTGCAGTAAACGTGTATAATGGCTCTGTTACACAATGACATCAACGCAATATTCAGAATGCATTCAATACTTGTGCACTGATGTACATTATTATGTCAGTGTCCTTTATGATGCATATTTCTGGAAACCCAAGTTTTTATTTTATTTGTTGATTTTAGTGGTTGAAGGTAACAATAATAGCTTATTTTTCTGCATCTTTTTCTCTAAGTGTATGTTCTGTTGTAAGGAGTGATTTTCCCCACTGTGGGAATAATAGTCTATTCTATTCTATTCAAGCAGCTCTGACTGTGCTGCGGGTGGAGAAAAGGCTTTGAACATCTTTGTTAAATAATATCTATGTTTGTTATCCAATTCCATTATTTGGTTATTTTCTGAACACAGATGTTTTTCAGAAATCTCAGAGATTTGGACTAATAAATACCAGGAAATTTTATAGGTACGTATTGTACCCTAGAGAAAAAGTCCCAGTATGATGAAAGGTTAAAATTAGAATTGGTGTCAGATGATGATGATCAGATTATCAAATCCTGGCAGCCATTGTTTCTTCTTACTCACTCAAACCCACCCTGCATACTCATCATTGCGCAATGTGCACTTCGAGTTAACTCAATTGGCCCTAAAACACCAGCTTAAACTGGTTCTTCCAAAATGATTACTTATGGTGCTTTCTCATCTGGGCCAGCATGGACCAGACTGGGTAGCTTTTAAAGTGTCCATATCTGGGTAGTCTTGTAATTTTCTGCACTAAACCAGTCGGTTTTTCGGCCCACATACCAAGGAGGTCTGTTTGGGCTGAACAGGTCCGACACACCCATTACCAGCTGATTGGCCGGTTCAAAAACACGTCTACCTTTAGTGGGAGCCTTCGATTAGCAGATTGAATCAAGCAGCGGGACCTTCTTGCATGCATAATTCATTATCATGGATACTGTTTAGTCAATGTCGCCTCTGACTGAAGTGGCGTCGCTCATCACTGCTGTGAGGAGCACACATACAGAGAACAGGGTGTCCGCGGGGTTTTAAAAAGTATTAAAAAGTGATAAATAAAAATAGTCAAATTTAAGGCCATTAAAAGTGTTAAATTTGGTCTCAGAGGTATTATTTTTTCCAAGTTAGGTATTATTTTTTTCAGACTATCAGGTGTCGTATTCTGAACATCGACATAGAAATATATTCCGAATGAAATGTTTTGAACGATTATAAAAATAAAACAAGCCGATTATTTGCTCCTCCCACTTGAGCTGCCCTGAGTTACAAATGAAGCGCTCCGTTGCCAACTTAGTGACTTTGATGCTATTTCTAGCAGGTTCTCAGACCCCCTTCTTGACTTTTTAAATCTTAAAAGTACCTAGCGAACACCTCAGAAACATCTCTGGTAACCCTTAGCTACTTTCTGGATAACTGTCGTCGACATTTCCTGCAGGTTAGCTAAATACTCCGCCTGCGCTCCGGACCGTTCTTCAGGACATCAGGAAAGGGAATGATGTAGTGATGTGTCGGTCGCTAAAGAAACGGCTCTCAGAGTCGGCTCCCTGTTGGAGTAACCAGAGTGAGTGACACACACACCGCACCTGCAAGCTTCTGAGCCGCTAAATGTGCACGTGCGGCGCGCTAAACACACATGCAGCTTGCCCCGATTGCTGTGAGACTGGGTTGGGGGGTGGGGGCTGCAGCTGTGGTCGGGACAATTATTACATTAACTGATGGACTTGTAAATGAATTGTTTATAAATAAGGTAGAAATAAGTTCCTCACGCTGATAACTAATAACTAATCTCTCTGAGGACACGGTGCTAGTGCACTCTCCTACAGCACCTTGACACGACTCAATAAATGTTATGCAACATTTTGTGAACATCAATTTATTTGCATTTATTTGTTATAAATGCCACTGTATAATTCTTGCTGTCAGTATTTGCAAGATATTGGTATTTGGGTCTGTACTGGTTAGACTTACATGAGTTAAACCAAGGTCTACAGCCCTTGGGTCATAGACTATGAGCTATAAGTATATTGGTCTTTTTATACTGGGAGTCAGGAGTTCTTTTAGTGATCATCTTGTTTCTTGTTTATTTTTGCCCTGATTGTGCCCTGAGCAGTTTTATGACTGAATAAAAATAAATTTAAAAAATCTACATAAATTGAAAAATCGTCTTAAATAATCGAGATCTCAATTTCATTCACAATAATCGTGATTATTGTTTTTGCCATAATTGAGCAGCCCTAATTTAGCATATCCGGTCACATTATGATGACGTCATATTCAGTGGTCGTTCTGCATCATTTCAGGCCCCGTGGTCAACTGTCTGAACCGCTGAAAAGAAGTGCCTGGCTTATTTTCTAAGTAAAATAAATATGCGCAATACGTTGTCAACATCAGTGAGTCTCTAAGTCAATGCTTTTTGTATGTTATATATGTTAAAATATGTGTAAATAGGTCGCTGATTAACACTTGCAATTTAGTGTTGTGATGGTTTTAAAAAAATTCTGAAGGTAGTACAAAAAAGTATTAAAAATAGTAAATTTTACTTAAGGATTGCTGTATATACCCTGAGAGAAACACACAAACAGATTTAAGCTGCACATCCATTGTTTAAGGAAGTCTCCGCTGACTTTCTCTGTGCTTTATTTGGCCCAGCCCACTAGCTAGGAGATTTCCCCGTTCATGAGAAATGTGTGTGAACAAAACCTACTGGTGCAGGACCCGGACAAATGCCACACAGTCCGATCCGTGCTTGCCCAGATGTGAAAGCTCCAATACAGGCCCGATTTGTCACATGACGGATTGTTCATTTAGACATGAAGCATGTCATGACTGATGGCAATCACTGAGTGGGCCAGGGTAATGGAAGGCCATTTCCCAGTTCTCTCGATTACCATTTTGGTTAAGTAACTACTGTTGCTGTATTCCCAACTCTAACCTCAACTAAAAGTTAATTCATACCATACCTCTAAAACCAAATTAGGTTTTTATTCACTGTGATAACCTAGCAAATGTCCTCACAATTTTAATATGTTCCCATGTTAGAGGTGAAAAATGTGTCCTCACAGCGGATGTAAGACGCACGCGCGCACACACACACACACACACACACACACACACAATATAATCAGGCTATAAGGGCAAACTTTCTAGTCAGTATGCAGCTCATTGAATTTTCATGTCCTGGTCCAGTGTGCAGAGAAAAAAGCTCTTTTTATAATAGGTGTTATTATGCGTCTTTTACTTGGCCGTTTGTCAGGGCTCCTGTTATATGTTTGAAAACACAGTTACAGCTGTCGGTAATTAACATCATACGTTTCTGTGTTTCCTACAGCTTTTCAACAGGTGGTGCTGGTTAAAGAAGAAGCCCTAGAAGAACATAGCACTGGTGTCAACCAGCAGGACTTAGATTTTCTCCACATAAAGGAGGAACAGGAGAAACTGTGGCCCAGTATGGAAGGGGCACATCTCCATATGAAGGAGGAGACTGATGCTGCCAGGTTTCCAGTCACTGTTGCTTCTATAAAGAGTGAGGATGATGAAGAGAAGCCTCTGTTCTCACAGCTTCATCAGAAGCAAATAGAAGACAGAGATGTTTCAACCAGCGGCTCAGCTGACCAGACGACAGCAGAAACCTGTGTACAAACTAGCCGGAACCCAGATCTGAACCCTCATGAACTGACTCCTGATTCTTCAGAGACTGACGTTGGAGATGATGATGATGATGATGATGCAACTCTAGACTCTGAGCTGTCAGACTCTGGGTCTGAAACTGGAGACCGAGACAATGACTGGAATGAGAACAGGTGTTCTGAGTCAGATTTTAGGACTGTCAACAAATCCCTTAGTCATAGGACACTTTTAAACAGTCACATGAGAGTCCACACAGGACAGAACGCTTTTGCTTGTGAGCTCTGTGGAAAGAAATTTAGCTTAAAGTCAACTTTAAACACACACATGAGAGTCCACACAGGAGAGAAGCCCTTTTCTTGTGACATCTGTGAAAAGAAATTTAGCTTAAAGTCAACTTTAAACAGACATATGAGAGTACACACAGGACAGAAGCCCTTTGCTTGTGAGCTCTGTGGGAATAGATTTAGTGAAAAGGGACATTTAAACACACACATGATAGTCCACACAGGAGGGAAGCCCTTTGCCTGTGAGCTCTGTGGACAAAGATTTAGCCTAAAGGGAAATTTAAACTCACACATGAGAGTCCACACAGGAGAGAAGCCCTTTGCTTGTGATCTATGTGGACAAAGATTTAGCATAAAGGGAAGTTTAAACACACACATGAGAGTCCACACAGGAGAGAAGCCCTTTGTTTGTGATCTATGTGGAAAAACATTTAGCATAAAATCACATTTAAACAGACACATGAGAGTCCACACAGGACAGAAGCCTTTCGCCTGTGAGTTCTGTAGCAAAAGATTTAGCCAAAAGTCAAATTTAAACACACACATGAGAGTCCATACAGGAGAGAAGCCTTTTGCTTGTGAGCTCTGTGGGAATAGATTTAATGAAAAGGGACATTTAAACAGACACATGAGTGTCCACACAGGATAGAAGCCTTTTGCTTGTGATCTCTGTGGAAAAAGATTTAGCGAAAAGACAAATTTAAACAGACAAATGGGAGTCCACAAATGACAGAAGCCTTTTGCGTGTGAGCTCTGTGGACGAAGATTTAGCCGATAGAAAACTTTAAACAATCATCTAAGCAACAGGGCTGAATGGTCTATTGCAGGGGTCTCCAACCTTTTTTGGCCCGTGAGCTACTTTTACACAATGAAAGTACAGCAGAGTTACTGTCATTTGATTTATTTACATTGATACATTCCATGTGTGAATGTGCTTATGTTAAACATGCTATACTTACCAAATTAACATGTACTGTATTCAAAAGTTGATTTCTCTGTATTTCAGTACAGCAGTATTTTTTTTGTTTAAGTAAACTAGTTAAATTCTGAAAACCAAATTAAACAAAACATGTTTAGTTTTTTTAACTAATCAAATACTTCCAGATAGTGAATAACAAATCTACTTCATGTGAATGATTTGGTAATTTTTTTAGAGGTTGTTAACATAAGTTTTTGAGCACAAAGGAACAGCTAACCTGTAAAGCTGATGCTATTTTAAATAAAATACAAGCTAAATGTGATAAAAACGCAAAAGTCTAAATAGTTTGAATTGAAATAAAAAATGTAAAATCAGAAATAAGATTTTTTTTCCTGCTCTCCTGATTCACTGAATAATTTATACAGGTTTTTTTTTTTTTTTTTTTTTTTTTTTTGGTCATGAAAGTTAACTTTTGCTGCGTTTATTGCTGACAATATGAAGGTTGGAGGTTTATCCTTTTTTCTGCTTCTTGTAGGGTTTTTTTCTCCACAGGTCTTAAAACTAATTAAAACCTAAACTTTTTCATGATGCCTTCCATTAACCTATCCTTGCATTTGTGCTCTACTAGGTCTTTAATCTGTACTGTGTTAAATTTATTCTACATGTATTTTATATGTATACCTATTCTGTGCTGTTTTATCTTTATTTTATATTTTAAAGTAAATAATTGTACTTTATATGCTTTTATTTTTGTGTGCAATGTTCTGTGTTAATATTCTTTCATTTTATTTTACACAACATGATGTGACATTTTAAGTATTTAATTTCACTTGTGATTCTTAACTATGTGAAGCACATTGGGCTACAGTTTTGTGTATGAAATGGGATATATAATTAACTTGACTTTAGAGAGAGTTCACAATCATGTTTTGTTACTAAATGAGACACTCAGCTGGAATTGGGGGAAATGTATGATGAATCTAAATCACAGGAGATGTCCAGAGTTTTTAAAGCCCGTGTTCATCATGTTGTGTGGAACCACAAAGAGGCTACACTCAAACCCAGTTCTTGGGACCACAGACATATATATTGACTTGGGACTGTTTGTATGTAAATATTGTTGACTGCTTGGTCGCTTGATCAGAACCAGAAACTTATGTGTACAGACCATCTGGGTGTTCAAGGAGCCGTATGTGGAGGGCCACACAGAGGCTACGCTCACACCCAGTTCTTTGCACTGTTTGTATGTAGATGTAGCAGGACTGGTTGGCGTCTCAACCAGTTGATCGCCCAGCCATCACACATTAAACCAGCCCACCATTAAAACATATTACAGATGATAACAACTCAACTGCTTGTACTATAAGATTAATGCACAAAATTAAATTTAAGACATTTAACTGCATGTTTGCGTGTGTGTGTTTGCATTGAATGTGTTCGTGCACATGATTCACACGTGCGACCATCAAGAACAAAGTAGAAATTCACCAAAAAGAAAGCTAATTGACTACATATTAATTTGGTACAAGCATACTCGCTCTGTGATTTAATCCCAAAATGGACAATTTCCTTCCATCATATCAAGAGAAGAACCAAAACACTTTCTAAAGTTAAAGTTAAAATCCCATCAGTTGTCACACACACTGATGTGTGTGCAAAATTTGTTCTCCGTATTTGACCCATCCCCTGGGGGAGCGATGAGCTGCAGACACAGCCACACTCGGGAACTATTTGGTGGTTTAACCCCCCAATCCAACCCCTAAATGCTGAGTGCCTAGCAGGGAGGCATTGGGTCCCTTTTTTTTCAAAGTCTTTGGTATGACCCGACCAGGAATCAAACCCTGATCTCCCAGTCTCAGGGCGGACACTCTACTACTAGGCCACTTAGCTGTTTTATTTACCTGTTCAGTTTTGGCGAGGTGTGCTAGTGGCAGCAGGAGTATCCGGGATGTAGTCCCGTCTGTTTCTAAATAAACAAACATGATTCGGAACAGAAAAGATGCGGAAATAAAGCAAGGGGTGTAGCTCACCAAGCACCGACGTCACACTAGTTCCGTAGGAACCACAGAAAGTCCCCGCCTCAGAGTAGGAGCTAAAATGGTTCTAGGAACTACGATAAAAGGTTCCTAGTTCCTATCTGTTGAACGCACACAAAAGGGGGCTGGAAAGTTCCTAGGAACTACAAAAGGTTCCTACAGTCCGGACACACACATCAATTTAATAAAATAATGTGGTTCAGAGTCTCCAAAAGCCACACGTCTGTCATGTTGTGGGCAAGGAATTTCACCCAGGACATGAGGAATCGGTGAGTAAAAATGTAAAGTGATTTATTTACAGTGGAAACAAAAGAGACAAAAACTAGAACTAAAGGCGCTGCTTCAATGATCAGGAACAGGAGGGTACCGGAATCTACGAAGATATAAACAGAAAGTGAGCGAGGCCAGAACCAGAGAACCAGGATATGAGAGTCTGTAACTGAGAGAGTTCTTACGGTCAGGAGCCAGGACTAGAGCGGAGGCGAACTGGGAGAAGTTGGACCGGGTGAGAGGTTCAGAGCGTGAGGCAAGTGGGCAGACGTGGAGAGAGGAGTCCAGAGGATCTTTGAGCGGCGAGATGTGGGAACAACTCCAGGCAAGGTAGGTGGTGCGGGAACAGGATACTAGAACGGAATGCAAGGTCATTAATTCGGGATCACAAGAGAACAGGCAGATTCAGAGGCTAGATGCTACTGTGGGGTTTCTCTGTTATTCTTAAAGAAGCAGTCAGAGACGGGCAGCTCAGTCAGGCAGCGCGGGTCTCTATTCATTCATCTCACATCTCAGGACAGCCAACTACAAAAGACCAAAAGACCTCGACCACATGTGGAGTCCTAAATTTATGCTTTTAGTCCCTGGGCTACTGCCACAGTCCCTTGACAAATGTGGAGAGAGGATGGGGTGATATTTACACTTCCAAATGTTCGACGCACCCTCCAGCCCAGAGGTCGACCAGCCCTGTTATCCCGACATGATCCGAGGGCTCAAGGTCCACTGGAGCTGGTTTACACAAGCTGGACATGTTAAACCTCACGTACACAGAACACAGCTTTCTCAGCAAGCTTTTAACCTAAGGACTCATAATTCAACTCAATATATGTTGTAGATGACCTCTTGACCTTTTTGGCTACAACAGTCCTCCCTTTGGCGGACTTGTGCGCCACACATTACCATCGTAAACGAATCAGCAATGTAGGGTATATCAATAAATGAATGCTTAACTAAGTAACAGAAGAAATGAGCAGCAAATAAAAATAATATAACAAAATGACAAAAAATGGAAACAAAAAGGTATAACATATGACCTTGAATCAAAAATGCATAAAGTACCCATACCAAAACACGAGACGATGTTCCAGAATAACACAGCAACTTCAACTTGTATTGTATATGCAATGAACAATGATTAAGTAACTGAAAAACAACCGATGAGTTTACAGCTGAGACAATGAAAAACTGTGAAACAATACATGAAACATGATTTTAGCATTAACTGAACTCATTACTTCACGAATGTATTGCATGCGCACCCTGTATGGAGGCAAAAACCTGTCCGCTGTACTTTAACAGGGAAAATTCCTCCATGTCCTCCCCGACCCAAAAGGGGACGAACGCCACGGCACAGAGCGGGCATGCGAGGACTAGCTTGAGGACATCAGGTGACAAATATCCTCATCAGTGGTCAAAAGAAAGAACACACAAAACAACAAAGGCACATGAAAAGAAACTGGTGACAAATATGATGAATAATGAACAATTAGCTTTAGCGAAGACATAATGAAACAGTAATAAATCCGGTTGAAGATTTCATTCAAAAGAATAGAACGGTAAATACAAGTTCAGCATCCATGTCGTCGTTGGAGGTCTTCTGCTTGAGGAGGGCTTTATGTGGACAAGTGTCCTTTATTTGTCAGCAAAGCAAAGGCATAAGTCCTTGGCTCAGTCCTCCCTTTGTCCATCTGCGTGCAGCGTGGTGGTGCCGACTCCATCCTCCCCACGGCGAGCAGAACGCAACATGTCAACAAGAAAAACTTGAATTAGCACGCCAATTGCCTATAAACCTATTACCACAAAAACTTCCTAAATTTTTAGACCCATAGACAAAGCATCCATCCCCACATTCACACCCCCTTTCTAACCTACCCACTTATCCTAAATTAAAGAGCTAATTCTGTAGTAAGGCATGCAATGATTTACTCAAGCATTTATGGGTTAACGGTAAAAGCAAAACTCACATGATTGTCTTGATAACAAGGAGTAATGTAATGGCCGCTCGGTAAAACGACCAGAAATAAGTCCTTAAAACCAAATTAAAAATCATTCAGCAAATCCGATCTGAACTCAACCAGAATCACCTATTCTGTTCCTCAACCTTCGAAACCACATTCAAAATCCTTCATGCAACATCCACACACCCTCAAAAATGAACACATGCTAATCCATCACAATAAGAAAACACTAGTCAAAACATGACATCCAGCACCCACCAGAAGATCTGTTGCACCTGAAACGGAGTAGTAACAGTCATGGTTACGTTATCACTAACCAGAAACATGTCAGTTCTGGGTTCATTATTGGTAGTTTACCTGGAACACACACATGCTATATTTTGTTAGGATTTATCTCTTTATAATCTCAGATCTACCTGGCCCTTCTGGCCCACGCAAAAGCTTTATGTACACCTTACAACTATGACCCCTTTCGCAGTAACCTCCCCTCGGACCATTAAAAAAATACCAGTACTACTCAGGAACTAATTCAAAGTCGTAAAACTGGAACAAAAGTAAGCAAACATCAGCTAAGTGACACAGTCATCGTATGGTTATTATGCTAGTAAAGTCCTGTCATCTGCAGGTGTGACTGTAATAGTGGTATGGAAACCAGTCTAGGGTGTAGAGTAGTTGCATTTTACTCATCTTCCATCGTGAACAATTCCTCTATTGGTGTCGCGGTCGTCAGATGGCCTATAAAACGATGATACATTGTGGTGATATCTTTTCCTCTTGTTATGCTCGTCCATTGGTTATCCTCTTCACCTCCTCCAGCAGAAACCCCATTGTAATTTATCAGGGATGGTTCCTTGCAGCATTCAAGACAAGAACCGTCATAAAACTCAGCAAACTTCTTCTTATGTTAGTTAATCTAGTCCCAGTAAGGTGAGAAGCAACACTATCCGTTAGTCTTCGCCTCAGGTATCGACGTGAGTTCATGAAAGTCCAATCTTCATCTTTTTCCATCCTCTCCCTTGGTCACCGTGCAACACCAGGAAGCCTTGCACTCCGTACGGACCAGACGTCTCCCGAACCGATCGCCTAGGGCTTAAAGGTTATGCACAAAAGTGTCCTAACTCTCACTGACCCTAGCCTCTGATACCTTCAACATCAGACACATACAGTTACAAACAGCAAGCGCAATTAAAGGTACAGTGACATCACGACACGGACACACATGGACACACAAACACATATACATGCACATACACAGAGAGAGAGAGAGAGAGAGAGAGAGAGTAAGAATGTGTGTGGGAGGAAGAAATAAGTGGGATCCACTTCGCCACCAGCATCTTCACCTGTGTCACAGAGAAAAATTGCAAAGAGATTAAAACATAAAGCAAAAAACAATAATTCAATGAGTATAAATGATTTAACTAAAATATACAACCATGCATGGGTTTTAAAACAGTTCCAGTAACACTGGAGATGATGCCTTGTATAATGAATTCTTAAGATGGTCTTCACCAATTAGAGATTATAACCGAATTGTTTCAGGATCCTGAATTTGAATTTGAATTGGTTAATTTACTCAGAATAGTCCAATGGCTTTGTTGATGTTTCTCAAGGCTCGGCCGCGCCCATATAAATAAAAGAACAAACAAACAAAACAAACACAGTCAAACACACGGTCCATACACGTCTCTATGCCCTCACACACCAAGCAAATGTCAGACTGAAGCGAAAGTGTGAAATTCCTCATTTAAGTGCAACTTTTATATTTTTCCTCATGCATGTTAGTAATTACATCGAGAGCTTCCTTCCACTTCTTAAACATCTAGATTATTTCTGGAAAATGCTCAAAACTGCAAGAGCGGGACACGCACAACTAAACTACTTATTCTCTCAAGTCTGTGTCTCCGCTTGGTTTAAATGAACCGAACACTAAACCAGTGGAAAGAAAAAATAAGACCTAAAGCGTGTGATCAAATTAATCCAACAAAACTTCCCATAATTACTGTTCTTAACTCATGTTGCGATGTGATCTCTCCAACTAAAAATTAGGACAACCACTTTACTATCAATTCAACAAAATAGTTTCAGGTTTTCCAATGTCCCTTACTATTCACCCCAATTATGAACCTTCTTTCTTATTTTCTTTCCTTTTTCCTTTAAGAACCTCACTAGCACAAGAAATCCTAAGAATTAATTCACTACTTAAGGTTAATTCATAAATAACGAAACTGCAGTTACAGGTTTGTTTGTATATATTTGCTGGTCAAACCACAAATTACTTAAAGCCATACATCCTAAAACCCTAGTATTGTCAGTAATTTCCCTTATCTATTCGTTTAGATGTGTGTTTCTGTTCTACTTCTCCATCTATAACACAAATTAGCATCATCCTTAAAGCATCTGAAATTAAGCTGCATTGCTAAATCAATAACGTGATTTGTGCTAAGAGATACTCCCCTATCCTCTTTTCCTCTTTCCAGTGGCACTGATTCCATGACAGATTCAGAACAATTTAACGTTTTATTACTATTACGTTTCCTTTAATTAATTTTCCTTTTTCTCTCTTATTTTTATTTATTTATTTATTATTTATTTATTCATTTATTTATTATTTGTTTATTTATTTATTCATTTATTTACCGTGCCAACCTGTGATGATAAACTTAAAGACTTTTTCCCTTTAGCCAATTGTCGTCCTACCTCTTGTGATACTCTGGTTCCTATAAAACATCAGACATCTAAACACCTTTTTCCCTTTTACCCAACCAAACTAGGGAGACAGATTATTGTTATGTTCTCATTATCCAGCATGACTAACCATTGTTGAGGCTCTTTTGTAATGTACCTGATGAATGTAAAGCGATTTTATGGGTGTTTCCGATTTTATGGGTGTTTCCAGCAGAGCTCATGGCCATGCATTAATCCCTAAAAAAAAGGATTATTTCTCCCAGTTTAATTTCTTTTAATAATTTTCCCTACACTCTTTTTACTGTGATATTGTTTGATATTTATTTTTTATTTTTGCTTTCTTCTCGCCGACACATCCACATCTATTTTCCTCCAATTCCCATGCAGCACAAATATAGCTTTGTTTACCTTCAGTGACATCTAATTTAAGTCAAACCAAAATTTCAGTTTTGGCCAATTTCGGCTGTAGCCTAATCCAAATGTTCTCGCAACGTCACTCCCGCAAAAGGCCAATTAAAAATGTTATGTTGAAGATTTCACAAGATGAAAAATGTGAACATAATTTTTATCGAATGAGAGGTACAATTATTCAATATTTTGTAACATTATTTTCTACATTAGAACTTACAGCTCATAGAAAAATATAGGATCAGGTTTGGCTAGATCTGTTGGGAAACTCAAAGGAGCTGAAACAACACTGTTGTTCTCCTGTCCGCTGCAGCTGAGTACCCTAAGACCTGTAGAAATAAGAAAAGTCATTCAGTCAACTAAGAAACCTGATGAATACCGAGAAATTGTTGTGCACTGAGTTATTTACTTTACCCCAATTTCATTTAAATTTTGTTAATCATATAAGCTATGATAAAAGCTAGGATAGGCTATAGAGCAACTTGACACTTGCGGTTTTCCAAATCTTAAATCATACTTACAATAAAGATTATATTGAATCCAATGGTGAGTTGGACCAGGTTACTAATCCTATTTTTTTTTAGGCTAACTTTCTCAGTTAACTATGTTCTGCAGTAGTTTAGTAAATTTTTCACAATTCTGACATTTCACCAAATCAACTGAATGTTGCCAAAAAGCCTTTCCATTACCTAACTGCAGCAAACACACTTCCACTGGGTGGACCCTATGGGGAAACAGTCTCTTTGAGCATCTGTTTGTAAGTTCAGTATGACCCCAGTCATTGATTAAAGTTCACATGTTGGCACACGTGCTCCTCCCCTTTGTCTCCGTCTCATCTTGCAGCCGGGCAAACAAGCGCCTGTCCCACAGTGTTCATCTCGTAGTGCTGCGTCATTTCGGTGTTATAATTCAGCTTGTGGTGGGGACTTTCTGCTCCGTTTGTGTAGAGCCAGATCCAGGAGACTTTCATTTGCAGCTGGTTTCCGTCTGTGACGGGCCAACCCAGTAAAATTCCTGCCGCTACAGTGCACAGCAAACGTCTTCCTTAAATATGTTGATTGGGTTGAAATGACAGAACTTTCTCTTGTACAAATCAACGATGGCTTCTAATTATCCAGAGTTATCTCTGAAGTTATGCTGCTATAGGCTTAGACTGCTGGAGGACACACTGACCACTTTTCACACTCTGCTGCTTTCTTCTACAGTCTGCTCTTTAACTGTACTATTTTGTCCAATTTCAGCTGTTAACTTTATTTTCTCTGTAAGTGTTTTTCTCCCCAGAAGAAGCTACAATGACTTCTGCTGAGCTGTGGTGGCCTCATGGAGGGGGCCATCGTCTAGCACACTGCTGCTAACCACTTAAACATTCTCCCTCTCCTGATTATAACTTTTTGCTTTCCTTGACGTTGGATGTGCTACTACTAGTTTACCCGTTTAATTATAGATCCACTAGAATAAATACAATAAAGTTTATCTTTCACCAAATACAATATTTACTAAGACATCACAATATAACTATAGACACATTACTTGTCTGTCTGTGTGTGTGTGTGTGTGTGTGTGTGTGTGTGTGTGTGTGTGTGTGTGTGTCTGCTCTGTCTTCTCGATCCCCAGTGAGTCGTGGATGATGGCTGCTTATACTGAGCCAGGATTCTCTGGAGGTTTCTTCCTGTTAAAAGGGAGTTTTCCTCTCCACTGTCGCTGCATGCTTGCTTAGTATGAGGATTGCTGTATAGTCACTGACACTAGTCAGTGACTTGATGCAATTTGCTGGGTTCCTTATATAGGAAACATTATTTCTGATTGGCTTAATGAACTGTGAATTGGAATGTTTATTATGTGAAGTGCCTTGAGACGACTCTTGTCGTAATTTGGCACTATATAAACAAACTTGAATTGAATTGAATTAAAAATTAGTCGACTTTACTGACTCAAAGGTAAATCTAGACTACTTTCTATACACAATTGTCCTTAAAATCTGTTCCAAACAGGTTTTAATCATTAGGCACAGTCTAACTCAAAATGCAAGATCCCTCCTTTCATTTTTTATTTATCTATCTTATTTTGGGAAATAACTACCAGTTTTTAATTCAAAACAGCATGGTACAAGTTCTAGCCAGGTTACAGGAAATAATAGTTTATCTCTTTCTCATTATTCAGCGTCTCAAAATCCAGCCACTAATGTTAATGATTCTTAAAGTTCAAGCAAGACAATTATTGGATTTTATTTCTATAGCAAGATTTACAGGAATAGTTTTACAACACCTATGCAAAATAATTATAAGTGGGTGTAACTAAACAATCTGGCACAAATATTTTATTTTCCTGACTGATTATTTGTTAATTTTATGATTTTCATAAAGACGATCCTGAGAACTTCAGAAATGCTGTTCTGCAGCACCCTGTGCTATTTTTAGACTACAGGATTCTTGTGTGTAAAAGTGGGCGGAGTCAGGCCCTCAGGTTGAACCTTCAGCCTCATTCCGCTCTCGACCGTCCAGGAGAAAAGACCCTCACACGGAGGCCATCCATGGACTAAGAAGGTATGCCCAAAACACCAGAAGTTATCTTTTCTAAAGTCACAAATTGCTTAAAACGGCATGTTACACTTCACAGAAAAGCAAGCCAGCCTTGGTCTCACCATGTGTGTGTGTGTATGCAGGCAGGAGAAAAGAGAGAGTGACAGACTCCATTTACAGAAAAGCAAACATAGGTAAATGATAGAGAGTCCAAAGTCCAGTTTCAGCCCTCACGGCTCAAAAGCAGATAAAATACCTCCTTTGTATGACCACAACCATGCAACTTTTATATTTTAAACGATTTTCTTGTCATCACGCTAACTATAAATTCTTTTTCTATTGTTTTTCAGTCGGGGAAAGCCTGGGCCACACCATGTTTTTTCCCATCAGCTGTCTCTATTAAACACTGCGTCATTCAACAGAATATCCAGCCACAGCAGCATTCACTTCACATGCAAAAAAACACTCACATTCACAACGGCACAAACAACATTTTTTCTGTTTGTCACAGTCCTTCAAACAAAAGTAAGTCAGTCCGTCACTTATATATTCTCTTTATATATATATATAAACGTCTGTTTACCTTATTTTTTCTTAGTATCTTATTTCCAGCTGGACTATTATCATTATGTTTTCTCCTAATTTAAATTTAACTGACCCAAATTGGCACTTACTTTTCCTACTTTACACCAAATCGGAAGGAGCTCCATTAACAGCTTTTATTCGTGTATTTGTTGTTTTTAACCACAGAATTTGTATAAGACTGCACTGGTAATTTTCAGAATTTAATGCTCACTATGCTTTTAAGCAGGTCCTATGCAACCACTACAGCAAGCCAAATTGCATTTTTTTTTTGAGAGCGCTCAGAAACAGTTTATATATTTATTTTCTACAGACTGTTTCGACTTTACTGTTTAGCAGCTGTCCGACTTTCAATAAATGTATATCTATATATTTCTATTTATTTCTAAAATAAAGCTGTCATTTACAACTTTCCTTGTATTTCTTGGTTTTTTTTTTCCTTTTAATCTCCAGACTACTTCACCCCCCAAATCTGGGTCACTCACATGCTGCCCTGCACACAAATGATTCTTACGCTTGTATATAAATATATATATATATATATTACTTTAAAAACCTTTTATTTATTAACTTTTGGTATTCTGTTCAGACTGATCAGAACAGGATTGCAGAGTTTGAATTTTGCATAACTTCAAACATTAAAATTTAGCACTGCAGTGAAGTTTACATATCTGAGTTGCAACTTTTAAACCTCTTATTTATCTTATTTATTTATTTTTCTGGTACCGCATCAGGCCTTCACACTCACACGTCAACTACAGAACTACAGAACTACAGAATCCCGAGCTCCCGGAAACTGTTTCTACAGCAATTTTGCTGCAAACTACAACGTACAGGCCGTCCCGAGCTCACGGACCCTGTTTTTTTACATGCTTTACCAAAAAACTCTTATTTAAATTTACCAATCCCCGGGGATAGCCGAACTACAGCAAAGCTTATCTCTCACAACTTCAGCGCTTTTTCTTCAAGATCCCCATCTCTGCTCAAACCGAGTCAGCAGACTGGATTAAAGAGTGTCGACCTCTCAGAACCATCAGCTGTTAAAATTGTATTTCAATTTGCTGTCCCACCTTTTAATTTGACACTTAAAATTTGTCCGTCATCAAAATGACACAGCTGACTTCACAAGTGTGAATATTTTTCACCACTGCCAGACATGAATCCCCTCTCCAACTGATATTTATAGTATTATCAGAACAGGAGGACAGCCCCGCCCGACCCCTGCCCAGTGACAGAGGCCACAAAAATGAACAAAAACATGCTCACCTGGGCCCTTCGGACCTCATCTACTGGGCAGGAGTCAAGGGCCGCTGTTGGAACTCCCCTCTGTTCACCCATCTGTGGTGCCAATATGTGGGGTTTCTCTGTTATTCTTAAAGAAGCAGTCAGAGACGGGCAGCTCAGTCAGGCAGCGCGGGTCTCTTTATTCATTCATCTCACATCTCAGGACAGCCAACTACAAAAGACCAAAAGACCTCGACCACATGTGGAGTCCTAAATTTATGCTTTTAGTCCCTGGGCTACTGCCACAGTCCCTTGACAAATGTGGAGAGAGGATGGGGTGATATTTACACTTCCAAATGTTCGACGCACCCTCCAGCCCAGAGGTCGACCAGCCCTGTTATCCCGACATGATCCGAGGGCTCAAGGTCCACTGGAGCTGGTTTACACAAGCTGGACATGTTAAACCTCACATACACAGAACACAGCTTTCTCAGCAAGCTTTTAACCTAAGGACTCATAATTCAACTCAATATATGTTGTAGATGACCTCTTGACCTTTTTGGCTACAACACTACCCAAGTGAGAGTATCAACCGGCGCTGGAGTTGAGTCACACCGCTCCTTAAATCCTCTGCACCTCAATTAGCAAAACTCCAGACAGCTGTGCAGTCTACTGCGCCCACCTGCAACACAAAAACTGAACACAATCCACCAGAAGGTGGAGGCAACCCGTGACAATGTCTGCCTTTGTTTATCTTATTATGGTGGACACCGTGGTCTTTCGCCCAGCGGCTCGGGGATTTCCACATTCCTGAGAAGCCCTTTGTGGTTCTTTTCCTTATCAAAACACAAGAGAATGAGACAACTTTGTTCTTACAGCGTGGGGCTTTTTATTTGCACAGTTCAGCAATACATCACCAGTAACTTGGGACAGCATTCAGCCAGAACGCAACAGGCCTCCGGCTGGATCTCAGAAAAAGCCTCCTTACACCGAAAATGCGACCCCAGTTATACTTTTTCCTGATGTCACTCCTGCATAGCTTAGGAAATGGGTCTCACATACACATGACTTGGAAACTGTTTGGGGAGTCTTTCCCATGCAACAAGGCAGGAACCACCTGGCGCTCTGACTTCCAATAACATTCAAATAAATGTTAGTCTTACTGGAAATTATGCAAACTGGACTGAAAAACAGGATACTAAACATCACGTACACAGACACAGCTCTTGGCTCCTACAATCCCCCCCCCCCCCCCCCCCCCATGGGGGTGACCACCCCCAAAAACAAACTGGCTAAATAACATATAATACTAAATGAATGTTAACATAAACCATTAAATGAATGTTAAACGACTAAATGACAAACACAATGCAACCTTTAACTAAAACATATAGGTATACATGTAATTACTAAGCAACTGCAGGTCAACACTTGATGAGTACATAGACATGAAGTAAGTATTAGCTGTAAGACACAGCTTGGAATGTGACGTCTTTAACCAACTCATCAATACATGAAAATGTACGCATTCACTGTAAGAAGGCAAAAACCTGTCCGCTGCTCTTAACAGGAAAAATTCCTTCTTGACCTCCTGGCCCAAACAGGACGATCACATAAAGCACAGAGTGAGCATACAAGTCTAGCCTAAGTATATGGCAGACATTAGGCAACATTGAATCAACAAAAGAACACACATAAGAGAAAATTAACTGATTAACCCTTTCAACAGAGAATAAAAATCATGAGTATAATCGAGTATGATTACTCTTAGCAACATTTCAACCAGTAACTGTATGTGAATATGCAGTTAAAAAATGCAAAATTATATGAAATGAATGATTGACGTGGATACGACTAAACGACTAAGTGATGTGAATGTGGCTAAACCTATAGAAAACATAACAGCGAGTGTGATGAATATACTTGATGTAATAACACAACTTCTAAACCAAAATAGAGAATGGAGTCAGAGTCCCAGTTGCAGAGCTGAAAAGATGGAGTGAAGAAAAACACAAGAATCAAGTTCAGTTTTATTGATGACTGCTGCTGGGGTCTTGTCGCTGGAAGAGGACTTTGAGGCCAATTCCTTAGTCGAGTACATGTAACAACATCAACAACATTCCTTACGAGACGCAAAGATTACTCCTCAGCCGTCCCATCAGCTGTCCCGTTCTCCAGACTCATTGGGAATCGTGCCGAGTCCAATGCAGCCATTTCCATTTGCACGTATTGAGACAAAGCAGCAAGGTTCATTTGGGCAGCCAGAGTTCGCTCCCACAGTCTCCTTACAACAGGTAGGATGCAACATGCCAATAGAGAAATCAGAATTAGTACTACTATTGCACTAATACCTGCCTTTACAAAAATAGCTCCCCACTGACCCAATTTGAGGGCTAAGAGGTCTAAGGACCAGCTTTCCCTGCCTGCATTCTCCTTCAGCTCTATCTTTAAATCTTTCAACTTCCTCATACCTTCAGTAAATGCACTATCAGGAGCCGTATTACTTGGAATGCAAGTGCAACATTCTTGCCCATTTCAGTTTAGAAACTTACAGAGCCCACCCCCTTCGGCCAACAACCAGTCCAAAGCCTGGTCGTGCTGCAAAGTCATTGTGACTGTGGCATGAAGCTGTTCGCCAAGGAGGCCGAGGTTATTTACTGTGTAATTTAAGATTCTTTGCTGATTAAAATAAACATAGTTGATCCATTTCACATTCTTATTTATTGTTATCCAAGGAAGAATTTACTATTACGTCATCTCTTGCTTGAAATTCTACGGGAATTCCTGTCTGCAACCCTATGGCATTTAAATGTACTTTATGATCAAACACATCATTCTGTCACGAGCTGACTGGCAGATCTGTAAAAACACCCAACACAGAATGACAGTTTAACAAGTGTTATTAATAGGAGAGAGGCAAAGACTAGGTCAGGAGGTCATTACCAGGAGATCTGAAATAGAGAATAATCCGTAGGGTAAATCCAATAATCGAGGTCAGGGACGGAGTAGAGTCGGAGCCAGAGGATCAGAGCAGCAGCGGAGCCAACAGGGTAAATCCAAGAATCGAGGTCGGGGACGGAGCAGAGTCGGAGCCAGAGGATTCAATTCAATTCAATTCAAGTTTATTTATATAGCGCCAAATCACGACAAGAGTCGTCTCAAGGCACTTCACATAATAAACATTCCAATTCACAGTTCATTAAGCCAATCAGAAATAATGTTTCCTATATAAGGAACCCAGCAAATTGCATCAAGTCACTGACTAGTGTCAGTGACTATACAGCAATCCTCATACTAAGCAATGTTGGGGTAATTAGGAGCGAGTAATTAGTAATTAATTAATTACTTTTGGATTCTTCAATAAATTCTGTAAATATTGGGAATATTTACAGATGTATTAATGAATTAAGATACTCTTTAGGTATCCCGGGGCACCATCCCCTTTTACCGGGGAAAAATTGAATCCAAAACTCTTATCAGTCTATCAAAAGGGTGGAATCCGTCAGGAGCAGAGACTTTGAATCGACACAAGAAATCTATTGGAGACAAATCTGAATTTTATAACATTTAATTAAACAAGGAGATTAATAATGCAAAACAATTTTTTATAATTGAAGATGTGTGTGTGTGTATGATGTCCCACAAACACTAGAAACACGCATGAGTGTGTGTGTGTGTGTGTGTGTGTGTGTGTGTGTGTGTGTGTGTGTGTGTGTGTGTGTGTGTGTGTGTGTGAGATCAATGAATGCTTTGTTTTAGAGCAGGTGTGTGGGGAGTGTGTGTCCTTGGAGTTGTGTGAGCTGTAAGCTGACTTTCCTCTCTCAGATGCAGACAAAAGGGAATTAGCTTGCATTTAGTGGCTTAAAAATCACAGTAAAACTTAACTGTAACACTTCAAAAGTTGACAAAACAACAAAGGTCACTCGTAAATTATTTATTCTAAAAGAGAAGTCGACCAGCCTGGCCAGAGCTGACCGACAAAAGATATTAACGATGACAAATAAACAGTTTACTCTCTACCAAATAACCCTGTGAGCGGATTTTGATACGGAAGAAGAGAAAAACCGTCTGATAATTTGAAGCAAGTCACGCGGTCGACTGCTTATCTTGGTCTAGAAGAGACGAGAAAAGGTAAAAGTTTAAATGAAATAAAAACTTTCAGGAGATAACAGCTGTTCCGGGGCAAAACAAGGCGTCCCTTTGTGTTCCCTGGTCAGATGTGATTTACGCTTCTCCGTTGTTTCTCCCACTGGGCTGGAAGAGAGCAAAGTTTCTTTTTGTTGTGCTGAGTTTGTAACTTACAGCGTGCGTCTCTGTGAGGTTTGGTGGCAGCAGCTTAGGGAGTTGCTGTTCAGCGGTTCTGTGTTCGATCTGCTCCAGCAGCCAGCCTCCCGCTGGCTCACGTTGATCAGAGCAGCAGCAATGAGCGTCCTTTACAGCCAGTGAACTGGGCATAAGAACAGTTAAGTTTCGTTTTTCGCTGAAACTTATAGTTTTTGAGCTGGTTGTTGTGGTGACGTCATCACCTTGCTTCCCTATGCAAAGCATCATGGGAAATGAAGTGTCTCTGGTGCTGATGTTATTATCTGCTTTTTCAGAGCAATTTAAGCACAGTCTTTTCGGAGAAAATCACTGCATAGTAATTTCCTCATGAGGGCATACCCTCAACAGCAAGCATGCAGCGACAGTGGAGAGGAAAACTCCCTTTTAACAGGAAGAAACCTCCAGACAATCCTGGCTCAGTATAAGCAGCCATCCTCCACGACTCACTGGGGATCGAGAAGACAGAGCAGGCAGACAAAGACACACACACACACACACACACACACACACACACACACACACACACACACACACACACACACACACACACACACACACACACACACACACAGACAAGTAATGTGTCAATAGTTATATTGTGATGTCTTAGTAAATATTGTATTTGGTGAAAGATAAACTTTATTGTATTTATCCTAGTGGATCTATAATTAAACGGATAAACTAGTATTAGCACATCAAAAGTCAATGAAAACAAAAAGTTATTATCAGGAGAGAGAGAATGTATTAGTGGTTAGCAGCAGTGTGCTAGTCGATGGCCCCCTCCATGAGGCCACTACAGCTCAGCAGAACGTCATTGTAGCTTCTTTTGGGGAGAAAAACACTTACAGAGAAAATAAAGTTAACAGCTGAAATTGCACAAAATAGTACAGTTAAAGAGAAGACTGTAGAATAAAGCAGTAGAGTGTGAAAAGTGGTCAGTGTGTCCTCCAGCAGTCTAAGCCTATAGCAGCATAACTACAGAGTTAACTCTGGATAATCTATCCTATTTAGATGTAGGCATGTTGGAGGCAGGGCAAGGGAGAGCCGTCTTTACCGACTGTACACTCCACCTCCCTGTAATCCCCCACTTGTCCAGATTTAGGCTAACATCAGATTTTAATTATAGGCCCTATCAAATAAAAATGTTTTAAGCCTATTCTTAAAAGTAGACAAAGTGTCTGCCTCACGGACTAAAGCTGGGAGCTGGTTTCACAGGAGAGGAGCCTGATAACTAAAAGATCTGCCTCCCATCCTAAGTTTAGATATTCTTGGAACCACCAGTAGACCTGCAGTCTGAGAGCGAAGTGCTCGGTTAGGAACATATGGAACAATCAGATTACTGATGTATGATGGACCTTGATTATTAAGAGCTTTATATGTGAGAAGAAGGATCTTAAAATCTATTCTGAATTTAACAGGTAGCCAATGTAGGGAAGCTAAGACAGGAGAGATATGATCTCTCTTTTTAATTCTCATCAGAACTCTAGCTGCAGCATTTTGGACAAGCTGAAGACTTTTAACTACATTCTGTGGACTTCCTGAGAGTAATGAATTACAGTAATCCAGTCTTGATGTAATAAATGCATGAACTAGTTTTTCAGCATAACTCCTGGAAAGTATGCTTCTAATCTTAGCAATATTCCGAAGGTGGAAAAAGGAAATCCGACAAACTTGTGAAACCTGGGATTTGAATGACATGTCCTGGTCAAAGATAACACCAAGGTTCCTTGCTTTGTTCTCGGAGATTAATGTAATGCCATTAAGGTCAGGCGATTGGCTAAGCAATTTCCTTTTCTGGATTTCTGGTCCAAAGATGAGAACTTCCGTCTTGTCTTGATTTAAAAGCAAGAAGTTAAGAATCATCCAATTTTTTATGTCCTCAAGACAAGCCTGTAATCTACCCAACCGATTAGGTTCATCAGGGTTAATGGATAGATATAACTGAGTATCGTCAGCATAACAGTGGAAGTTTATCCCATGCTGTCTAATGATTTTACCAATTGGGAGCATATATATAGTAAAAAGAATTGGTCCAAGCACTGAACCCTGTGGTACTCCGCAAGTAACCCTGGAGTATGAAGAAGATTTGTCATGTACATTTACAAAATTAAATCTGTCAGACAAGTAGGATTTAAACCAGCCTAACACTGTTCCTTTGATCCCTACAACATGTTCAAGTCTTCCTAAAAGAACATTGTGATCAACTGTGTCAAAGGCAGCACTGAGACCTAACAAGACTAGAACAGACACAAGATTCTTATCTGAGGCCATGAGAATATCATTTGTAACTCTCACTAATGCAGTTTCAGTGCTGTGACACTCTAAAACCAGACTGAAATTCCTCAAACAGAGCATTAGTGTTTAAATGCTCACATACTTGGATGGCCACTATTTTCTCCAGGACTTTGGATAAAAATGGAAGGTTAGATATTGGTCTATAATTCATTGGGTCATCTGGATCCAGAGAAGGCTTCTTAAGTGAAGGTTTGATTACAGCCACCTTAAAATCTTGTGGTACATACCCATTTACTAAGGATAGATTGATTATATCTAGAATGGGGGCAGTAACCAAAGGAAATGCATCTTTAAATAATTTGGTTGGGATTGGATCCAAAATGCAAGTTGAAGGTTTAGATAAAGCTAATATTTTTGATAGCTCTGAAAGCTCAACTGGATCAAAACGGTTCAAGCACAGATGAGGTTCTACAGTCACCTCTGAAGCTGCCTCACTTACTGAGGAAGAAGAAATCGCATTAGGGAGGATGCTAAAGATTTTGTTTCTAATAGAATTAATTTTACTTGTAAAAAATCCCATGAAGTCATTGCTGCTGAGGGCTAAGGGAATAGATGGCTCAGAGCTATGATTCTGTGTAAGTTTAGCAACTGTACTGAAAAGAAATTTAGGATTATGCTTATTCTCCTCAATTAATGCTGAGAAATAAGCAGTTCTAGTTTGTTGAAGCTTATTTTTATAAAGCACAAGACTATTTTTCCAGGACAGGTAGGCCTCCTCATGGTGCGTAGAGCGCCATGTTCTCTCCAATTTCCTAGAGTTTTGTTTTAAGGCTCGTAGATGAGAGTTAAACCAGGGAGCCAACTTCCTGTCCCTAATTACCTTCTTTTTTAAAGGGGCAACATCATCTAATGCCACACGTAAAGAGGAATTCACATGATGAACTAAGGCATCAATTTGTGAGAGGCTAGAACTGAAAATATTGCCCTCTGCTACATGCCTCTGAGATGCTGAGGACAGTAAGGATGGAACAGTTGATTTAAAAGACGCAACTGCGTTGTCAGATAGAGACCGACTATAATGAAATTTACTTTCATGTCTCGAGAACTCAGTTATAAAAAACTCAAAGGTTATCAGAAAGTGGTCCGAGAGGACTGGATTATGTGGAAAGATTGTTAGTTCCTCACACTCAATGCCATAAGTCAGAACAAGGTCCAATGTATGATGGCAGGAGTGGGTGGAGCTATGTATTCTTTGAGTAAAACCAATTGAGTCTAAGATATTACTAAAGGCTACATTGAGGCAATCATTTTCGATGTCCACATGAATGTTGAAATCCCCCACTACAATGACCTTATCAGTATTTAGCACCAAATCAGATAAAAAATCAGAGATCTGATCCAAAAACTCAGAGTAAGGGCCTGGTGGACGATATAAAACTACAAACAAGAGTGGTTTTACAGTTTTGCTATCTGGATTAGGAAAACTAAGAATAAGATGTTCAAACGAACTGTAACTATTAATCTGTAAGGGACTGATTAATAAGTCCGAATGAAAAATGGTTGCCACTCCTCCTCCTCGCCCTGTACTTCGAGCAATATGATGATTTAAATAATTTGAAGGAGTCGACTCGTTTAAGCTAACATAGTCCTCTTGCTGCAGCCAGGATTCTGTGAGAGAGAGCAAAGAGATCTGATTATCACAAATCAACTCATTAACTAACAAAGTCTTAGAAAAAATGGATCTAATGTTCAACAACCCACATTTAATTTTTCTAGTTTTCTGCTCAGTTGAATTTGTTCTAATATTTATGAGATTTCCATGATTTGCTTTCTTAAGCCTGATATTTAATCTGTGTGGTTTTGGCCGTGGGCAGGACACTGTCTCTATGGGGTAGTGGGTGGGTAACAGTACAGAAGCTGCAGAGGGGTGGGTTAAACTATGACTCTGCTTCCTGGTCTGGACCCTGGGTTGTCATGGAGGACTAATAAAACTGGCCATATTCCTAGAAAGAAGAGCTGCACCATCCAAAGAGGGATGGATGCCGTCTCTCCGTGTATTGTCTTCTCTGGCGCTCACAGGGAGCAGACGCTTCTGCCTTTTCCTCCCTTATCTGTGTTTTCCCAAGGCTCTTTTTGTCCCGTCTGCCTACAGAGCGCTTCTCTGCATTTCCTCTGCAATCACCTTTTTATTTTTCAATATGGACTTAATTAATTGGTCATTCAACGCGATTGATAAGATTTTTTCTACAATGAGGATGGAGGAGGGGGCTCACGCTTGTCCTCAGGGGACACATGCAGCGGGATACATGTTCGATTCCTGGAAAAAGTGGAATGTCATCTGTCTCTCTCAGCTGTCCATTGAGGACGTCGAAGATATGTGGATATTTGGCCTGATGATCGTTGGATTTCTTCTGATTGGAGTGGGAGGATATCTGGCTTTCCGTAAAATTGGGATGACGGGAGCGATTGGAGGGTGACCCGCATCCATGGACTGCACCGTCCGGGTGGATACCTCACAGACTGGGACGTTGCTCGAGGTGAATCGCAAGCTGGACAATGTCTTGGCTGCGTTACCGGTGTTAGTGCGCAGGATTGATAACATCTCGGAAAGGGTCACCGGACGGTGTGGAGATGTTTAATCACTGAATTGGCTTCACTGGAGGACTTGAATGATCAATACAGACTTAAGGCAGAGAGGAAAAATTATCTCTGTCTGACCCAAAACAAAGTTCTGTTATCGAATCTGACGCCATAAGCAGCCTTGGAGTTGCATGCAAAACCCCCACGCTGGAAGGAATGCAGACAAATGCTGTGAATCTCTATCCACCCACCCCCCCGCCTTCAGAATGTGCTCTCTACCGAGGTCATGAAGCTGAAGGACTCACTGCTCTCTGTGCTTCCCCTGACCTCCCTCCCACCTGCGGAGCCAGCGGTTGAGCGCCACACAGGCCGCCCCCGCTGATGAAACCAGGATCCCAGCCCCACCCCCCTACCTACCGGGTCTCATGTTGTGAACTGTGACGTTTGTTGCTTACATGTCGGGTGTTTTTTTTTTTTTGCATTGGAGTGCTACACCCTGCTGGTGTAACCCTGTTAATGCCTTTTTTCTCCCTCCCTGAACTTCCCTCATGTATTCCCTTACTCATCTACAAAGGAGCGCCGTTATGGCTGCTCCCATGGTCTGCCTGTATCTGTCTTGTCTATACGTGTGTGTGTGTGTGTAACCTTGGTCAGGTTGTACTGTGGAGTCAAGTTCCTACGCTCTGAAAAGAGCGCTGGCAATAAAATTCTTCTGATTCTGATTCTGATTCTGATCAGACCAGGTTTTCCCCAAAAAGTTTTCCAATTATCAATGTAGCCCACGTTGTTTTCAGGACACCACCTAGACAACCAGCGGTTGAAGGACAGCATGCGGCTAAACATGTCGTCACTGGTCCTATTAGGCAGGGGGCCAGAGAAAATTACGGAGTCCAACATTGTTTTGGCAAACTTACACACCGAAGCAACATTAATTTTAGTGACCTCCGATTGGCGTAACCGGGTGTCGTTACCGCCAGCGTGAATAACAATCTTACTGTATTTACGCTTATCCTTAGCCAGCAGTTTCAGATAAGATTTAATGTCGCCCGCTCTGGCCCCAGGTAAACATTTAACTATGGTTGCTGGAGACTCTAATGCCACGTTTCTGACTATGGAGCTGCCAATGATCAGAGTCGGCTTATCAGTGGGTGCGTCACTGAGCGGGGAAAATCTATTAGAAACGTGGACAGGTTGGTGGTGGCCCATGGGCTGGGTTCTATGCTTCCTGCGTACCGTCACCCAGCCGGCCTGAGGTCCCGGCTGCTCGGGTTCCACTGGAGGGTCGCTACGTGGTTGTTCTGAGCTAGTTAGCCCCGCGCTAGCTAAGTAACTACGGCTGTTTACAGGTTTTTCAACAGCGCGGAGCCGGGACTCCAATTCCGACACCCTCGCCTCCAAAGCTACAAAAATGCTACATTTATTACACGTACCATTATCACTAAAGGAGGCAGAGGAGTAACTAAACATCTGACACAGAGAGCAAGAGATAGGAGACGGAGAAGCAGAGACAGAAGTAGCCATAGCCGTGCTGAGGCTAAGCTAACTGGACGAGCAAACTGTTCAGTACCAAATAAACTGCGTGCAAACTCAAATGGTTCCCTAAAAGCTAGGTGGAACAACAGAAAATGTGTGTTTTAGCGTGCTTTTGTGCTACAATAACTCAGAGATATCCAAGTACAGAGAAATTAAATCAGCTTTAGCGAGCCCCAAACACCAAACAGCTACACGGAGTGCAACACTGAAAACAGGAAACAGGAAATGCCTTACCGCCAGGTGCCAGGATCAGAGCAGCAGCGGAGCCAACAGGGTAAATCCAAGAATTGAGGTCGGGGACGGAGCAGAGTCGGGATCAGAAGACAATGTGAGTAATCAGGCTGGAGAATTTACTTGCAGAGCGTTCAATAATCTGGCAATGACTGGGTAGCTGAATGGATCTTTTATAGCAGGAAGAGCAGGTGTGGTGAATAAGGTTGATGACAGAACAGGTGGAATGAATGGAGCTGATGAGGTGCGGGCCGTGGTTGCTGTGGCAACAGGTCTTCGGCAGGAACAGGATCATGACTGTACACCCCCCCCCCCCACCCCCCACCCCCAAGGACCACCAGGATGGGTCCAGTGGAAGTCGCGGATGAGGGACCCATAGAGGATGTCCCTGGCGGGAACCAAGGAATGCACCTCAGGGCCAAACCCCTCCCAATCCACCAGGTACTGAAGTCCCCGACCCCAGCGCCTGGACGGTAGGAGCCGCCTGACATCCCAAACTGGCCCACGCCCCACCAGCCGGGTGGGCGGAGGGGGCCCGGAGGCGGGCACAAGTGCAGAGGAGACGACAGGCTTGATCCTGGAGACGTGGAAGGTGGGATGGATGCGAAGCGGCCTGGGGAGACAGAGGCAGATTGCTGCAGGATTGATGACCTTAGACACAGGGAAGAGTCCAATGAATCGAGGAGCCAGCTTGCGGCAATCCACCCTGAGGGGAACATCCTTAGTGGACAACCAGACTCTTTGCCCAAGACTGTAGGTAGGAGCAGGTATGCGACGACGGTTGGCCGAGCGGGAGTAGATTGCAGAGGAGCGGACGAGGTTCCTGCGGGCTATCCTCCATGCCCGATGGAACCCTGGACACATGGTCCTGCAGGGAGAACACGGGAGGTTGAAAACCATAGACGGCATAGAATGGGGACACACCTGTGGAACTTGACAGAAGGGAGTTGAGGGCATGCTCCACCCAAGGCAGGTTACGGGACCAGAAAGTTGCATCGTCTTCACAGAGTGTACGGAGCCTGGTCTCCACCTCCTGGTTAATCCTCTCCGATTGGCCATCAGTCTGGGGGTGAAAACCGGATGAGAGACTCACTCAAATGCCCAAACGAGCACAGAACTCCTTGCAAAAGCCAGAGATGAACTAAGGGCCACGATCAGAGACGATGTCCAGGGGCAATCCATGAAGGTGTAACACCTCTCTCGCCACGATGTCAGCCATATCCTTAGCAGAGGGGAGTTTCCTAAGAGGAACCTGATGAGACATTTTCGAGAATAGGTCCACAATGGTGAGAATTACCTTAAAACCATCAGAAGGGGGAAGACCCGTGATGAAATCCATGCCGATGTGAGACCAGGGACGGCGGGGAATAGGAAACGGCCATAATAATCCAGCCGTGGGTCGGCGAGAGGTCTTGGCTTTGGCACAGGTAGGACAGGCTGAAACAAACTCTTTAACATCTCTTGACAGGGTAGACCACCAGAAATGACTGCGTACGAGGGCCAGTGTTTTGGAGATGCCTGGATGGCAATAGAGACGGGAACTGTGGCAGAAGGTGAGTACCTGGGAACGGAGGGCATCAGGAACAAACAGGCGATCAGGAGGACACTGGGAAGGCACAGGATATTGCTGGTGGGCCTGTCGGAGATGATTCTCCAGCTCCAGTCTGGATGCTCCAAGCAAAACTCTTTGTGGGAGGATCAGAGAGTCGGAATTGTGGTCCTGGTCTGTTATTGTGGGTTTCATAGATCTGCACAGGGCATCGGGTTTTGTGTTCTCTCCTGGGCGATAAGACAGAGTGAAGTTGAATCGACTAAAAAATATGGCCCACCTGGCTTGTCGAGAGTTGTCTTTTTACTGTTTTTATGTATTCCAAGCTCTTATGATCAATCCACACAATGAATGGTGTAACAGGCCCCTCCAGCCAATGCCGCCATTCTTCCAGTGCAAGTTTGATGGGCAAAAGCTCCTGGTCTCTGACATCATAATTGCGCTCTGTGGATGAAAGAATCTTGGAGAAAAATGCACATGGATGTGCCTTATCGTCCTTGGATCTCTGACTGAGGATGGCCCCAACTCCAAAGGCAGAAGCATCAACTTAAACAATAAACTGCCTTGTGGTATCGGGTAAATGCAGGACCGGTGCGGACGTAAACATGTCTTTGAGTTTTTGGAATGAGTCTTGGGCTGACTTATTCCATTGAAAACTGACCTTGCTGGAAGTGAGGGCATGTGTAGTGATCTTACTGTATCCCTTTATGAATCTCCGATAGAAGTTGGCGAATCCTAGTGTGGCAAGGTGGAGAAACGAGGGCCAGGGCGGGATTTGATCCCCAGACTCCCGGGTGAGAGTCATACGCTCTAACCAGTCAGCCAAAGGGACATCCCCTTGGTCAAGTAGCCAGGGTGCATGATCAATCGGGACACTGTGACAGGACGCTCACACTGTCACATCTTCCCCCCTCTTTCCACAAGCACGTCCTCGTGCTCCCGCGCAGGGTGCCACAAACTTCACATCCATGGACCTACTTGACAGTACTACATGGATCCTGCCGACAACGCCAAATGTGGCAAGGTGGAGAAACGAGGGCCCGGGCGGGATTCGATCCCCAGACTCCCGGGTGAGAGTCATACGCTCTAACCAGTCAGCCAAAGGGACATCCCCTTGGCCAAGTAGCCAGGGCGCATGATCAATTGGGACACTGTGACAGGATGCTCACACTGTCACACTAGGAACTGTTGGAGCTGTTTACGGGTTGTGGGAACGGGCCAGTTGACAACGGCAGAAGTTTTGGCAGGATCCATGGCAATCTGATTGGGAGAGATAGTGAAACCCAGGAAAGAGACAGTGGAACAATGGAATTCACATTTTTCAGCTTATTCTGGTTATTCTGGAGGAGGCGGAGGTGTTGGGTATTTTTATAATTGTACCTTTTTGAAGCCTAAAAGATGCCCATTTTGTGTTAACACTTCATGAATCTCTGTGTTTGCCAACTGTGGCTGTTCATGAAAGGTTGAGCAAGGATGTTGATTGTGGGTTTCCAACTGAAAACTGTACCTCTGTAACCTGAGAAGGCCCCGCCTTCTCCCCCATCCTTTGCTGAATAAAGCCCCTGGGAAACTGAGGAGACATGGGAGTGACGGGGGAAAAGCCTCGGAGGAGGTTTTTCCCTGCGTTAACTCTCCTTGATTTTGGGGACTCAGGGTAAAATGTCTTCCATGTTGTCGAGAGTGTTTATTTCAGTTTCCAGGGTTATGGAGACTAAATATTACCCCACATGTAATTACCTAACATTTTGGTGGAGAATGCGGGCATGCAGAGCTGGTGAGCTGAAGGCTTTCCCCAGGAACACAGGGGGGCTGGTTAGCTCCATGGATGGGTTTCCGCCCAGCTCTCGCATGACGATTCATGGACATTACAAATAATCTCTCTCTCTGTGTGTGTCGTCCTTTAAGGTAATATGGGATAAATCTAAAATTACCTATCAGGAGGAGTACGCCATGTAAGTGTTTCTGGTGGGTCTCTGGATCAGGAGAAAATACCAAAACGTCATCGAGATAGACGAACACACAACTGCCCACCATGTCTCTAAGAACATCATTGATGAGGGCCTGAAAAACAGCAGGTGCATTAGTTAGTCCAAATGGCATGACGAAATACTCATAATGTCCTGTGGGGGTGTTAAAAGCAGTCTTCCATTCATCTCCTTCACGTACGAGAACCAAGTGGTATGCGTTGCGTAGATCCAGTTTTGTAAATATTCGGGCTCCATGAAGAGAGTCAAAAGTGGTGTTTATGAGTGGTAAGGGATAGCAATTTTTTATGATGATGCCATTCAGGGCTCGATAGTCGATACATGGCCTAAGGGATCCATCTTTCTTTTCCACAAAGAAAAGCCCAGCACCGGCTGGGGAGGAGAATGGTCCGATTGTCCTGCCTGTAGCGATTCCTTAATGTATTTGGTCATGGCAGTTTGTTCGGGAATGGAGAGGGAAAACAAATGGCCCCTTGGAGGAAAAGTGCCAGGTAATAGGTCAATGGCACAGTCATATGGGCGGTGAGGTGGAAGAGAGGTGGCACGATGTTTACTGAAAACCTCCTTCAGATCATGGTAGGTTTTGGGTACTTTGGAAAGGTCAGGGTAGATTTCTTGGGGATCCTGAACAGATTGAGTAGGAGGAGAAGCATAGTTTAAACAGTTATGATGACAGTGAGCCTACCATTGAAGAACCTTTCCTTTGCACCAGTCAATTTGTGGGTTGTGTTTTTGTAACCAGGTGTTGCCCAGAATGATGGGAATGCTTGGAGATTTAATAACCAGAAATTTTAAAGTCTCTGTGTGGTTACCTTCAATCCTCATGTTTAATGGCTCCATCTCCTGGGTGGCACGATACATAGTGTGGCCATTGATAGCCAGAATCTCCTGAGTCCCTGACACGGGTTGAAGCTCCAGTCCCAGAGTCTTGGCTGTGTTGTAGTCCATAAACTCTGTGTCTGCGCCAGAGTCAATAAATACTGGGAGCTTAGTCTCCTGGTTTGCGTGGGAAAAAATGGCAGTTACTGGAGGTCTGGACGAGGACTTAGGATTAATGTGACCCAGTAGACGCCTCTGGATATTTACTGGGTCGGTCCTTTTAACGGGCAGTTCCGAACCATGTGCCCCGGGTTGCTGCAATACAGACACAGATTAAGATTCCTCCTTCTGGTTTTCTCTTCTGGTGATAATTGTAACCTGCCAAGTTGCATGGGTTCCTCAGTCCTGATGGGAGTGGAAGAAAAACTACCAATCTTAAACAATTCACCTGTGGATGACTGTCGAGCAGGACGGTAAGGGGTTGATGCAGGCTGATTAAAATTCCGGGTTGTTCTGTCTCTCCTGTATTCCATGAGTCGAAGGTCAATTCTTGTAGCTAGGTTCTCCAGTTCTACTAAGGTCTTGGGAAATTCTCGGGTGGCCATCTCGTCTTTGATTCTGTCAGAAAGACCTTGATAGAACATGTCCATCAGAGCGGGCTCATTCCAGTCAGTGGTAGCAGAAATAGCATGAAAGTCAATGATGTAATCCGTGACCCTTCTGTTATCCTGTTTTAACGTCATGAGTTTGCGGGTGGCTTCACGACCAGGTAATAAAGGATCAAAAGTTCATGAGCAAACTCATGGTAATTGTAACAGATCCCAGAATTTCTTGCCCATTCTCCAGTTCCCCAAACTCTGGCTTGTCCTGATAACAAGGAAATGACGTATGCCACTTGAGATCGCTCCGTGGGAAAAGAGGAGGGCTGTAGCTCAAACTGAATCTCACATTGTGTAAGAAATGCACGGCAGTTTTTCGATTTACCTTGGAAAACTTCAGGCGGAACCAGACGTGGCTCATGAATAGGAGAACTTCGGGGCAGGATGGCGGAGTCTGGAGTTAAACTGGAAGCAGCTGGCTGCGATCTCTGTTGGTTACCTAGTAGCAAGTTTAGCATTTCCTCAGTCTAGTTCTCCAGTTTGTTTATAGCCGTCTCCACACTAATACACCACTCTGATGTTGGGTTCGGATCCATTGTGGCCAGATTATTCTGTCACGAGCTGACTGGCGGATCCATAAAAACACCCAACACAGAATGACAGTTTAACGAGTTTTATCAATAGGAGAGAGGCACATGCTAGGTCAGGAGGCAGGAGGTCGTTACCAGGAGATCTGAAATAGAGAATAGTCCATAGGGGAAATCCAAGAAGCGAAGTTGGGGACGGAGCAGGACCAGAGCCAGAGGATCAGAGCCAGAGGATCAGAGCAGCGGCGGAGCAGACAGGGTAAATCCAATATTCGAGGTCGGGACGGAGCAGATTTGGAGCCAGAGGATTAGAGCAGCAGTGGAGCCAACAGGGTAAATCCAAGAATCGAGGTCAGGGACGGAGCAGAGTCGGGATCAGAAGACAAGGTGAGTAATCAGGCTGGAGAATTTACTTGCAGAGCGTTCAAGAATCTGGCAAAGACTGGGTAGCTGAATGGATCTTTTATAGCAGGAAGAGCAGGTGTGGTGAATAAGGTTGATGACAGAACAGGTGGAATGAATGGAGCTGATGAGGTGCGGGTGTAACAGAGGTGTTCTGTTGATACTTATAATTCACCAAAAGTCCATCCTCAGTCATTGTGTTCATGTTATCAAGTTGTTTAACTGCCTCGATATTTATTTTATGTGTTTTTGTATTTTATTTTGAAAAACGCTTCATTTCGGCAACTTCCGGTATTGCGGCCACTTCCTGTGATTTTCCCGGTACTCTCCTCAGACGGCGGGAGACCATCCTGAGGAGAGAGGTGTGTGTCATAACCAGTCCAGGTGCTGTACTGATGTTATTTTATTTTGCACAGGTATGTGAGTTCATCATTCTCGTTTGTCATTAATTCGATTTTCTTTATACTGTTTCTTATGAAAGGAAAAATGCAAAATCACCACTGTTGAGTTATAAAATGTTTTAGAACTTAACTGTGATGCCAAATTAGTGAAGACCTTTTTTGGACTATATAATAAGATTGATATTTGGAATTTTTATTTCTCGTGGGGTTTATTGTATGTAAAATGTTGTTGCAAAACTTTACATTAATCAGACGGCGGGAGACCATCCTGAGGAGAGAGGTGTGTGTCATAACCAGTCCAGGTGCTGTACTGATGGTATTTTATTTTGCACAGCTGACATCGAATAAATCTTGCTCCAGTGGTGAAGAGGGGTGGTCGCTGTCTCATTCCTTCGCTCAACACAACGCAGAAATCTACTTTGTGAGACCAGAAGGTCAAGACAGGCCGGTCACAGTGGTGCCGTGACCCGGATCCAACCCACTCCAGGCTATCGTCGTCGTCGTGGTCCCTGGTGTGGTGGATCAACATCAGCTTGGTCGCCAGAGGTTGCTTTGTCTCACAAGTTAATGTGTAAAACTCTTATTTTCACTGGTTCAGAGGAAAAGAAAGAAAAAAAAACATAAGAAGGTTATTAACATTATTTTGTTAAATGTTTACCCATGATGTTAATTTAGAATCCCCAGTGTTATTCCTATTTTCTTTCTCTTCTAGTGTATAGAAAAAAAATTTCCCTTCTTTTTTTTAAAAAAATGGATGGGGAAGGTTCATTTAACAGTTTTAACTTTGGGTTTGGAAGGGGTAGGCCTGTTGCCACACCAAATGGACTTGTAAATGTTGCTGGTTCTCCAGCTTTCTGTTCTACTCGCATGCCCAACTTTACAGTTTGTAGTCCCCAGCCTAGCAACACACTGCCTGACACCACAACTGCAAATGACCCAGCTCTAGATGATCTGATAACACGCATTGCACAGCAGGTGGGACAAACTATAAGGGATCAGTTAAAGGAGGAATGTAGAGGGAGTGGTGTTATGGGTGCAGAAGCTCAGACCAGTGCTGCCCGCTCACTTAGTGACTCCGCATACCTCAACCTAACCGGAGCCAAGTTAGTTTTACAGTCAGATGTTAAAGAGCCTCCAGTCTTCAGGCGGGATGGGTCAGACAAGATCATGCTAGGTGAATGGGAAGAGATGATGAAAACCTGCCTCAAAAAACGAGCCACTCCCAATAGCAGAGCAACATTCCGAGATACTGTCTAAGTTAATGGGAAAAGCTAAAGACATTGTAAAAATCACTCTCAGAAGCAGCCCCTCACTGAGGCCACTAGAGAATCCAGAGGTGATTTATGACATCCTCGCCAGACATTTTGGTGGGGGGAGTTATTCATGCATGCCCATGGCGGACTTTTATAGTACAGTCCCAACAAAGGGAGAAACCCCTTTAGAGTACTGGATTCGGCTTAATAAGGCAGTAGATGCAGCAGTGGATGGTTTAAAAAGACTGGGACGACATTTGGACAACCCATGTCAAGAAGTTACAATGATGTTCGTCAAACACTGCCCAGATCCCTCGCTCGCAGCAGTTTTCAAGTTTAAAGCTCCCAATAAGTGGACTGTGAGCGATATTCAAGAACAGATAGATCAATACCAGATTGAAACTAAGGAACAGAATTTCTTCAAGTTAAAGAACCCTACACGTGTAACAGCCAACATTCAGACCCCTACACCGGATAGTTGTTCACCAACCTCTCAGTCCAGAGAGTCTACTACACAGGTTGACGTAAGCGCAGCAAGCCAGCACTACACTAATGAGAGCTGCATGAAAACCCTCATCAGTCTCTTTGATCGGGCTCTTTCACAAAATGCTATGGTTACAGATAAATCATGGCATCAAGGCCAAACGCACCAAAGATCCTGTAGAGTCTGTCAGTCATTTGAGCATTCTACCCATGCTCACTGCAGGCAGAAACGCCTATGCCTATCTTGTTTTGAGCCAAACCACATCAAAAGAGACTGTCCCCATCGCCGGCATGGTCAGGGTCAGATCAGCCCTCAGACGTCAAATCCCCAACCTTTAAACTAAGTGGTCCACATTTGGGGAGGGGATGTGTGGGCACTCTTGGTGAAACCCTCAACAAAGATGACATTGAACAGCAGTACATTAAAGCCTGCACTGCTGCCCCAGTTAATGCAAAGGTAATAGTGCAGAATACACAGAGGCTTGGCCCTTTTGATGAACTGTTCTACACCCCTGTAAGCATCAACAACAAGTTTCACATGAAGGGGATGTTAGATTCGGGCTCCATGGCCTGCACCTTAAGCAAGCAAGCAGAACTAAGGATGTTAAGTGATAATGCTTTATTAAATCCTATTCCTTTGACTCAAGAAATTGTCCTTGTGGGCTGTGGTGGAAAACTCAGTAAGCCAAAGTGCATGTATGAAGTTGAGCTGAAAGTGTATGGAGAAGTCTGCATGGTCCCCATTCTTGTTGTGCCAGGCCAACGTGATGACTTAATCATAGGTACCAATGTTATCAGATTTGTCATGCACCAGCTGAAAATAACTTCTGATTATTGGCGTCTTGTCTCCAGTGGTAATGTTCTCCCAGAGTGTGAAGAATTTCTGGACTTAATGGCCAACTCATCCAGGTGGAGGGGAGAGGAATTCCCAGAAAAGATTGGCACAGTAAAGCTCCAACAGTCGGTCACTCTGTTGGCAAGACAAGAACATCTTGTATGGGGTAAGCTCCCCAAAAATGTCCCTATGTCACCTGGAAGTACAGTAGTGGTTGAACCCACCTCGTCAAAATGCATGCCGCGTGATATCATGATTGGCCGTGTAATCACGCCACTCTGGGGAGACAGGTGGGTTCCCATGAAAATCACTAACCTGTCCGACCACTCGATAACCCTCAAGAGAAACAGTAAACTGGCAGATGTAGCTCCTTGTCTGGCTGTAGAGGATTTTGAAGTTTTTCAGAGTTCCAGCCACCCAGTGAAGGCTGAAACAGAGGACAGTCATGTTAACTGTGGACCGGAGGATCTCAAACAGCGGTTGCAGCAAGTTGGTCTCAGCGACCTCAACATTGATTTGTGTCACACTGATAGCAAAGGAAAAGGAAAGTTAGTTGAGCTACTTGAAAAATATAATGACATTTTCTCAAAACACACATTGGACTGTGGTGAGGCAAAAGATTTTACCCACCACATAAGACTTACAGATGAAAAACCCTTCCGCCTTCCTTACCGCCGCGTGCCGCCAGCCCATTACCACAAACTGCGACTGGTACTGTCAGAGATGGAGGAACAGGAAATAATCCGGAAGTCAGTGAGTGAATATACGTCTCCCCTGGTTCTTGTGTGGAAAAAAGATGGCAGCTTAAGATTATGTACTGATCTCCGGTGGCTGAATGCTCGCACTGTCGTGTGCCCGTCCCATTTACCGGTTCCTTTAAAACCCAGTTCCGTTAGAACTTATGAGACGGTGCATCCATCAGGGTTCGGGGGTGTATCGACGAGTATAATTGTACTAGATCCTGGTTTGGACTACCTAATTAGAATCTTGTCTTTTATTTTAAAGGTGAAATGACTTGTACGAATAGCCAGCCCCAGAGTGCTACACTTCTTTTAAACTCGTTACCTTTTGGTTAAGATACTAGAGAGAAGTCTGGAGGCAAGCCAAGCCTCTCAGCAATTGTTTGGGCTACCCGGAATTAATTGCGCCTCTAACAGCTTATGTGGGAGGTTGGTAACTATAAAATGATTTATGCTAGTTGATCAGGCTACCATAAGTTTATCAATTTATTTATTAATCCAACCTTCCAGCTGATTAGAGACTTTTTCAACCTGCAATCAGAGCCAAAATAACCTCGAATATTCTGCTTTTATCGCCCTTAAGACAACTCGTTACTTGCAAGGAGGGGGAAGTTAAAACTTCCCTTATCTTAAGGTTTCTTTATATTATTCTATTACAAACTGTAAAGTAAGTCCCGATAATTCAGAGACCGATCTTCGACATGCTTACCTCTGTGCTATTATGGCCAGGGCCCCAAACGTGAAGCTTTAGAGAAAACCTGAAAGAATCAGGATTATGTTTCTTTTTCAAAAAAGGTTTATTACAAAATCAAAATACAAAAAATGGGTAAAGTGAAAAACAACTGCTATCCCCCACGGAGGAATTAGTTCAAAATGATTAAATAAGAGTTAGTTTACACTAGCTCCTGTCTTCTCAGAATCTCCCCAAGAACGAACTCCTGCTCGATCTGAGCTGCGTCCTTTTATATCATTTCTGAGACTGCTCTAAACAATGTAAGAGTCACAAGTCATTCTCTCCTGACAGTTTAGGTCAAGGGGTCATTTACCAGATACACTTTTTTAGCTCTACATAAGACATTTGGTATCATTTTCACTACATGCAGTATTCACATGAGGGCACAAAAGTTACATGCTGCACTCCTGGAATGAGAGCACAGGTCATAAATCTTCATGTTGGTAGCAAATTGTAGATCTTCTTTCAGCATTCCTGAGAGCTCCTGGGTCCAGTTGGACTTTCCTCACTCCATGCCAGTCCTTCTTTTCCCGCCAGAGGTGGAGTTAGGGGCGGGCCCAGGGGTGTGTCCATGGGTGGATCCAGAGAAGACAGCCTGTCTTTTGACCCTTTGCCTAGTTCTGTCCTCACCAGCAAGTCCTGAACTATTGTCCTCTTGACCCTTGTATGACCCTTGTCTCTGACCACTGTTTCTAAGCCTTGACCGGCTGCTCGGACTTGCAACATCCCCCATGAGGACGGACTGAGGCAAAGGACCATAAAAAGACAGAGCAGCAATGCAAGCCTTCATAAATCTAGCATCCATCTCACTCGGGAACGGCTGAACACTCAGACACCTAACTGTGGCCTCCACATCAACCCTCATTCTCATCATAATGCCATCATCAGCTACGGGTAAGCACAAGGTCCCTTTGCGGGTTGTTACATAACCTTTAAACTGCTTTCTCCCATCTGTGGGATCTTCGCCCAGAAAGAATAAAGATAAATCCATCACTGGAGCCTCTCCACGTGGAAGCGATCCCATCATTTGAGGTGGGAAGCTGGCGCTGAAAACCAAAACATGATTTTTCGTATCCAACAAAGGTGCGGTCCCAAAAGAGTCACAGACTTCTGGGCCGAACCATCCAGTCTTTACAGACAAAATATTCATATACTGAAAGCAATCTATAATCTTGCCTTGACAAACAAAGTAACACCCCTTCTGGGATTTAATCCTCCATCTCATTTCTCTCCCAGGTGCAATTCGGACAGGGGAAGGAATGCCTGCTGGCTCACTACTTAGACAGACCATAGGGATTTCACGTATCACATCAGGACACGGGACGCATGTCGAAGCTGCCGTCATTACTGATACAACCTCTTCAGCCACGTCAGATGAGGGCGCCGTTGTCAGCTCCTCGTCGTGGGCCTGCTCAAGCAGGGCATCTACTCCCGGGGAGGACAACATTAGTATGTCGTCTTCCTGATCAGTCTCCCGCTTGAATCCCTTTTCCATTTGGTCTGGATGTACTGAATAAACCTGCAAGACACGCAGCGTTTATTCATCGTAGCATGTTCACACTGGAGCCCGATCGTCTTAGTCTGAGGCAATCCATCCCTCCCGCGATTCACGGTGCACAAATAGTATGTGCCATTCAGAGAGAAAACAGTTGATGGACCTGCAGAGGGGATTAATCCCTCTATGATATTCTGCCGAATCGAGTCCATCTGGAAGGAACATAAAATATGTTCCACACAGGCCCGGAGTGGCTAATCGGGAGGGTCTGGAGAATTCCCGGTGGGCCGCGCGATGTTTGGGCCGCATGGGGCCGGTGCTCTCGTTTTTGTTTTTTATCATTTTATTTTTATTTTTTGGTGCCGGTGTTCAGTCATGGCACTGAGGCCGCCGGGCTGATCACATACGCTCCTCCCGGCTGTCTCTGGCTGGCTCTACCTGCAGGCTGCAGCTCGTTATTTTCCCCCGTATGCGCCTGTGCGCACCACGTGACCACGCAGTTGACGGAAAGATGGAAAGTAGAAAGAGCAAGGGTGGCGCGGAAAAGGCAAGAATTAAAAAGAGGAAAGCGTTGGAAACAGATGCAGCCAAGGCCGGATTAACCATATGGGCAACTGGGCAATTGACCAGGGCCCACGAACTCTGGCCCAGGGGGCAGCAAGCGCACGAGCAAAATACTGTAGGCATGTCTGTAATCTCCCGCATTATATTAAACTAGGGTGACCGTATGTCCGGTTTTCCCCGGACATGTCCACTTTTCACTCTCTGTCCGGGCGTCCGGACTGGGGGTCCGCGGTCGTATTGATGAAAATGTCCGGCTTTTCATCCAGGAGCAGGGATCGAATTGTGGGGGAGCTGTATATCTTAATCAAGGGGAGCCGGAAACAAGTTTTCTATCTATATTACATCATTTATGGACTCTTCTGAGCAGAGAGCACAGAGAGCGGCACAGCGCGTTCTTGCGCAGCGCTCCAGGCAGCTGCTTCCAGCGCACGGTCCATTCTCAAAGTGGCGCAACCAAAAAACTATAATTAGCACACGATCGTTCATGTCCGCACATATTCTCTATTTTCTGTCTTATTTGTGCCTGAAGCGCTCTGCTGCTGCGCAGCTCATCGCCTGTGCTGCGGTGATTTCACCTCACTGACGCATCGAAAGGCGCACTCCGCTTTGCGGTCAGGAGATCCCTTTGATCTGCTCAGAAGTAACTGATGAGGTGAAAAAGTAAGAATCCAGGCAGCAGTTTTTTCTGGAGAGTTTAGAGGAGACGCAGGAAGATGAGAGACAGACAGGACAGGAAAATAGTTAAATAAAAACAAGAAAACAAAACTAAGTGTGGAAAAGTAAAATGTAGGTAGATTTATCTCCACTACACGTTTTTACCTGTATAAAACAATAAGTTATACACATGTCATATTTACACATCTGATACAATTCAGATCACCTTCAAAACTCAGTCACACACCCAGGGCCGTGTCAAGACATTTTGGGGGCCAAGGCAAAATGCCCCCCCCCCCCCCCATAACTGGGCTCCCCAGAAGCCTCTGTGTAATTGTTACCCTCTCCAGTAGTGTTAGTTATATGGTGTTTATAAAAGCTCCTCAGACATTACTGACATGTTCTAATATTATCAGATGAAAAACTAAATTATCAGACATGCTGTCTCATCTGCTTCTTTTCTAAACTTGCAAAAAGTAACAAAACCATGTGAAAGCCACTATTTGTGGATTCTCTGAAAGTTTCCATGGAGTATGTGACAACTTATTTTTTCATTGATCCTATCGTCTAATCTCACAGCTGAAACAAGCATCCTTAATAATCTGTGCACAGGAAGCTTACCGATGCTGTAGTAAAACAAAAGGTATAATAATTTATTATTAATAAAACCTTGTTGCAGCACTAAAGCAGAAAAATGAGATTTTGCAATACATATGCTAAATATTTACATATGAATTGTTTTAGAGCCCTTTAATTGGCAGAATCTGATATTAATTTAGTTCTTACAAAAAAATGGGTCCCAGCGTGGTTTGTGTGGCGTTGCCATAGTTTGACGACATAGGCACAGATCCCCTGTCCTCTTGTTTGGAAATGGAAATATGATCACCCTATATTAAACAAACTGTCCACCCGGGCTTTTGCGCTGCACAGAGACGCTTCGCTGTCTATGACTGAACGTCAGTTGAGAGTCAGTCTCATGCAGACTGACCAATGAAGAGAGGGCCTCAAGTTAAGACCCTCTCCTCATTGGTCAGTCCACACAAGGTGGGTCAAAGGTTACCCTGAGCGGGTTACGTGACATCAGGCATTCAAGCATTATATTTACTGCATTTTTCAGTAAAATATTCTGTATGTGACCATATTATGGTGATCCTTGGGTCGTGATGATGGGGTCCTTGAATATTGTTGCCCAGGGTACAACGAAGTCTTAATCTGGCCCTGGATGCAGCTAAATGTGCAAAAATGAGCACCTTTTTTTCTCAAACAAGCTCGCGGTCTTTAACTTCAAATGAAGATAAAACGGGTAAGGCAAGTCAAGATGTTAAACTTTACCGGCTGCAAATCACCATTCAAGTTAATTAAGCATCAATAATGAATTATATGGCATCATGACATAACGTTATGTTATATAATTTACAGTATGATGTGACTGATGCCACCAAACTGTCTTGTCAGAGTCAAACACAAGATCCAGTAGGCCTAATAAGCACCAGGCAGAAACCCACAATTCCAGAGCGGACATGTACAGGTAGGATTACTTATTGAGTCAGTGAACTGAATATTATTAAAATTTATATGATGAAAACTATCCTGGCTCTATATGAAAGTGTTCTAAAATGCTAGATGATTCAGCATTGATCAGAAAGCGTGTAAAAAAGGAAAATGAATGCTGAATTGGGACAATTTTCACACAATGTAGTGTCAGAAGAAGAGCCAGGAGCCAGCAGTGAGGGTATTGCTCCTGTTGGGATAGAAGGTGAGCCAACTCATGTGCAAACAAGCAAACATCAGTTTCATTATAATAATTTTAATGTCCAAATAATAGTAGTGACCTGTTGTATTTTTATTAGTAAATGCACAAAGCCCACAACAGATCGCTATTAGAATGAAAGTAAAATTAACTAAGCCTGCATATTTTGCCATAGAAAATATTTTAATTGGTTACAAAAATGTGTTTTCCATATCAAATGTGCTAAAGCTTTACAGATGATTATTTTAATTGTGTGCAGGTGAGTCTAGGGAAACTGGAAAAAGTGTGAAAGGGAGTGCTGAGTCATTTCATTTTAAAGGTTTGAAAATCTCAGAACAACTGTTTGAACAGAAGGTGGATTGTTATATTGTTAGAGAATGTGTTGTAAAGAACAATGTTGGAGATGTGCACTGATGTTCAAATAAACCTACATTGTAAAGCAACTCTTGTAAAGCAACTCAACTCTTTCAACTCTTTCTTGCTTTACAATTACAAGGCTTTACCGAGTAGTGTGCTTTTGTAGACTATACATATAAAGTTCTAACATGATTTTAATAATAATTCGTTAAGTGGGCCGGTCTGGGGTCTGAAACTCCAGGGCTGAAAATGTGTCCCACTCCGGCCCTGGTTCCACATGAGATATATAACTCATTCTATGAAGCAATAAGTAACTGCATTACTGCATAAACACTTCTTAATTATAGGAGAAAATAAATCAGCAGAAACTGCAGGAAGAACCACACTACAATTCCTATCTGCAGGCATAGTTTTACAACAATAATCCTCACAACAAGTGTACACCAGTTATGAAATGTCTACAACATCCTAAAGACAAACTGGATAAAATAGTTACAAAATCCTGACATACCTCCAGATTCAGAGCGTCAATCAGCTCAGATTCAGGGTGAGTTTGATGAGCCATTGGTTCACTTCAAGTTACAGACTGACAGTTAAGGAGCAAGTGACACGCGGTGCAGAGAGGCCTGCACTTAAACAGGAGCAACAAGAAGGGGGGCTAATGCTCCCTCTACCTTGACACCTCTCTTCCCATCTTATCTGGATCTACCAGGTCCTTTCTCCTTTCTCCTAACAGCTTTCTTCCTGTCAACCGCCACTTGCTGTTTTTACAGGCCAAAATCATACCGATTATTAAAATAATCACCCCACACATCAATCCTAGAGCGCACAGAGGCCAGAACAGAGCATCCCAGACGGGCCTAATGATGTGCTCTCTCACTCCTTTTACCAACATGCCCATTGAATCAGAAGTTCCTTGAATTACATTGTTAGAAACCTGCACTACACTGTCACTCATAATTTCATTTACACCACGTACTATCAGACTCACATGACGTAATGTGCCATTTATGCCATATGCAAAATAATCAAACCAGTCAGCTTTTTGCTGATCTAACGATCTTCGAAATGGTGAGCAAAAACCACTTCTCAGATCCCAATTTGGGAAATTTCTGAAATTAGGAAACTCTTTGGGTGCATCAGGGTCAATTGTGAATCTTTCAGGTTGAGGATTTTTCCCTATTCTCGGTTCATTAAAACACACATGATGGTCTATGCCTAACCCGTTAAGGTAATTGAAATTGACCAGACTAAACGCTCCCCATTTCGTCGTTCCTGGCGCTGTAAATCCAGGTGGCACTAAGTCTCCAACTTTATCATTCACAATCATTATACGATCTAAAAGACCATTTCCTGTTTTTGTATCATTTACTTCCCAAGTATTTGTTTTATCAATAGAAAACCAATTTGTTTTAACTCGAAGTTGACCATGTTCCATCACAAGAGTTTTAGTTCCCACTAATTTTCTTTCAAATGTTTCTGCTTCAATCCTTGTGTCCTGGGGGTAATAATCATATTTTTGCTTATTATATCCCTCTCCATACCAGTATGTCATAGGATATGTCTCGTACATTCCTTTTCTATAATATCTATAATCTTCTGGAATATCTCTTTGCATATAACCACGTAAGACTTTATAGCATAATTCTCCAGTTCCTAAAGTAGCTATGTTTAGATAAGGAGGCCTAGGTTTAAAAAACTCTCGATCTCCTAATGTGTCTGGACGCAGACCTCCAACTGTTAATCCATATAGTTGTGAATACCAAAAAATACACAACCTTCTAGTTAACCCTTTAGTATTATTACAGACTTCCACCTGACATCCTTCAAGCATTAAGGTGTAATTTCTAGCCCATGTGGGACTGTGATAAAAATCTTTCTTATGGGTTGGTCTAATCATTTCATTTACTGCTTCGAAGATGGAGTCTGCCTCAATTATACTATCAGGAGTAGCTGTACCTTTTTGATAATATGCTCCTGCGATCCTTATTCTAAGTGGCTCGCCTCCTTGCCATACAGCGCTGTTATTCGCTTTCCTGGTTAAACAGAGTCTAGTTTCCTCATTCCATGCATGAAATCCTGTATCTAAATTAGTGGGATCAGATTGATCCTTTTTCATCCATTGCACTACTTTTGGGTGTTTAAAATTAGGAACCTCATAAACCCATTCTGTATAAAGAGTGTGTCTTATTGGATGCAGTTCCCATCCTTGTGGCTGAAGGCCTACCTCATTATGGAGGCAGAAAAATGTCCAGTTAAAATATGTACTATTAGTGGGAAGTATATAATTCTGATATCCTGTGTAGTTTGCATATTCACTATGACCTTTACGTAAGAGTCGAGCTAAGTCTGAAGTAGATCTCTTACCCCGCACACCGGGCTCTAGAAAAAGAGGAACGGTTTCTTCACCTTCCTCTGCCTCAGCCAGGGGATCAGACATTGCAGGGGGTACTTTTGATAACCATTTAATCACATTATCCTTTACTTTCTGCCACATGTGACTCTCTCCTATCATGGACAAGGAATCATATTTTAGGGTTGTATTAGGAGGGGGGGTCGGGCAAACATCTCTTCGTTCCCTCCCTCTTGATAATCTTTGATACCAATGCGTAATATTTCCTGTTTGCCAGGAACTTAAACTACTGTCTTTGGTCTGAAAACACCCAAATTCGATTCTGCGAGGCCACCATCTTTCTATCTTTATCACTTTGAAAGTGGTGAAGTTGTGTCCCCATTCTAAATCATTTCTAAGGCAATATTTGTAAACCCACAACTCTACTTCACCTGAAGTTTGATTTAAGATTTTCTTTTTCCTTAATATTATCTGACAAGATCGATCAAGCTCTGTGGATCCTGTCTGATCCATTAAGACTGCCATATACTCCGCCCATGGGCCGGTCTCACCACACTCCGTGTCATTCTTCTCCTCCTGCTCTGCTGCAGAAAATGATGTCACGGAGGGTGTAGCCATGATCCGGTCAAATCCATTTTCTCCACAGGGTAAGCGCAGGCAACCAGTTTTGTTCCCTGTTACACTACAAATCTTGAATCCAATCTGTGTTGCTATCATGCAGGTGGTTATATTCTCATTAAAATCTTCTTTGGGCCATAACAGCTTAATTTTGGATACATTCCAATTCCCTACTAATTGTTGTGGTCCTCCGTGAGTTATGTTATATGTCACTGAGGACACATGATACGTTCGGAGATATACATGTACCCCATATGCAATCGCTATACTTAATCCTATGAGGCTAAATTCAAAAAGGATAAAAAAGGCCCATTTAATCCATTTTATTATCCAATTCTTTCCTTTCGGAATATTTACATTTTTCTTTTTAACTTTGGGGTCAACTCCCGCCGGAGTTGCATACCTGACCACTTTTCGTTTTCTGCTGCTTTCCCTCTTATGCTTCTGAGTAGACAACATCTGTAAAACAGAAGCATAAAAATCAGCAGAAATGAAAGCGCCCTGCTCTAGTTAGTTAGAGTCAGATTGGAGACCAGCCTTCTACGAGACATTCTAGTGTGAGCAGTCCCATAAATCTTAGGCCAATATGCCTCTCCTCTCCGGGTGGTCACTATGTTAACAGCCGAGCTGCAAACGCGACCCGACAGGTCTATTACCTCTATCAAAGTTAACTGATAAGGCATGAACTTACGCTCCGCCCCTGGTCCAAGACTCTTCAGCTCAACCAGGTATGATGTAACACGCTTACGCATCCCTGGGGGCTCCTGAACAGACAATCCTGTATGCCAGTCCAGAGTCCCTGACAGATAAGATCCCCATCTGTCGTCTTTATACTCTTGAGTTACCCCAATCTGCGTACCTGTTTCCCATGCATCAGCCAGCGTACCAAATTGCTGTCCTAATATCAAGCTCTTAATAGACTCAAATTTGGATCGAGCCTGAAGCTCTTCCAGTCCTCTTTCTCTGGTCTTGAGCTTGAACACAAATGGATAAGCTTCCACCCATAAATCTCTAACCGGCTTCACCAGGCTAGGATTCCTGAGCAGCTCTCCTACAAAAAACATACTTGGCTGGCTTGTCGGTAAGCAGGTAGTCAAAACACCATTCTTCGTGAAACAGCACCCATCATTGATTTCACCTCTGTGGGTGCATTCACAGACCTGCCAGGAGATGATGCCTGGATTATTCCTCAAGCAGGTTCCGCAAAAACATATTTTAATGGGAGCAGACAGCTCCACTGCACCTGTATGCAAGTCTGTTCCTCTCTCCAGGTGAGTGGGCTTCTGCTCCCGGAGCCCCGACCATTTAATTAGGGTGCACAGAGATTTGCATATCACGCATGTTCCTGGCCTCAAGCCTCCCCATTGCGCGTAACGATACGCATTTGCAGATTCTATGAAGCCCGGAAACATAGCCACTTTACAATCTCTAACACAATCCCCCTTCGTTAGCAAAATTAGGCCCGTAGCACCTGGGATCTTACAAGTCATTTCTTCACTAGATTTTGGCCCAGCCATGACCTCTAATCAAGTAATCAATAAAAAATATATATATTTTATTTATTTATTATTATTATTATTATTTTTTTTTTATTAATTACTTTTATTTTTCAGAGTTATTTTATAACTTGATGAGGGTGAACGCGCAAACCAGTGTCAGTTAAAACCACGTTCCCAGTTACGTTTTTTATTATAAAGGGACCACTTACGTTATGCTTAATGCAATCTCCTTTTCGAACCTGTCCTCTTTTGACCCAAATTCTTTCACCTTTCTGCAACACAGAGACGTGTTCCGGGTTAGTTTTTTTCTCAGTTCTTTTCAGCTTCGTCCTATTAAGGATCACATTTAGTTCTGAAACTCCCTCCGGTGTATCCCATCGGGAGCTCAGGTTAGTCAGGATGTGATTTTTTATCGTCCTAACTGCTCTTTCTGCTATTCCGTTAGTGTGGGACTCGTATGGGATAGAAAAAATGTGTCTTATCCCCCTTGATTCAAGCAGACAAGAAACTTTGTCATTCTTAAATTCAGGTCCTCCATCCGAACGGAGTGACTCACACGTGAGGGGCAGGTGTAGAGATAAGGCCATGCTGACCGTATTTCCTGTGACACGTTTCAGCGGTATTATCTTGCTCTGATCACCTGGTCCATTATCTTTGATTACCAAAAAGAACTTATGTCCGTTCACTCCTCTAGAGGCACATTCACCAACATCCGTGCTGAAATGCACCCCCGGCACATCACACATGATGGGCAAATGGTCATAAATCACGGGTTGAGCCCCTCCTTTTACTTTACACGACTCACACGTCGCTTTTACTCGTGCTGTTAGTTCTTTCAGCTTTGGTACAGAAATATTTTCTTTTTTGAAAATCTCACGCAACCGTAATACTCCTACGTGTCCGTAATTTTTATGCGCAAATGTCACCAGCTCTTCATCAGCTGCAGCGCTCCTGTTCTGTAAAAACGCTGTGGGTAGAAACAAAGCGCGAGCTTGTACTAATTCATCCACTTCTGCATTTCCGATCTCATCCTCGCTTTTTCCATTTGTATGGCTATTTACATGTGTCACCTGAATCTGTAATTTTTTCTTATAACACGATACTAAAGTCCACAAGTCAGCGTGTTCCAATCTTTCTCCATCAGTTTTCTGGAAATCTTTAGCTTCCCAAAATGCTAAATGATCATCTAGCCCGTCTTTAACGTATTTAGAGTCTGTGACCAATCTTACTGATCTGAGCTTCAGCTTACACGCGTCAGCAAGCGCCATGATAACGGCCGTCAATTCTGCAGTTTGAGCGGATCCGACAGTCTGTCCCGCTTGTTGATATTTCCTGTCCTTTAGCTGTCTCACAAACCCCCACTTACAGAAGTCTGCATCTGCTGTTTTCTTAGATCCATCAGTGTAGTAAACTGCCTCTGGTTTTATGGCTTTAACAACCTCTTTCCTGTCAGGCTTAAGTTTTGTTTCTCCTTCCACGTGAATCTGCGGGTTTGCCAATAACATCTCCCACTTTGCCCATCTGGGTAAAACGGCCCTCGCCTGTGGGAGGAGATCTTTCCGAAGTTCTTTAATCATATAATCAGTAGATTGAATTATGATTTTTTGCGATCCGGCCAGAGCGAACATCATATCTTTATGTTTCATCAGGGTGGCCAGCACCTTTTCGCTGGGCGTGTAACGGGTCTCTGTTGGTGCGAGTTTATAGCCTTTACATGTTATCAGACTCTTGCTGTCATAGTTCTGAAATAAACACTCTGTGAAATCCTGTCCTACAATCACTCTTACAGCTAACGGTTCATGATGCTCTCTATTTGAAAGATTCACTAGATTAGCACCTATTTTAACCATCACTGCTTGATAAGTCTCAAGCTCCTGTGAGCTCAGTTTGCGGTTGTGCGTCACCAGTTTTTGACCCACTTTGGTTCTGAGACCTTTTTTAAGTGACATTATGGGATCAATGATGTTTCGAAAATCACGGACGTTGCTGGAAATGTACTGAAGCTGTCCGATTACACCTTCCAGCGTCAGTAAGTCATGCGGGGGTGTTATGTTCTGTAGATAGGTGAAAGGTACCGACACTGAATCTGACACCTCAAAACCTAGGAACGTAACTTTTGTGCGTCCTAGCTGGCTTTTCTTCAAGTTGAGTTTGAATCCTGCACATGTCAGTCTGGTCACCACCTCGTCCAAAGTTTTCAGGTGTTCGCTTTCACAATCATGCGTGAAAAATATGTCATCAATATATTGAACGACAGGTAAACCTTCCAGATATGACTGTACGACACCTTGAAATTTATTCGCCGCGTTTACCCATCCCATCGGTAAAACGCACCATTGAAAATGCTTTCCTTCAAATGTAAATCCAGTTTTAGCTCGACTTTCTTGCGCTAAAGGTATAGACCAAAAACCGTTAGCCAAGTCGATGCATGTTTTATATTTTTTAATAGGCATGGTTCGGAGCTGCATGTATGGGTCAAAAGTTTTACGCACGTCGTGCGGAGTCACTCTATTTAAACCTTTTAAATTGTGTACCAGTCTGTAGGTGCCATCAGGTTTAGGAACAGCTTGAATGGGAAGACAGGTGGATAATGTATCTTTCTCTTCGATTATCCCTTTTTCTTTAAGCTCAGCGAGAGTACATCTGATCTCATCTCTTCCTTCTCTGATCGGATACTGCTTTTCCCTGGCAGGCATCGCTCCTTTAATAATGCATTGTTCTTTTACTCTGCCACAATCATTTTTGTGTGTAGCCCAATTACCTTTTTGGATTATTTCTCTGAGTTTGTGCGGGTCCAAACTAGTCTTCTCCAGTTGCTCTTTAATGAGACTATCCATATCTAATTCACCTAAAAAACTCACATGCAGCGCTGGGTCTTTTGTTATTTTAACTAAATCCTTTAAACTAATTAAGTTTTCTGCACCTTTTATGTAAAGAATTCCCTGTTCGTCTTTATGAACTGCCATGTTACGTACAGAGCCGTCTGCGAGTATCACATTCTTGTATCCTATTTGTTCCATCGGATTATTTTCACGCTTTACTAATATTAATGCCCCGGTATCTAAAATGTATTTTGTATTTTCGTATTTTACTTTAAGCCACTCCCCATCCCAATGCGTATGAGATGAGAGCGCCTCAATTATTTCTACTTTTGTGGTGGCGGTCTTCTCTGATTGTGGTATTTCGCGTCCCAATCTTTGATTGATTGGATCAACTTCTCTTTCTGTTCCCTGGTCATCCGGGCCCACTCCTCCGGATTCGCTCTCCTGGGTCGAGCCACAGGGCAGCCGGGGGGTCCCATGAAAAACGGCCTTGCATTTGGGTCCATTTGGCCCCTGGTTCTCTGGTTCTGTTTCGGTTCTGTTCTGAGTGGGAGTTGCCTCGGTTGAGAGCTCACTGATTGGCTCCCTTGCTGTTGGTGTGGAGGGGGCAGAGGGGATGGTATCTGACCTTTCAATCTGTTTCCGGCCTGCCGTCCTAATTCGTTTTTTGACTGCTTAAATTCCCTTGTGCGATCCCACGCCTGCGCTTGTCTGATTTTTTCTGCAGGAGAGAGATTAGGCCACATCGCAGCCATCATTAATCCCCCTGGCAGATCAGCTAAAAGTTTTTCCTGCTGGACCTGTGAAAGCCCTGCGATTGTTCCTAAACACCCAGCTAATGTAACTTTTCCTGTACTGATTTCAGAGCTTAAAGCTTTCCTCCGTCGTTCCCCAGAATCCTCACCAATCCCTCTGGGAGAACTCTCCGCCAGGGACATCAACGAGGCTCCTGGGGTTAAACGCAGATCGTTCTTTAATGCTATAACCTGAGAAATTTCTGGACTTGAAAGTTGTTCAATCGTCATACCTCGATCCTGAAGCCGCTGTACATACCCAGCGTCTGTCTCACCCGATGCTCTTTGTGGCAGAATGGTATGATCAAAATGTCCTAAGCTTACTCTTGACTGTTCCTGAGCAGTTTGCCAATATGGGGAATATTCCTGTTCTAGGATTCTCTCTTTAGGCATTGAATTAAGCTGTCCTCCCTGCGGAGTGCTTCGGTTTACATCCAAAGGTTGGGAGGGGCTGCACGGCGAGTAGCAGTGAGTTTTCACTGCCGAATCTCTAGCCATACATCCACCTCGATAAAAATCATATCCTTGGCCTAAATAAGCATGCTTAAAAGGTTGACCCCATCCTGATTGTAACATGACTTCTTCCCTACTTTTCGCTGCTTGAATTGCTGAAGCCGTGAAGCCATCTACAGGGTACCAGTCTGGAAAAGGATTTTCTGCTTCTTCTCCTGCATAATTCTGGTCTCCCTCTGTATTAATTGCAAACTGGCCTCGTCCTGGTTCTGGAACCGGTCTAACTGGGCCTATGTTAGGAGGTGCCTGAGGGTCATAATATTTCATCTGTACTGGACGGCTTTTCTTATTTAGTCCTCTAATGCCATAAACTATAGGATTTGTCTCATCTCCTTTTTCTGCTCTCTGGGGTTGCTGCTCTACATTTTCTCTGTTCTCACCTTGCTCATGGGCTGTAACTGGGGATAACCAACTCACTTTTTCAGGTGTTTTGCCTCCAGGGATCCGAGTGCTGCATTTTTGTTGGGACCCGCATTCTGACCTGAGCGTCCCTTTGGGTGTGCCACGCACCACCAGTTGGGAACCCTGTTCTTCCTCCGATTCAGCCTCACTCTCGCTGCTTCTGTCTCTGGCCTCAAACCAATGTTTGACTTTCTTCTCTACTCGCGGCAAGGCTGACGTATCCACTAAAATTACGACCGGGATGTCTCCTAGCCTGCTAGAGGCTTCGGAATAAATCACCAAACCTGCGCCATATGCTTCAGTTATCCGACACACCTGGGGTTTGTTATTAAGCTTAAACACTAGTCGTCGCGCTCCTAAATCCAAGGCTTCTGACACCACCCGCTCCCAAGCTTGGTGAAAAGAGATGTCGGGATTATGAGGGTCTACGTTAATTATGGAAATAGCGCTGACACGACCTTCCAGATTCCCTAATTGCTTGTCTAAGAGAGTAGTAATTTCTCCTGCTTCGTAATTACGATCTACCAGCGGAATCATAGAACTTCTGCTTTCTGCCCCTAAAAGTCTCCTCAGAGAACTTAAAGAGGACGTAGTACTGGCACAACTTTGTGGATCTTTCAGAAAGATCAACACATCTTCTTCTCAGATCTCCGCATCTATTTTCTCGCCTGATAAAATTATCACCGGTTCTTGACCTATCATAACATGATTCGGAGGAGCCGCGGGACTATGCGGTTCTAACGGGGGAAAAGGAATTGGGTTTGGAGTCCTTTCAGCCCCTGACCGTCTCTGAGTCTCATCTTTGTCCCACGCAGCAACATGCTGTTCAGTGGGCGGTCTCTCCGCTCCTCTCATGGGCACCTGAGAAGGGGTTTGTACATGTAGAAACGGGTTCCACTGCGCCGGCCGAACCGCGTCAGGCGGGTTCGGTGGGGGTGGAGGAAATCCGCTCTCGGAACCGGGGCTCACAGGGAATTCCCCGCGGAGCGCTGGATACAAAGGGGGCGCGGTCGGAACCGATTGGACTCCATCCCAGGAGGCCGACATTTCGACTGCAGCTCGTCTCCGGTACATTTCCGCTTGGAGCTCCGTGATTCCCAGTCGGTTACATAACGCCTGTCTCATTTGAATTGCCTCATTTTTGCTTCTAGATAAGAAGTAAATTGTTCTACTATTAGTCTGTTGAACCACGAACTCCGCCATAGCAGAGTACATCGCTCCCTGATCACATCGGTACTGCCCGACTCCAAATGGAGTGAGAACTAAAGGTTCCGGTCCAGTTGGTATTTGCTCAAGCAATCCCAGAAGGATCTCATATTGCTCGCCCCTGGGGAGTTTCGCTGGATTTTCCCAACAACACCACGCTATCTGATTAAAAACAGGATCATTTTGTTGTTCTGCTAGAATCACCAAATCTCCCACTAACGGAAATACATGATTATTCTTTACTTGAGTTTCAGCATTCGGACAGCGCTCCGCTGCGGCTTGAGCCGTTCCGGCCTCGTTCTGAAAGCTTCGGTTACAGGATATTGCTAAAACGCTTTGTGGTTCACCTTGAAATGTCGCTATTTCTCCGGTGACAAATCTCACATTAAGGAGAACATTTTCCGGTTTTACCGTTAAAGATCTATCTGCCATGGCTGGTTGAAAGTTTCTCTTTTTTATTATTTATTTTATTTTTATTCGTTCTCACGTCTTATTCTTTATTCTTACTCTTTATTCCTTTTTATTTTTTGCCTAGCTTTTATCCTTGGCTTTTCTTACGTCGGAAAGCCGTGATTTCTTTATACCTCTTTGAGTTAATCGTCCGTTCTCCCAAATTTCTTTCCTTTTCGAGAAATTGGTGCGGTTTTCACTCCAAGGTTATAAGCTTATCAGGTCCATGGTGCGTAAGCTTTTATCAGCCTAAAAGACATAGTTCTACGTCGAATAGTCCGGTATCTAATATTTGAACCTTCGCCGATTAGCCCCACGTTGCAGGCGCCATGTCGTGTGCCCGTCCCATTTACCGGTTCCTTTAAAACCCAGTTCCGTTAGAACTTATGAGACGGTGCATCCATCAGGGTTCGGGGGTGTATCGACGAGTATAATTGTACTAGATCCTGGTTTGGACTACCTAATTAGAATCTTGTCTTTTATTTTAAAGGTGAAATGACTTGTACGAATAGCCAGCCCCAGAGTGCTACACTTCTTTTAAACTCGTTACCTTTTGGTTAAGATACTAGAGAGAAGTCTGGAGGCAAGCCAAGCCTCTCAGCAATTGTTTGGGCTACCCGGAATTAATTGCGCCTCTAACAGCTTATGTGGGAGGTTGGTAACTATAAAATGATTTATGCTAGTTGATCAGGCTACCATAAGTTTATCAATTTATTTATTAATCCAACCTTCCAGCTGATTAGAGACTTTTTCAACCTGCAATCAGAGCCAAAATAACCTCGAATATTCTGCTTTTATCGCCCTTAAGACAACTCGTTACTCGCAAGGAGGGGGAAGTTAAAACTTCCCTTATCTTAAGGTTTCTTTATATTATTCTATTACAAACTGTAAAGTAAGTCCCGATAATTCAGAGTTCGATCTTCGACATGCTTACCTCTGTGCTATTATGGCCAGGGCCCCAAACGTGAAGCTTTAGAGAAATCCTGAAAGAATCAGGATTATGTTTCTTTTTCAAAAAAGGTTTATTACAAAATCAAAATACAAAAAATGGGTAAAGTGAAAAACAACTGCTATCCCCCACGGAGGAATTAGTTCAAAATGATTAAATAAGAGTTAGTTTACACTAGCTCCTGTCTTCTCAGAATCTCCCCAAGAACGAACTCCTGCTCGATCTGAGCTGCGTCCTTTTATATCATTTCTGAGACTGCTCTAAACAATGTAAGAGTCACAAGTCATTCTCTCCTGACAGTTTAGGTCAAGGGGTCATTTACCAGATACACTTTTTTAGCTCTACATAAGACATTTGGTATCATTTTCACTACATGCAGTATTCACATGAGGGCACAAAAGTTACATGCTGCACTCCTGGAATGAGAGCACAGGTCATAAATCTTCATGTTGGTAGCAAATTGTAGATCTTCTTTCAGCATTCCTGAGAGCTCCTGGGTCCAGTTGGACTTTCCTCACTCCATGCCAGTCCTTCTTTTCCCGCCAGAGGTGGAGTTAGGGGCGGGCCCAGGGGTGTGTCCATGGGTGGATCCAGAGAAGACAGCCTGTCTTTTGACCCTTTGCCTAGTTCTGTCCTCACCAGCAAGTCCTGAACTATTGTCCTCTTGACCCTTGTATGACCCTTGTCTCTGACCACTGTTTCTAAGCCTTGACCGGCTGCTCGGACTTGCAACAGCACAATTAAAGATGCGCACCCGCTGCCACATCAGGCAGACTGCCTTGCTGCATTTGGAGGAAACACATATTTTAGTACGATGGACCTCACTTCCGGGTTTTACAACATCCCTATGGCAGAGGCTGACAAAAAGTACACTGCATTCACAACCCCACTGGGTTTGTATGAGTATAACAGAATGCCACAAGGTCTATGCAATACTCCTGCATCGTTTATGCGCATGATGATGAGCATATTTGGTGATTTGAACTTTAGCAGCCTTCTATGCTATCTTGATGATTTGCTAGTATTTGCTTCAACAGAAGAGGAAGCCCTAGAAAGGCTCGAGGTTGTGTTTCAGCGGCTGCGACTCTATAACCTGAAGCTGAGCCCAAAGAAATGTCATCTGATGCGTTCTTCTGTTAAGTTTCTGGGACACGTCATAGACAGTAATGGAGTGGCTGTGGATCCATCAAAAGTTGATGTGATCACGAAGATGTCCAAAAGTGATCTGATGGAAGAGGATGGCTGCACCCCATCAGTGAAAAGGATAAAGTCTTTCCTTGGAATGGTTTTCTATTACCAACATTTTATCCCTAGCTGCTCTGCGATAGCAAAGCCGCTATTTGCTCTTACTGCTGGGCAAAAGAAAAGAGGAAAGGCAAATTCAAAAGCCAATGTTGGTTCATTTAGGAAGCTCAAACCCTCAGATTGGTCCGGTGAGTGTGATGCAGCTCTGTCCCTACTGAAAGACTGTCTTTTAAACTGTGTTGTCCTCACTCACCCAGATTTTTCATTGCCTTTGATCCTGTCCATTGACGCTTCTCTTGATGGGCTCGGTGCAGTATTGTCTCAAATACCAGCAGGACAAGAAAAAGCCCGCCCCATTGCATTTGCAAGCAAGACTCTGAGCAGTTCTCAGAAAAGATATCCAGCTCACAGGTTGGAATTCTTAGCTCTGAAGTGGAGCGTGTGCGAGAAGTTTAGTCATTGGTTGAGGGGTCATTCATTCACAGTATGGACAGACAACAACCCGCTCACCTACATCATGACCAAGCCAAAACTCGATGCTTGTGAGCAGCGATGGGTGTCCAAGCTTGCCCCTTACTCATTCGATTTGAAACATATACCTGGCACCAAGAACACAGTTGCTGATGCTCTGAGTAGAGACCCCTTTGCAACAACTGTCGGTCACCGGCTTATCACAGAGCAGTACCACCACCTGCTGGCTGAAGCTGAGAATGTCAGTTGTAATGATATCCAGGATGCCTTCCGTGTGAAGGTCCAGAGTCATCGGGTAAAGAAATCACCTCACACCAGTGTGTCATCTCAGGCTACTTCAAGTCAACATCCCTGTGATACAGTTTCTGTGAAGGCTCTTTTGGATGCTCACGACCAATGGGAATCAGCTGCTGAAATAAGAGCTGTGGAGCAGTTTCAAGCTGTACAAGATCTTGGGGCACAAGGCCAGGATTCACTCCCTGTCTTCACTTTGGAGGAACTTCAGCATAGCCAAGAGCTAGACGACACCATTTCGACACTTTTGCCATTCCTCATTCGGAAGAGATGACCATCCAGACGCGAACGAGCAAGGTTTGATTCGAAAGTTCTGATGCTACTCAAACAGTGGGACAGACTCCATATTCAGAATGGTGTTTTGTATCGTGTGACTAGAGATCCTCTCAGTAAACAAAGGAGGCACCAGTTCGTTTTGCCAGAAAGTTTTAAGGAGAAAGCTCTGCATGGCATACATGACATTGCTGGCCATCAGGGACAGGCGAGAACTTTGCACCTGGCGAGACAACGCTTCTTTTGGTCCAAGATGGAGTCTGATGTTAGAGATTATGTCAAGTGTTGCTCAAGATGCATTCTGGCAAAAACTCCAGACCCTTCTGCGAGAGCTCCGCTTGAGAGCATCAGAACCTCATCTCCCATGGAGCTTGTGTGTTTGGACTTTTGGAGTGCAGAGGACAATAGGCAACGTTCTGTTGATGTTCTTGTTCTGACAGATCATTTTACAAAGCTAGCTCATGCCTTCCCATGCGCTAACCAGACTGCTAAGCAAGTAGCCAAAAAGCTGTGGGATAATGTATTTTGTGTGTATGGGTTTCCAGAACGGATCCACTCTGATCAGGGGGCACATTTTGAAAGTGAGCTCATAGCCGAACTGCTCAGACTATCAGGAATCTCTAAATCCCGAACCACAGCTTACCATCCCATGGGGTATGGAGGAACTGAGCGCTTCAACAGAACTTTGGGCAATATGCTGAGATCATTGCCCCTCAGGGAAAAACACAAATGGCCTCAACAGATACAGACTCTGACGTTTGCTTATAACGCGACAGTGCATGAAACCACCGGATACCCCCCCTTTCAGCTCATGTTCGGTCGCATTCCAAGACTCCCTGTTGATGTGATGTTCAAACAGGTGCTCCATGATCCTGTTGTTGTTGATCACGAAAGCTATGTGAAGATGCTGATGTCACATCTCAATGAAGCAGCTAGGATTGCTCAGATACATGCTGTGAAAGAACAAGACAAACAGGCAAGGGAGTACAACAAGAGGATCAAGGGTACTCATTTGAACATTGGAGACAGAGTACTCATCGCAAACAGAGGTGAGAGAGGGAAGAAAAAGTTGGCTGATAAGTGGGATCCGACGGTGTACACAGTTAAAGAAAGGAACCTGCAGACTCACACCTATAAGTTGGAGGACAATAAGGGCAAGACAAAAGTAGTACACCGCAACTTGGTCCTAAACATCAGTTTCCTACCTGTGGTGTGTGCTGAAAGGGATCTGAGTGACTGTGGCACTGAGGATGGATCCGGTGTAATCGATTCCCCAGGATCCTTGGAGGAGGAAAACTCAGAGGAAAGGACGACTGCCTGGATTATGAGTGAACCGGCAGAAGATGCAAGTCAGGCCAGCTGTACTGATTACCAGTCCGACCGGGATGTTGCCGAGATGGATCCTGAGGAGTTGACTGTTTATACACCTGGTGATGGGCACTCCAAAGGCAACAGTGGTGTTGACAAGTTGATTACAGAACCCGACTCAGACCCCACACATCTGTCAATCGTCAGTCCAGTAAATGAAGGCTCGAGGCACGCCCCAAGCTCTGAGTGTGTGACTAAGTCTGTGGGACTTCAGGCAAGCCCTACCCGAGCTGCGGACTCACAGGTTACTTCAGTGGATGCCACAGACAACAGAGATGCAGAGGTAAACCAACCAGCACCTATAGCAACTGTGGTCAGAACACGGGTGGGAAGGGTCAGTAAGAGGGTCAGTCGACTTATAGAGAGTATGGTTCAAAAGCCGTCAGGTTTCAAAGACATGGTGGGCTTATTTGGCCGGAGATCTGAATCATTGTCAGTGTAAAGAGGTGTCCAGATGTTAGTGTTGCATTTGAGGGGACTAGGACATTCCCATATTGATTTGGTATGTGTTGTATTTTGAAAGACTGAAGGTGACAGAGTTTGTATGGTGTACGCGGCATCATATCAGCCTAGGAGAGAATAAGGTCTGATCACCCTTATGACCTCTCTGAACCTATTTAGTGGGTTTCTCAAAGAAGGTTAAGCTCAGAGCTTTTTACTTACCTTTGTCGAGCTTCTTGGAGTGTCTTAGTGGTCCTTTATGTTTCCATTGGAGTCTGAATTTTGGTGAAGTTAGGAGGGGTGGATGTAACAGAGGTGTTCTGTTGATACTTATAATTCACCAAAAGTCCATCCTCAGTCATTGTGTTCATGTTATCAAGTTGTTTAACTGCCTCAATATTTTTTATGTGTTTTTGTATTTTATTTTGAAAAACGCTTCATTTCGGCAACTTCCGGTATTGCGGCCACTTCCTGTGATTTTCCCGGTACTCTCCTCAGACGGCGGGAGACCATCCTGAGGAGAGGTAGGTTTTCTAGTTGTTCCTGTTCTCAGTGAGCTAAAACGGTTTAAAAGTGACTTTAACATCTGTTGTTGAACTTAATGAACTTATACGAACATTACTGGTGCCTTTTATGGAGTTTTTGTTCCCTTAATGAAACGTACAGCAGTGGTTTTAACACACTAGTTGTTGGTTTGTAACCAGGCTGGAAAAGCATGAGTGTGGTTCCTGATCCAGCCTGCTGTTTCTTTCCTTTCTTTTAGAGGTGTGTGTCATAACCAGTCCAGGTGCTGTACTGATGTTATTTTATTTTGCACAGGTATGTGAGTTCATCATTCTCGTTTGTCATTAATTCGATTTTCTTTATACTGTTTCTTATGAAAGGAAAAATGCAAAATCACCACTGTGGAGTTATAAAATGTTTTAGAACTTAACTGTGATGCCAAATTAGTGAAGACCTTTTTTTGGACTATATAATAAGATTGATATTTGGAATTTTTATTTCTAGTGGGGTTTATTGTATGTAAAATGTTGTTGCAAAACTTTACATTAATCAGACGGCGGGAGACCATCCTGAGGAGAGAGGTGTGTGTCATAACCAGTCCAGGTGCTGTACTGATGTTATTTTATTTTGCACAGCTGACATCGAATAAATCTTGCTCCAGTGGTGAAGAGGGGTGGTCGCTGTCTCATTCCTTCACACAACACAACGCAGAAATCTACTTTGTGAGACCAGAAGGTCAAGACAGGCCGGTCACACGGGCTGTGGTTGCTGTGGCAGGAACAGGATCATGACACAAACCTCTTTGTCCTACGTCTATTGGTAGTCTCCAACTGAAGTAATTCACTCACACCTTCGTGCAAGATAGTCACTGGAACTTTCATATGCACTAGCATACACAACCCAACCCAAAAACTTGGCAAAACATTCATTAGATCATCACCACCACACATCCAGTAGCTGTCGGGCACTGGAATGTCTTGCTCACCTAGTAAGTCAAGAGTAGGAATCGTCATTGATATGTCATCACAATCCTGACTAAGAGTTACAGGGTTTTCATACCAAACAGGGGTTTCAGTAAGAAGTGGTGTCATATTTGCATGCGAGAACCAGGGTAATACCCAAGTGACTTTACAATTGACAGATGTATTACCTACGTCCACTCCTCCATCATCAGCGAAACCTCTACTTGCAAAACACTCATAATCAGTACTGTAGTCAATTTTGTAGTCCGTTGGAGGACCATTTTGGTCTGTTTGGATTGCAAATTCGGCACATTCATCTAGGATGTTATATGCTGCATATTTTTTTAACATATTTGTACTTATCTCGTGTACCATGGAGCAATCTGCATTGAAGTCCACACAGTGGCAACTGAAGAAGAGGTGGAATCTTTTTATTGATCTCTATTTCCTCTCTAGTCTTACATGTGTGTCGTTGTGCAATGGCACATTCACTAAAAGTGTATTTTTCTGGAACTACCTCAGGTAGCATTCTTGGTGCTCGAGCACACACTATGCAGTCACTAGGAGTCATCTCTCTTGTCGTATACAAAGCCCATTTATACTAACTATTTTGCGTGGCAACATCCTAAGCCTATCCTCTATAGGCAGTGGTCTGTTCGCCCTAGGGGAGATAGGTCCTATGTTTCTTCCGGACCTAGGTCTAATTGGCCCAAATGATGGCTTAGGTACAGCTTTGCGATTTGTTACTTCTAGTTCATTTTGTCCTCCCCGAGTAAGATTACAAACATGGTTACTACCAGAGGTTGCTGTAGGAGAACCAGATTTCATGGCTATACCTCCTGTGGGAGTTGTAGTACTAACAGGTGGCTTAGTGGTTACACTTCTCAACTTGCTAATATGCGTTGTTTTAGATCTTAAAACCAGCGGAGTCATCAGCTGTAAGAGAGAGGAAGAGCTCCAGTTGAACCACCAATCTTTAACAGGGATTGTGGTAGTCAAAACATCAGGGATTACAATAGTTGTAGCACTAGTAGTTAAAACATTATTTGGAACTGTGGTTACACTGTCAGGGATTGTATTTGTCTTAGTTGTGGTCAAGACATCGCTTGGAATCGTGGTTGTTACACCAGTTTTAACAATTGCTAAGTCGAATGCAGGCAAGGATGCCGACCTATATTGCATACGGCCTGCTGGATTGTACTTAACTTGATCATGGTGTGCTGCCTCGTCACTGACCAAGCCGTTTAGCGTATGCTCTTGTGATGGGTGGACGAGTTGCTCCTCGGCCATCGTCTCCATCGTCACCTCCTCCAGCACAACCATCAGACCCCCTAGTGCGGGGGTCGGCAACCCGCGGCTCTAGAGCCGCATGTGGCTCTTTAGCACTGTCTAGTGGCTCCCTGGAGCTTTTTCAAAAATGTTTGAAAATGGAAACGATGGCAGAAGGAAATAATTTTTTTGTTTTAATATAGTTTCTGTAGGAGAAACATGACACAAACATTCTTAACGTTTTTCAGTGCTGTAAAAATGTGTAGAAAAATATTAAATTTCAACATTTCTGTCAACGAAGATTTGCGTCATAGCCTGCGACACACGTTTCTATCAGCAGGGCGGGATGCCAGGCAGGTGGCTGTTGTAAACAAATCGGCGGTTGTGTGATGGGCCATGGATCCCAAAGGGAAAAAGAGAAAAATAACTGAGGAGAACAGAGGATTCAACGTTTCTTGGACCGAATCATTTGCATTCATTGCTAATGCAGAAGGATTGCCTGAACGTTTGCTCTGTAACGAGAAGTTGTCATCCCTGAGAGAGTTTAAAGAAGCCCATCACGATCACACACTCAACGGTGATTATTTACAAGGTGCGATTGTTGATATGCAAACTGCATTTGGGAGCAGATTTTGCGAGTTCCGAAAGGAAAAAATGACACTGTCTTTCCCTGTCACACCGCTGGAGACTGACCCATCCTTGTTGAGCACATTTCCAGGAGTAAATCAAGCTGACCTTGAAATGGAAATGGCTAATATAGCCGACAAAGATTTATGGGTGTCCAAATTCAAATGTCTGACAGCCGAGCTTGAAGACGTCGCTCGCCAGAAAGCCCAGCTTGCCCAAAGCCACAAATGGAGTGAAATTGAAAGCCTCCCAACACCCGAGAAACTTGTTTATGACACATGGAATGCTCTTCCTGACAGTTATAGGAACATGAAAACATATGCATTTGGAGTATTATCCATCTTCGGATCAACATACCTGTGTGAGCAGCAGTGGCGGCTGGTGAAAAATATCTTTGGTGGGGCTGTGCTATTTTTTTAAACAAACTTGTGCTTTCTGAGCTTTGTGCACAACTTCACTATTTCGTGAATCAAGCACAGCTCTTTTATTTCCTGTCTTACATTATTGGACAAAGGGATTAATCCACGTGTGTCTGACTATTGGCGCACTGCCTTGCAGACCAAGATTGAAAAATACTGCATTAAATTGCACATAAAATAACATGACCATATATGGTCCACATCCACATTACTGTTTGTGAAACTAACATACTGGAGAATTTCATCACAATAATATTAAATAAACAAGTATGTACCTGATCTTTTGCATGCTGTTGGTGAAGCTCTGGATGACCCCTGTCAGATGTAGACAGAGTCAATGTTCCTCTTCTGCAGCTGGTTGAACAGCATGTCCACATGTGGCATGATCTTGTGACACAATGCCAGCAGAAAGCCGAAATCTTCTTCCTCCAGCATTCTCACAAAGCCTCCTGCCTCTCTCTCAGTGACTGGATCAAAGTCATCCGAGTCTCTGATCATCTGGAAAAATCTGAGGTCATCCTTGTGCTCATACACTGTGTTGACATCTCTCTCTTGGACAAAATGTGCCGGTTCTGATCCACTTCTTCATTGTGTTTACTCACTGCAAGCCTGCGTCCCTCGTCTCTAGCTGCATGGTAATGTTAGCTCTGCACCGTGTTGTCCATGTGCGCCCGGGATAACTCATGTTTCTTCACCTTCTCAGAAAAATGTTTCATGTCCATAACTCCTGACTCAATCCATGCCTCATCTGTCACAGTCGTTTGGAAAGCAAAATAACGCATTAGCGTGATTGCATCCAGCTAGCCAAGCCTTCCCAGAAGCCTTGTGTGTACAGTTTACCTCCCTCCTCCTCCTGCTGGCTTATCTTTACATCGGGCTGATCTGGTCCAAGCTCTTTGACATCAAGTTTTTCCACCATAGTTCTCCTCTCGAACGGATACTGGAGAAGAGACCGAACTGAATTCAGTGGCTGCTGAGATCCGGTATCCATGCTGCTGCTGGTTGTAGGCGCACTGGCGTCCATGTCTATTACGTCTGCGTCACGACCGTCACGAGTCATGACCAAAAACGTGCTGGAGTCGAGAATCTCCGAGTTCTACCGAGCACTAACGAAAGCCTTTGGCGGTAGCTCTATCGCCCATCATGCTTCTGAAACAACGTCAACGCTGATTGGATACATTCCCATTCCTACCCTTTGATTTTCTTGTCAGCAATTGGACGACTGGTCTCGTCCCGTTTGGGCGATTGAAACACAGCCCACAGCCTCCACCGCTCGGCAGAGCTTGGCAGAGACCGGCAGAGACCAATATAGAAATATATATATATATGATTTATTTTTGTTACAAAACACACAATTAACTTAGAATATGTGATTATTGTTAATTTTATTTATTTATTTTTTTAAATAAAAATTAAAAACACTGGGGAAACTGGGAGGGCGGTGCCCTATCGCCCTCTACTGGCCAGCCGCCACTGGTGAGCAGATATTCTCAAACATGAACTACATCAAATCAAAATATCGCACCCACCTCACAGACGAGAGCTTGCAGTCCTGCGTCAAGATTAAAGTTACATCTTACAGGCCCGATGTTGAGAAGCTGACCGTTGATGTCCGAAAACAGAAGTCACATTAAACGTGTAAGTACACAATTCTGTCATAGGCACATATTTAGTAACAAATTGGCTGTTTTTATAAAGTGATTTCTGATTTTTGTCAATTTATATTTGGAGTGACACTTAGGGATATTATTGTGTTTTGTTGCTCAGGTCCAAGGATAGCTGCGTTGGTTGCTTGTCAAAAGAGAAGAGGATGCTGCTGTTTTTTACCCTTGCACTGACTTGCTTGGCATTTGCACAGAAATCAAACTTAAACTGTATTAATTTGATTTTATATACATTACCTTTTCAAAAGGCTGCTGTTTTATTTTTATAAATGCAGGCTGTGTTTTATTGCACTCTGTTTGTTGCCCCGATGAGGGGCACGTCATGCACGTTCCATTTTGTTGTTGTTTTTTTGAATCCTCAAAATAAAAATGACATCAAAAATTGGATTTCTTTATTGCATTTCTTTAATTTCATCAAAGCAATGAAACATGATTCATTAATATTGTAATGAAGTTAAACTTGAGGCGGCATCGTACAACAGAGTAGTCACGTAGTGCGTCATTCTCTACAGGATGCGCTACAGGGAAAATAAACATTTAATCATGAAGGCTTGTTATGTATTTGTAGCCAACTTAGTCATTTTGATAGTAGGCTAATATAGATACATACAGCATGTGTTACCTTCATTATAAGGCTTTTAATTTTTTGCAGCTCCAGACATATTTGTTTTTTTGGTCCAATATGGCTCTTTCAACATTTTGGGTTGCCGACCCCCGCCCTAGTGTTATCCAAAACAGAACAGTTATCAGGCTTAGCACGCCCTTCTTTTCCTCGGCCATCATGCCGGTTTGTTAAGTCACACACAATACCACCCTGAGTTTTGTCTTTGACTTTCATGCAGTATGTCAGATGATGCCACGTCAATCCTCCTTCGACCTGGACTGCTGTTGGCGTTGCTCGAACCACTTTGAAGGGACCCTCTCACCGCGGTTCGTGCCACTTCCTCTGAAAACTTTGATGTACACCTGGTCTCCAGGAACCACTGGCCCGTCTGCGCTTGCGCTAGAGACGAGCTCCTTTCTCTTTTCTTGCAAATAGATGGCTTTATGGATGCTAGTTAGTTGCTTGATATAGCTTTTGAATTCAAGCTCTAGTTGCTCCAACGAGGGCCCCTTGTGGGGTCCTCTGAGCTGAGGAGCTGGCATTGGCCTGCCTGTTAGAACCTCATGAGGTGAAAGATGTGTGCTTCTGTTAGTTTGCATGCTTATTAAGGCAAGCGGCAATGCATCAATTCATTTAAGGTTAGTGCAGGCACAGATTTTGCAGATTTTAGATTTCAACGTCAGATTCACTCGCTCAACTATTACTTGGCTCTGGGGGTGACAAATTGATCCTAATCGTTGCTTTATCCTTAGTTTTTGCAACACACCTTTAAGGACTTTTTCAAGAAAAGCAGGACCATTGTCAGAGCTTATCTCTGATGGAATGCCAAATTGAGGAATCACTTCTCTGACTAGAAACTTAACCACTGTTTCTGAACCTAGATCTTTAGAGGGAACGGCTTCAGTCCACCGACTAAATCTGTCAATGATCACCAACATGTACCATTTCCCATGCACTATGTCAACATAGTCAATGACCAAATGTTTAAAAGGACGTTTGGGCACTGGAATGTGTCCCACTGGGACTGTGATGCCCTTTTTTACATTGTTTTCAGCATAAATGTCACACTGATCTATTACTTCCTCAACCATGGCTTTTAGGTATGGTGACCAGTAACCTTGTTTGTTAAGTCTTTTCAGAACCTCTGTACGACCACAATGATCAGGACTGTGGCTTTCTGAGATTAGCATTGTCAGCAAGGAGACAGGTGCAACAATCAAGTCCTCATGGGATCTCCACAAGCCGCTTGAGTTTTTATAAAGCACAAGACTATTTTTTCAGGATAGGTAGGCCTCCTCATGGTGTGTAGAGCGCCATGTTCTCTCCAATTTCCTAGAGTTTTGTTTTAAGGCTCGTAAATGAGAATTAAACCAGGGAGCCAACTTCCTGTCCCTAATTACCTTCTTTTTTAAAGGGGCAACATCATCTAATGCCACACGTAAAGAAGAATTAACATGATGAACTAAGGCATCAATTTGTGAGGGGCTAGAACTGAAAATATTGCCCTCTGCTACATGCCTCTGAGATGCTGAGGACAGTAAAGATGGAACAGTTGATTTAAAAGATGCAACTGCGTTGTCAGATAGAGACCGACTATAGTGAAATTTATTTTCATGTCTCGAGAACTCAGTTATAAAAAACTCAAAAGCTATCAGAAAGTGGTCCGAGAGGACTGGATTATGTGGAAAGATCGCTATTTCCTCACACTCTATGCCATAAGTTGGAACAAGGTCTCATGTATGATGGCAGGAGTGGGTGGAGCTATATATAAGCATGCAAGCGGCTCAGAAAGTAGATCAAGTTTGTTTATCACCTTTCATGGCTAAAACCACAAAGTGTTTCACACAATTATGGGCCATTCCCATCTGTTCCTGGTCGGCCAGGCCCTGATAGCATAGCTTGTTTACATATCTGGGTGGCCTGGTATTTTTCCGGGCGCACCAAGGCTCATTGTCAGCCCTCTTCTCGAGGGGGACTGCCTCAGGCCGACCAGGCCCAACACGCCCACTCTCCACCCATTGGTCAAGTTACGCATTACCCTCCCCTTAAATCAAATCTTCTGATTGGCCTTGCAGTGTTCACATTTAGTATGTGTAGTGATGTCACAGAATCGCGCCACAGTCTTCAGCATCGCCATTTTTTGTTTGTGTTCTCCAGCATCAGCATGTCTTCTCCCTGCTCGCAGACCTCAGCTTCGAACCCCTGGAGCAATGAGGAGGTTAAAATCTTCCTCTCTTTGCTCGCCAACGACAGAATCCAGCGTGAACTGGATGGTTCTGTGCGAAATGAAAAGACTTTTTAGGGGCTTGCACAAGCAATGTCCACCCACAGCTACAAACGCACCTCCATGCAGTGCCGTGAAAAATAAAAAAAAACTGAAAGCTGAGTACAGGTCCATCAAGGACCACAACAGCAGGAGTGGGGCAGAGCGGCGGCACTGGGAATTGTGAGCGATAGCAAACCGGAAGCCAGTGCAGCGAGGCCAGAACCGGACTGATGTGGTCCCGTTTCCTGGTCCCAGTCAGGAACTTGGCTGCGCTGTTCTGCACAACCTGTAGGCGATGCAGTGATGACTGACAACCCTGCATAGAGAGAGTTGCAGTAATCAAGACTAGAAATAACAAAGGCATGCAGTACCCGCTCCAGGTGGGCTCTCGACAGCATATGCTTGATTTTTGCAAGACGTCTCAGGTGAAAGAAACTGGACCGGATCACAGAATTGATGTGAGCATCAACTTTAAGTCCAGCATCAAGTTTCACCCCCAAACTGGTAACAACTGGTCTTGAGTAGGGAGAAAGAGGGCCAAGATCAACATAACGACCCACATTCCTGCTGTTGGGGTGAAAAAAAATGAGCTCTCTTTCCCTCATTCAGATGTAGAACGTTGGCCATTAGCCAAGACTTCACCTCGTTAAGACAGGACACAATGGACTGGATAGAGTGACCTTTCTCCTGACACAATGGAGAGTAAATCTGGCAATCGTCAGCATAGAGATGGAATGATAGGCCATGTTTACGAAAGATTGACCCCAGAGGTAGCAGATAAATGGCAAACAAAAGAGGACCAAGGATCTATCCCTGCGGGACCCCCCAGCGGAACCCCTCCCAAGATGAAAAAATATCACCCAGTTTAACACAGAATGTCCTGTTGTGGAGATACGATCTAAACCAATCCAGAGCAGACCCTTTGATCCCAACCCATCGTTCCAAGCGATCCAGTAGAATCGTGTGGTCGACTGTGTCGAAGGCTGCCGTCAGATCTAACAACAAAAGCACCACAGATGTACCCTGATCTAGTGATAGATAGATGTCATTTAGGACCCTCAGTAGAGCTGACTCTGTGCTATGGCCAGACCTGAACCCTGATTGAAAAACCTCAAATAGATCAGAGTCAGCTAAATGTGCGACCATCTGCTGATAAACGACTTTCTCAAGCAGTTTTGATGTAAAAGGCAGGGTGGAGATAGGCCTGTAATTTGCGATCACAGAGACATCAGCACCAGGTTTCTTCAGGGTCGGCCTAATAACTGCTGCTTTCAAAGCAGCTGGGACAACACCTGTGCTGAGGCTCCCAATGATAATCTGACCAAGTGAAGGGCCAAGACACGGAAAGACAGCCTTCCAGAGACGAGTTGGCAGAACGTCAAGTGGAGAGCCAGATGGCTTTTGCCTCGCAACAAGCTTACTCAGCTCAGAATATGAAACAGTATTGAGGGAGCTCAGGGTGGGTGGTGATGGAGGAACTGGAACAGTGTCAATAGAGCTACAAGAAGTAGCTGCTCTAATGCCTGATACTTTATGAACAAAGAATCTGTGAAAATCTTCAAAGTTTCCAGCAGCTGTAGGAGACTTGGAGCTAGGCTCTTGATACACCAGAACAGAGTTCAGTGTTTTGTAGAGAATCCTGTGATTCTTGGAGCTTTTTTTTCGATGATGTCTGCAAAATAGGCCCTTCTGGCAGCCCTCACAGCATCCTGATAAGCAACCAGTGATGCTCTGAACAACTCACGCGAGACTTGTAGGCCATACTTTTTCCACTTTCTCTCAGAGGCTCTACTAAATATCTACTAAATAAATGACCTGAATGTTTGTTTTTTGTTTTTAAATAGAGGTGCAATAAAGTGTTTGATAATGCAATGTGTAATCCATCACTGTGTCCTATTTACAGAATGTGAAGTGGAAGGGTCCATTTATAGTTTCAATATAAAAATATGAGTGCTAAAATAACATAAACCAGCCTTGGATATTTGCTTCATTCAACGTTGAGATTTATATAGCAATAAATACCAGATAGGTGTCATTGTACACAAGACTAGGTTATATGTCAGGGGGGTAGAGAAGGATCAGAAGCTCAAATGTGCACTCCACACTTGGCTAATAAGAACTTTTGTCAGTCAGGCATCGATGTAAACATCATCGTCGTCTTCCTCCGCTTATCCAGGTCCGGGTCACGGGGGCAGCATCCCAACGAGGGAGCTCCAGACCGTCCTCTCCCCAGCCACCTCCACCAGCTCCTCCGGCAGGACCCCAAGGCGTTCCCGGACCAGACTGGAGATGTAACCTCTCCAACGTGTCCTGGGTCGACCCGGGGGGCTCCTGCCGGCAGGACATGCCCGAAACACCTCCCCAGGGAGGCGTCCAGGAGGCATCCTGACCAGATGCCCAAACCACCTCAACTGACTCTTTTCGATCCGGCGGAGCAGCGGTTCTACTCCGAGTCCCTCCCGAATGTCCGAGCTCCTCACCCTATCTCTAAGGCTAAACCCAGCCACCCTACGGAGGAAAGTCATTTCGGCCACTTGTATCCACAATCTTGTTCTTTCGGTCTTTACCCAAAGCTCATGACCATAGGTGAGGATTGGGACGTAGATCGACCGGTAAATCGAGAGCCTGGCTTTCTGGCTCAGTTCCCTCTTCACCACGACAGATCGGCTCAGCGTCCGCATCACTGCAAATGCTGAACCAATCCGCCTGTCAATCTCTCGATCCCTCCTACCCTCACTAGTGAACAAGACCCCGAGATACTTAAACTCTTTCACTTGAGGTAGGACCTCTCTCCCAACCCAGAGTTGGCAAGCCACCCTTTTCCGATTGAGAACCATGGTCTCAGATTTGGAGGTGCTGATCCTCATCCCAGCCACTTCACACTTGGCCGCGAACCTACCCAGCAAGAGCTGAAGGTCAGAGCTGGATGAAGCTAGGAGGACCACATCATCCGCAAAAAGCAGAGGCGAGATTCTCCTGCCACCAAACTCGACACACTCCACACCACGGCTGCGCCTAGAAATTCTGTCCATAAAGGTAATGAATTCAAACTTAAATATTATTGTTAATGGTTAATATAGTCACGTCACATAAATGTTTGACATTTTATTCCACATTAGGTGAAATAACCTCTCTAAGTGTTGGAGAAAGGAGTGGTGTCTGAGGTCTTTGATAAATGCCCACTTCAACTTCTCAAATTCTGATTTGTCCAAACTGATAAACAATAGTTAATAAAGCTAGTTCACTTCCTGAACAAGCCAGTTCTAGTGAGTTGTTGACCGACTGGTTAAGATTTATAGTCACAGGTTTTGAATTCATCTGAAACTGCATTTAGCCAGTCCCAGTTGAATCGATGACTCGATACAATCTGCTGCGTTCTTTATAAGGAAACCTTTTACTGAGTAACATAATGAACTGAACTGTATTGGAACATTTTGTTCTGTGAAGTCCCTTGAGACAACCCTTGTCATTTGGGGCTATATAAATAAAATAAAATAAATTGAAATGGAAATGGAAATCTTAATTGACAACCAAGAAATAAAGAACATAACAGCAGGCTTCTCACAGCAACAGAGACACGCTGGTTTGAACGTTGTTGCTCCGTACTGTTGGGGTTATTAGGAGCGAACAATTAGTAAGCTTCAACTTACTTTTGGATTCTTCAATAAATTCTGTAAATATGTAAATATTTACTGATTTATTAATTAATTAACATATTCTTAGATATACGGGGCACCATTCCCCTTTAACCGGGGAAAAATTGAATCCAAAACTCTTATCAGTCTTTCTTGAAGTTCGTAGAATCCTTGGAGCAGAGACTTCTCTTCGACACAACAAAGCTACTGGAGACGAAAATCTGAATTTTATAACGTTTAATTAACAATTTGTCAAATGAATAAACAGTGGCATAAATGACTAATAACCATGTGATATAATAAAAGGATGTATATTCAAAATAATGTTCAAGGTGTTTTGTGTGTATGTATGTGTGTGTGTTTCTAAAATGGAGTCTGTATGCAAGATGGCTGACCCCTTTGTCTGGCTAAAGTGTGAGTGGCAACTTGCACTTTAACTTCCAAGGCACTTAGAATCATCAGTAACTTAACCTTAAATTCACTCAAAACATTTCAAAGGATCATGAAACAACACAAAGGATTAATCACGAATAATATCTTTTAGTTTAACCACGTGGCCAAGCAGAAAACATTTAAAGATACCAAACAATGATCAATAAGCAGTTTATTTATTCAAAATGACCCGGCGGACGTGTTTTGGGAGCGAAAGAGGAAAACACGAAGCTACTTTTTAAGCAATAGCGCGGTTTTATTGCTTATTCTGGACTATAGAGGAAACGGGAGAAGAAAAGGAGAGAGAAAAATGAGTTTTCTGATCACCAGAAGAGCGAGGCGTCCCCCGCTGTTATGATTTGACGGTTCTCCGTTTTTCTCCGCAGTTTTCAGCGTCATCCGTCGGTTTGATGCTTTCTCCGTTGTTTGGCTCCACGAGTGTTTCTCCACGGGCTGGACACAAAGAGAACGAAGTTTCTTTTGTGCTGAGTTTGACAACTTACAGCGTCTCTGAGAGCTGGATGGAGCTCCGCTCGTTCCCAGTCAGGTCCTGATGGAGTTCGAGTGGCTTTGTAGCGGTTTCGTGGCTCAACTTGGGCACTTAGAGCTTCCGCGTGCTCAAGTTCTCGGAGCGTTCGACAAGCGTGTCCTTACCGCCAGGTATCCTGGGCAAAAGAACGAGGTTTCTTTGTCTCATTCATGATTTATAGTCTTTGAAGTCGCGGGAAAGCTGTCCAAGCTCCCGCCTCCCGCAGATCGTGTTTCTGGTATTAGGCGGTGACGTCATCACAATGCTTCCGTGTGCAAAGCATCATGGGAAATGAAGTTTCTTGGCACTGATGTGATTATTTGCTTTTCAGAGCAATTTAAGCACAGTCATTTTGGAGAAAATCACTGCATAGTAATTTCCTCATGAGGTCAGACCCTCAACATTACCAAACCGAGGTGTGGAAGATAAAATCAGCTCCCTCTACCTCTAACTACATGCACAAAATAGCTGCTTCTCTAATTATTGATTCCCTATATTGTTATAATTACATCGTGTTTATCTCTTAATTCTAATTTAGCTTATCATTTACTTTTTTCTTGTACCAAGTACCAGCGATTTCCTATTGTTGTGATTCACGCACATATGGCAATAAAACCCTTCTGGTTCTGATTCTTCCATGAACATCTGGTTCTCCTCCATTCACTTCTTCTTGGAGTCACTTTGTTCAGAATGTTGTCTGGAAAAGCTCTTTGCCTCACAAACAGTTCCTCTCTAACAAGCTGAAGTCTTCCTTTTGTGACAGGGTGAGTGTCACTGTATCCAGATTGATCATGCGCCCTGGCTGCTTTAGGTTAGTTTCATCATTCAGTTCAGGAGGTGTTAAGACTCTTTAAGGAAATGAAATGTGTCTGATTAGCTGCAGCATCATGATCCAGTCAGAGCGCTGAGGTCAACATCTCAGTTGCTTCTGGACCCCACCACCTGATGAAAAAAAAACATCTAATGGAGCCTTAATCGCTACTTACACTTTAGCGTTGGTACGGTCCGGGGAGGATAGCGTCAGTTCGGTTTCGATGGGCGGTGTAGTGTTTACATATACTGTAAATCTGAAGGACATCAGGAATGTGGAAATCCCTGAGCCGCTTGGTGAAAGACCGCGGTGTCCACCATCTTCTTCTGGTGTTCGTCTTCTGGAGGAGTCTGGTCTAAAAGAGTACCCTGTGATCCTGATGCTACTTGATGTCACCGCCAACGATGGACAAAGAATTGGGACATTAATTGACCTGGCATCTGACACGAACTACATAACCCATAAAGCTGCAAGCAAGCTCAACCTTCGTGGTGAAGACGTCACACTGGTTGTCCATGGTGTTGGAGGGATGAAGGTATCGGTAGCAACCAAGCGTTACCTGCTCAGGGTTCGTGTCAGCACTTCAAGAGGAACCTTAAAGTCTCACCAGCTAATCTGTTATGGTCTTGATACAATAGCTAAAGTGCACAAACATGTTCCACCTCACAAGTTAAAGAAGATCTTCCCCGATGTCACTCTTCAAGACCTTATCAGACCCAGAGAGATTCAATTGCTAATAAGTCACAAAGAAGGCCAGCTAGTGCCCCAAAAAGTTCGCTCCATCGGGGAGCTAGCACTCTGGGACGGTCCACTTGGCAAGACAGTGGGGGGCACACATCCAGACCTCTTTGAGGAAGTCACCCTGTCGGCACACACCTCCAAGACTCACTTTGCAAGATCAATGAGGACTGCAGCAGTCAAGTACTAAGAGTTCACCAAAAACCCAGCTTCCTGCCAGCATCCAGACCATATTGAGACTCAGTGCAGCACAGCCACCAGCAATGGAGACTTTCTGAAGTGGTGGAGGTGGGAAAGCATTGGAGCCGCCTGTCAGCCAAGATGTGGAGGGTGTTGTTGCGGGAACTGTCAGCCAGGGGGTAAAGAAATTACACTCGCAGAGGAGAGGGAGATGGAGATCGTGAGAAATGGTCTGACTTACTCAAGCGGAGATGACCACAGCCCAGAACCACATTGGCACGCCACATATCCATGGCTAGAAGATCCAGCAACATTGCCAAATAACAAGAAAGCAGTAGAAGCCTCATTCCTCAGAACGGAGAAGCAGCTGTCCAAAGAACCTGAGTGGAAGGCAGCTTACAGTGCACAAGTCCATGAGATGGTGAACTGCAGAGCTGCAGTGAAGCTGTCCAAAGAAGTCCTGCAGAGTTGGACTGGGCCAGTGTGGTATATCAGCCATCTCATTGCGCCAAATCCACACTCCGTATCCACCCCAGTGAGACTAGTGTGGAACAGCAGCCAGAAGTACAAAGGCCTCAGCCTGAACGACATCCTCATCAAAGGTCCTGATGTCCTGAACCCGATCAGAGCTGTCCTGCTACGGTTTCGGACTGGTGTCTTTGCTGCCCTTGGTGATATCCGCAAGATGTACAACTCTGTCTGGCTGGAAGCTCGAGAGGTCCACCTGCACAGGTTTTTGTGGCGTGACACAGAAGAGTCAGAAATAGAAGAGTACGCCATAACAAGAGTTAACATGGGAGACAAACCTGCTGGTTGCATAGCCCAAATTGCCATGCGAGAGACTGCAAACTTGCCTTCATTCAGTCACTTCAAAGAAGAGAAACGTGTGCTGGAAGAAGATGCTTATGTCGATGATATCTTGACTTCACACAATGACCAAGACCATCTGAAATGCCTTACCGCCAACATCGAGTATATCCTGAGAGCTGGAGGATTCTACATGAAGCCCTGGGTCTACTCCAATCAAAGTGGGAGGAAAAAATCCACAAGTGAGATGAATATGACAGAGTCAAAGACTATAATTCTGCCAAACCAGCGGACGGAAGAAGACAACAAAGCCCTTGGCCTTGGCTACACCATCGAAGACGATGATCTCCATGTCATGGTTGCAGTCAACTTCTCTAAGAAAAAGAAAAAGATGCGCCTTGGTCAAAATCTGCTAAGAGAAGAAGTCAGAACTCAAACCCCTGATCCATTGACCAGACGAGAACTGCTGAGCCAAGTCTCCAGCCTGTATGACCCACTTGGCCTTGTGACTCCTGTCAAGCAGAAAGGTGCCATCCTGGTTAGAAGAGCTTTCCAAGAAGCCAAAACAAAGTACTGCTTAGAAGACACATGGGATACTGCCTTGTCTGTGGGTCTCCGAGAAAACGCCATTAAGGTTCTGGAAGAGTATGCCGATCTGAACAAACTTCGCTTTGCTAGAGCTCTGACTCCACCAGATCCCTGTGCAGAGCCTAGTGCAATCACATTCTCTGATGGCAGTGAACATGCATATGGTGCAGTGATGTACCTTCGTTGGAGCTGCAGTCGTGGTGCTGTTGTGAGACTAGTTGAATCCAAAGCCAAGCTGACTCCTCTCGACCACAAAGGTGATCCTGTAAAAGCGGAGATGTGTGGTGCCGTCTTCGCAGCCCGCCTGAAGACCTACTTCCAGAAGCACTGTCGTATTCAGGTCAAGAAATGGTACCATCTCATCGACAGCCAGACGGTCCTGGGCGCAATACAACGTGAAAGTTATGGCTTCCAGACATTCTTCGCAAATCGTGTTGGCGAGATCCAGAGTAGCACTGATGTCCAAGATTGGTGATGGATCCCCGGACCAGCAAACATAGCGGAGATCATCACCAGAGGGGCCAGTCCAAATGCCTTAACTGACGACACCGAGTGGCAGTCTGGTCCGAAGTTTCTCCAACTTCCTGATGATGAGTGGCCAAAGAAATCTGCCAAAGACATCGCTGCCCATGCTCGAGATAAAGTAACAAGTATCTGTAAAAAGTCATTTGTAGCGATACTTACAAGAAGTCAGCTGAAACCAGCTCAAGATCCAGCCTATGTATGTTCCAGAAGACCACCAGGAAGGGTAGAAACCCGAAAACTAGTCGACGAAAGGCGTTTCAGCAACCTGAGAAGGCTGGTTGGGACTGTGGCATGGATCTGGAGAGCTGCCAAAAAGTTTCTAAATGTCAATACCACAGGTCAAGACAGGTGGGAGGTAGTTCCATCCTCGGGTGTCCTTACAGTCAACGAGAGACGAGATGCATTTCGAGACCTTTGCCAAGCAGCACAAGAGGGTGTTAACTTCCCAAGCACTACAACAGACAGGTTAGTTGTCTACAGAGATCAAACAAGTGGACTTCTAGTTTGTGGGGGTAGAATCCAGACCTTCAGAGAAGACCGCAAAGCTGTTCCCCTTTTACCATTTCATGCCTGGTTATCCACTCTCCTTGCCAGAGAAGCACACAGTGAGGGACATGATGGAGTAGCAGGGACTTTACTGCGGATGAGAAAGAAAGCGTGGGTCATTAAAGGAAGGATTATTGCTCAAAAAGTTGTTGACAAGTGCATTGTGTGTAAGAAAACAAAGGCAAGAACCTGCAAGCAAATAATGGGAAACTTACCTGAAGAGAGGTCTAATCCTGCTGCACCATTCAAGTTCACATCCATTGACCTGTTTGGACCTTATCATGTGAAGGATGATGTCAAAAAGAGGGTAAACATGAAAGTATGGGGAGTTGTGTTTTGTTGTATGGCTAGCCGAGCCATCCATGTTGAACTAGCAAACACACTATCAACAGAGAGCTTCCTGTTTGCCTATATGAGGTTCACCGCTGTCCGAGGGCATCCCCAAAGAATCTGGTCAGATCCTGGCACAAACTTTGTCGGCGCAAAACCTGTATTGAAAGAGATGTATGCTTACCTGAGACAACAAAATCAAGAATCCCTTGAAGAATATGCTGCCAAGAATGAGACCACCTGGATGTGGAAGATCCTTCCCGCCGACTCACCTCACCGAAATGGAACTGCTGAAGCTGCTGTTAGAGTTACCAAGAGAGCCCTTCAAAGTCTTGGAAATGTAGAAGGCCTTACATTCAGTGAGTTCCTGACAGTGCTCCAGCTAGCTGCCAACCTTGCAAATGAGAGACCCATCGATGTCAGAATTCAGAGCAGAGAAGAACGCATCCAGTACATCACGCCGAACAACCTGTTGCTTGGTCGAGCCACACAAAGTGGGGACTTTAAAACTGTTGACTACACCACCTACCCATATTTTCTGATAAACTTAAAGAAAAACCAAAACTTCCTCCTAACAGTTGTTTCCCACAAAACTTAGCTCAGAAAAAAGTCCATGTGAATCATCCCAAGAGCTTACCGATAGCCTGTCAAGATCAAAGTCCTCCTCACAGCTGAATTGTTTGCTTGCCATCTCAGTTTTGTCACACCCTGGTTGAATGACTGCTGCATGCATGAAGAAGCCACTAGTGGTGAGCTCTTGATTTCCTGATTTGGCTCACCTGGAGGAGCACACACCAGATTTCACAAGCCCCCTCTGGCCAGTGTGAAGATTGCATGCACAGCTCATGTGCAGACACTGTGCAGCAGAATCAGCATGAGGAGGAGACAGTTGACCTCTGCCAGGTCAGCATGACAATAAGATAAACAAAGGCAGGCATGTGTGGCTTTTGGAGACTCTGAACCACATTATTTTATTAAATTGCTGTGTGTCGCCTCATAAGGCACATTCGGACTGTAAGAACCTTTTGTAGTTCCTAGGACCTTTCCAGTCCCCTTTTGCGCACGTTGGACGGAAAGGAACTAGGAACCTTTAACCGTAGTTCCTAGAACCATTTTAGCTCCTGCTCTGAGGCTGGGATTTTCTGTGGTTCCTACAGAACTAATGTGAGATCTGCGCTTGGTGAGCTACGCCCCTTGCTGGATTTCTGCATCTTTTCTGTTCCAAATCATGTTTGTTTATTTAGAAACAGACAGGACTACATCCCGGATACTCCTGCTGCCGCTAGCACACCACGCCAAAACTGAACACGTAAATAAAACAGTCTTAAGGCGTTAGAAAGTGTTTTATTTCTTCTCTTGATATGACGGAAGGAAATTGTCCATTTTGGGATTAAATCACAGAGCAAAAGCCGCAGAGGACGAGCATGCTTGTGTGACGGATGGCCGTTTGATCTCTATGAGCGCTGCGCTCCTCCTCCCCTTGTAATTATGCCAGCTCTTTAAAAGCCCTGATTGTGTCCAGCTGCACGAGAGCATTTACCTGGTGTCCTGACAGACAGGTGGGGTAGTGTGTCTGAGCTGTACACTGGGTGCATGGAGGATTATTTTTACGGGTAAGGGATGTTTTTAGTTTTTATACAACTGTTTGGAAAGGCTGGGGCTTTATGCTGTGTGTGTGTGTGTGTGTGTGTGTGTATGTGTATGTGTATGTGTATGTGTGTGTGTGTGTGTGTGTGTGTGTGTGTGTGTGTGTGTCTGTCTGTCTGTGTGTTTAAGTAAATGCGCTGTAGGATCAGTGGTGAGGATGTGCCGATTACCTGTTGTCTGTGAGCCCTTTCCATGAAATATAACAGTGTGCTGATTAATTGAAAAGGAAGGAAATTGGCAGTTTAATAATTATTTCCTTCCTTTTAACAGAAAGCGCTGGCACTGCTGTTTTTGTTCAGTTGATTTTTTTGTTATACTTATTTTTCCTTTTATGAAACTCCTAACGTTTTCATTGTGAGTCACTTTTAGAAAGGGGGTCTGTGACGACTAGAAGGTTGGCTGTGGAGGGTCGCATACGTGAGAGGGCTCAGCCGTATTACCAGTTAATAGTGCATGTTTTTATTCTTTTTCTTGTTTGCATGATTGCCGTGTGTATAAGTAAACGCATGTTACACAGCACTGGTTGTTTTGCCGCCCTCCTCCAGCATAAGGTGTCATTAGTCACCTCTGGGTTTTTTTTAACTGTCTTGTTCCATTTTTTTTTATATAGAAGAACTTGTTTTATGCATTGTTTGTCAATAAACTCAAGTTTGGAGGAAGACATTGTCTCAGCTCATTGTTTGATCTAGCGTGATCACTCTCCGTACCTAAAATAATAACAGTCATGGGGCTCTAGGTTCACACTTGTACCAAATTAATATGTAGTCAATTCACTTTCTTTCGGTAAATTTCTACTTTGTTCTTGATGGTCGCACGCGTGAACCATGTGCACAAACACATTCAGTGCAAACACACACGCGCACATGCAGTTAAATTTCTTAAATTGTGTGCATTAATCTTATAGTACAAGCAGTAGAATTATTATCATCTGTAATATGTTTTAATGGTGGACTGGTTTGATTCATATGTGTGATAGGCTGAGCGATCAACTGGTTGAGACGCCAACCAGTCCTGCTACATCTACATACAAACAGTCCAAAGAACTGGGTGTGAGCGTAGCCTCTGTGTGGCCCTCCACAACATGATGAACACGGGCTTTAAAAGCTCTGGACATCTCCTATTATTTAGATTCATCACATATTTCCCCCAGTTTCAGCTGAGTGTCTCATTTAGTAACAAAACATGATTGTGAACTCTCAAGTCAAGTTTATTATATAGTCCATTTCATACACAAAACGGTAGCCCAGTGTTCTTCACATAGTTAAAACAATCACAAGTGAAATAAAATAGTTAAAATGTCACATCATGCTGTGTAAAATAAAAGAAAAGAATATTGACACAGAACATAGCACACAAAAATAAAAGCACATTAAGTAAAATTATTGATAGTGCTTTCTTTTAAAGTCCTCTAATTACTTAGTACTTACATGGTAATTACTTAGAAAGTTAGTGTATTGTTTCTGAGTTCTTAAACTGTTATTACCATGTAAATCAGGTTCAATTCTAGTTTTTTTATTAATCATTCCTAGAATACACTGCTTTACACAATAACTACACTTTATTACAAGTATTCACTGTAATTACACAATACACAATAAAACTGCACAGAATATGTATACATATAAAATACATATAGAATAAATTTAACACAGTACAGATAAAGACCTACAGGTGCTGGCCAGTAAATTAGAATATCATCAAAAGGTTGAAAATATTTCAGTAATTCCATTCAAAACGTGAAACTTGTACATTATATTCATGCAATGCACACAGACCAATGTATTTCCGATGTTTATTACGTTTAATTTTGATATTTATAGGTGACAACCAATGAAAACATCAAATCTGGTATCTCAGAAAATTAGAATATTCTAAAGGCCAATGAAAAAATGTTTGTTTCTCTAATGTTGGCCAACTGAAAAGAATGAACATGAAAAGAATGTGCATGTATAGCACTCAATACTTAGTCGGGGCTCCTTTTGCCTCAATAACTGCAGTAATGCGGCGTGGCATGGACTCGATCAGTCTGTGGCACTGCTCAGGTGTTATGAGAGCCCAGGTTGCTCTGATAGTCGTCTTCAGCTCCTCTACATTGTTGGGTCTAGCGTATTGCATCCTCCGCTTCACAATACCCCATAGATTTTCTATGGGGTTAAGGTCAGGCGAGTTTGCTGGCCAATCAAGGACAGGGATACCATGGTCCTTGAACCAGGTGCTGGTGGTTTTGGCACTGTGTGCAGGTGCCAAGTCCTGTTGAAAGGTGAAGTCTGCATCCCCATAAAGTTGGTCAGCAGCAGGAAGCATGAAGTGCTCTAAAACTTCCTGGTAGACGGCTGCATTGACCCTGGACCTCAGGAAACAGAGTGGGCCAACACCGGCAGATGACATGGCACCCCACACCATCACTGACGGTGGAAACTTTACACTGGACCTCATGCAACGTGGATTCTGTGCTTCTCCGCTCTTCCTCCAGACTCTGGGTCCTTGATTTCCAAAGGAAATGCAGAACTTGCTTTCATCAGAAAACATAACTTTGGACCACTCAGCATCAGTCCAGTCCTTTTTGTCCTTGGCCCAGGCGAGACGCTTCTTGCGCTGTTTCTTGTTCAAGAGTGGATTGACACACGGAATGCGACACCTGAATCCCATGTCTTTCATGAGTCTCCTCGTGGTGGTTCTTGAAGCGCTGACTCCAGCTGCAGTCCACTCTTTGTGGATCTCCCCCACATTTTTGAATGGGTTTGTCGTCACAATTCTCTGCAGGGTGCGGTTATCCCTAGAGCTTGTACACTTTTTTCTACCACATTTTTTCCGTCCCTTCGCCTGTCTGTTAATGTGCTTGGACACAGAGCTCTGCGAACAGCCAGCTTCTTTAGCAATCACCTTTTGTGTCTTGCCCTCCTTGTGCAAGGTGTCAATGATTGTCTTTTGGACAGCTGTTAAGTCAGAAGTCTTCCCCATGATTGTGGTGCCTTCAAAACAAGACTGAGGGACCTTTTAAAGGCCTTTGCAGGTGTTTTGAGTAAATCAGCTGATTAGAGTGGCAGCAGGTGTCTTCTATATTCAGCCTTTTCAGAATATTCTAATTTTTTGAGATACCAAATTTGGAGTTTTCATTAGTTGTCACTTATGAATATCAAATTTAAATGTAATGAACATTGGAAATACATTGGTCTGTGTGCATTGCATGAATATAATGTACAAGTTTCACGTTTTGAATGGAATTACTGAAATATTTTCAACCTTTTGATGATATTCTAATTTACTGGCCAGCACCTGTAGTAGAGCACAGAGGCAAGGATAGATTAATGGAAGGCATCATGAAAAAGTTTAGTTTTAAATCTGGATTTAAAAATGGAAATGGTGGGAGAGGTCTTAATGTCTATTGGAAGACAGTTCCAGAGATGGACCGCATAGCAGCTAAAGGCAGCTGCTATGCCATGCTTGGTGCGGGCTCTGGGTTGTACCAGTGTGGATTTATCTGCTGACCCAAGTGATTTTGAAGGGAGATACGTTTCAAACATCTCTGCTATATACAGAGGTCGTTGCCCATTTAATGATTTAAAAGTAAGTAAAAGGTCTTTGAAATAAATCCTGTAAGCTACTGAATGCCAATGTAAATATTTTAAGATTGGTGTGACGTGAACATTTCTTTTGGTTCTGGTCTCTTGCTCTGTCTCTCTGCTCTGTGTAACGCACAGCCTTCAGACCTGCGGAGAAAGAAAACCTACAAGATGCAGAAAAAAAGGATAAACCTCCAACCTTCATATTGTCAGCAATAAATGCAGCTAAAGTTAACTTTCATGACCAAATAAATAAATAAATAAATAAAAAATAAAAACGTAAAAATTATTCAGTGAATCAGGAGAGCAGTGTTTTCATCACATTTAGCTTGTATTTTATTTAAAATATCATCAGCTTTACAGGTTAGCTGTTCCTGTGTACTTAAAAAGTTATGTTACTAACCTTCTAGAAAAATTACCAAATCATTCACATGAAGTAGATTTGTTATTATTTATCTAAAAGTATTTGATTAGTTTAAAAAACTAAATATGTTTTGTTCTATTTGGTTTTCAGAATGTCACTAGTTTACTAATACTTTTAAAAATATATATATAATGATGTACTGAAATACAGAGAAAAAAACTTGTGAATACAATGCTTGTTAATATAGTAAGTATAGCATTGTTAACATAAGCACATTCACACATGGAAAGTATCAATGTAAATAAATCATATGGCAGTAACTCTGCTGCACTTTTATTATGTAAAAGTAGCTCACAGGCCAAAAAAGGTTGGAGACCCCTGCAATAGATCGTACAGCCCTAGTGGATGCTTAGATGATTGTTTAAAGATTTTTTCAGTGAAATCTTCATCCACAGAGCTCACAAGCAAATTGCTTCTGTCCATTATGGACTCTTTTGTGACTGTTTAAATTGATCTTTTGGGTAAAACTTTTCCACCTAACTCACAGGCGAAAAGCCAGTGTGGACTCTCATGTGTCTGTTTAAACTTGTCTTTTGGCTAAATCTTTTTCCACAGAGCTCACAGGCGAAAGGCTTCTGTCCTGTGTGGACTCTCATGTGTCTGTTTAAATTTGACTTTAAGCTAAACTTCTTTCCACAATGCTCACAAGCAAAATGCTTCTGTCCTGTGTGGACTCTCATGTGTCTGTTTAAACTTGTCTTTTGGCTAAATCTTTTTCCACAGAGCTCACAGGTGAAAGGCTTCTGTCCTGTGTGGACTCTCATGTGTCTGTTTAAAGTTGACTTTAAGCTAAACTTCTTTCCACAATGCTCACAAGCAAAATGCTTCTGTCCTGTGTGGACTCTCATGTGTCTGTTTAAACTTGTCTTTTGGCTAAATCTTTTTCCACAGAGCTCACAGGCGAAAGGCTTCTGTCCTGTGTGGACTCTCATGTGACAGTTTAAATTTACCTTTTCGCTAAATCTTTTGCTACAGAACTCACAGGCGAAAGGCTTCTGTCCTGTGTGGACTCTCATGTGATTATTTAAGGTTGCCTGATGCCTAAATCTTTTTCCACAGAGCTCACAGGCGAAAGGCTTCTGTCCTGTGTGGACTCTCATGTGTCTGTTTAAAGTTGACTTTAAGCTAAACTTCTTTCCACAACGCTCACAAGCAAAATGCTTCTGTCCTGTGTGGACTCTCATGTGAATGTTTAAACTAGTCTTTCGGCTAAATCTGTTTCCACAGAGCTCACAGGCAAAAGGCTTCTCTAAAGTGTGGGCTATCATGTGACTGTTTAATTGTGTCTTTTGGCTAAATCTCGTTCCACAGAGCTCACAAGGAAAGGGTTTCTGTCCTGTGTGAACTTTCGTGTGTTTGTTTAAAGTGTACTTTGAGCTAAATTTATTTCCACAGAGCTCACAAGCAATAGGCTTCTGTCCTGTGTGGACACTCATGTGTCTGTTTAAAGTCAACTTTAAGCTAAATTTCTTTCCACAGAGCTCACAAACAAAAGGCTTCTCTCCTGTGTGGACGCTCATGTGTCTGTTTAAAGTTGACTTTAAGCTAAATTTCTTTCCACAGAGCTCACAAGTAAAAGGCTTCTGTCCTGTGTGGACACTCATGTGTCTGTTTAAATTTGACTTTAAGCTAAATTTCTTTCCACAGAGTTCACAAGCAAAACATGTCTGTCCTGTGTGGACTCTCATGTGTGTGGTTAAATTAGTCTTTTGGTGAAACCTTTGTCCACATTGCTCACAGGCAAAATGTTTCTGCATTGTGTGGACTCTCAAGTGTCTGTTTAAATTTGTCTTTTGGTTAAATCTTTTTACACAGAGCTCACAGGCAAAGGGCTTCTGTCCTGTGTGGACTCTAATGTGACGGTTTAAATTGTTCTTTTCGCTAAATCTTTTGCTACAGAACTCACAGGTGAAAGGCTTCTGTCCTGTGTGGACTCTCATGTGATTATTTAAAGTTGTCTGATGGCTAAATCTTTTTCCACAGAGCTCACAGGAGAAAGGCTTCTGTCCTGTGTGGACTCTCAGGTGTCTGTTTAAAGTTGACTTTAAGTTAAATTTCTTTCCACAGAGCTCACAAGCAAAATGCTTCTGTCCTGTGTGGACTCTAATGTGAATATTTAAAATTATCTTTTGGCTAAATCTTTGTCCACAGAGCTCACAGACAAAAGGCTTCTCTCCAGTGTGGACTATCATGTGCCTATTTAAATTAGTCTTTCGGCTAAATCTTTGTCCACAGAGCTCACAAGGAAAGGGCTTCTGTCCTGTGTGAACTTTCGTGTGTTTGTTTAAAGTTGACTTTGAGCTAAATTTCTTTTCACAGAGCTCACAAACAAAAGGCTTCTGTCCTGTGTGGACACTCATGTGATTATTTAAATTTGTCTGATGGCTAAATCTTTTTCCACAGAGCTCACAAGCAAAATGCGTCTGTCCCGTGTGGACTCTCATGTGAAGATTTAAATTTGACTTTTGGTTAAATCTGTTTCCACAGAGTTCACAAGCAAAATATGTCTGTCCTGTGTGGACTCTCATGTGTGTGGTTAAATCAGTCTTTTGATGAAACCGTTGTCCGGAGTGCTCACAGGCAAAATGTTTCTGCTTTGTGTGGACTCTCATGTGTTTGTTTAAATGTATTTCATGGCTAAAGGATTGAAACCTGGCAGCATCAGTCTCCTTATTCAAATAGAGATGCTCTCCCTCCATATTAGACCAGAGTTTCTCCTGTTCCTCCTTTTTGTGGAGAAAATCTAGGTGCTGGTGGTTGACACGAGCACTCTCTTCTTCTTAAGCTTCTTATTTAACCAGAACCACCTGTTGAAAATCTGTAGGAAACACAGAAACATGTGAATTACAGACAGCTGTCACTTTGTTTTCACACATACAACAGTTGTATTATTTCTTTAAACTGACATTAGAATGAAATGTATTTACAATTGGAAACTGAACTTTGAGCCTCTATAAATCATGAGTCTTAACCCTCAGGCTTCACTTTAATTTTCATGCAAAAGAGTCATTTGAGGACAAAAATGTCCGCTTGTAAAAGTGGCTATAAAAATGTATACATTAATGTATTTTTTTTTTTTTTTTACTTTTTTCATAGATCTGTTGAACAGCTTCAGCCCTGCTCAAACATAAAAAAATCCAATCATTTTGAGGCTTTTATTCCCTGAAATGTCAGTTGGAATACTCAAAGTCATTGATGTAATTTATGGAAAAAAAAAAAGAAATAAAAAACACTAAAACGGAGTTATTTTCTAAAAAAGACATTTTTTTTTTGGCCTGGGGTGTTTAGTACAAATCAGTCTTTATTATATTATGAAATATCTAAAATTTTGAATTTTTTGCACTTATACTTTTTATATAGCAACAGATTTAAAATGTACTATACACTCGAGCCATTAGGTGACAAAAACGTCCACTTTTAAAACAGCTTTAATAATGGTCCAGATTAGGGCTGGGCAATATGGACCAAAACTTATATCTCAATATCTTTTAGCAGAATTCCGATATACGATATGTATCGACATTTTTCCTCCTGTAAAATATTTACACGGTGTCCGTGAGGGCGCACAGGGTTGGTTAGCATTCCTCCCAAGATATGTATACAGGGAGTGCAGAATTATTAGGCAACCCTAACCTGCAGGAGTCAATGTGCTCTGCGCTTCTCCCGAGAACTCCCTCCCACCTGTGGTGACAGTGGCTGAGTGCCGTACATGGCTGCTCTTGCAGGGGAAACAGGATTCCAGACCCCCCCCCCCCCCCCCCCCCGCCTTCCTATCGGAGTCTCTATGTTGTGTCATCTGAAGTCTGTTGCTTATCTGTCTGAGGTGGGGTTTTTTGCAGAGCAAAGCTGCCCTCCTGGTGGGAGAGTAGCTATGAAGTGCCTTTTTTTCCCTCCTCCCGAATCAATTCCTCATTTTACCCTCTTATCTCGATCAATGGTAGCGCGACTCAGGGTTGCAAATGACCACAGTCACCAATTCTTGTCGTGTGTCTTGCCCATGTATGTCTGATCTCTGAATTGTGTGTACTGAAACTCTAATTTCCCTCTGGGATTAATAAAGTATCTTTGAATTGAATTTGAATTGAATTTAGGGGGATATCTCAGTGTGCAGGTGACTATTACTGTGCATAATTATTAGGCAACTTAACAAAAAACAAATGTATACCCATTTCAATTATTTATTTTTACCAGTGAAACCAATATAACATCTCCACATTCACAAATATACATTTCTCACATTCAAAAACAGTACAAAAACAAATTAGCGACCAGTATAGCCACCTTTCTTTGCAAGGACACTCAAAAGCCTGCCATCCATGGATTCTGTCAGTGTTTTGATCTGTTCACCATCAACATTGCGTGCAGCAGCAACCACAGCCTCCCAGACACTGTTCAGAGAGGTGTACTGTTTTCCCTCCTTGTAAATCTCACATTTGATGATGGATCACAGGTTCTCAATGGGGTTCAGATCAGGTGAACAAGGAGGCCATGCCATTAGTTTTTCTTCTTTTATACCCTTTCTTGCCAGCCACGCTGTGGAGTACTTGGACACGTGTGATGGAGCATTGTCCTGCATGAAAATCATGTTTTTCTTGAAGGATGCAGACTTCTTCCTGTACCACTGCTTGGAGAAGGAGTCTTCCAGAAACTGGCAGTAGGACTGGGAGTTGAGCTTGACTCCATCCTCAACCCGAAAAGGCCCCACAAGCTCATCTTTGATGATACCAGCCCAAACCAGTACTCCACCTCCACCTTGCTGGTGTCTGAGTCGGACTGTAGCTCTCTGGCCTTTACCAATCCAGCCACAGGCCCATCCATCTGGCCCATCAAGACTCACTCTCATTTCATCAGTCCATAAAACCTTAGAAAAATCAGTCGAGATATTTCTTGGCCCAGTCTTGACATCTCAGCTTGTGTGTCTTGTTCAGTGGTGGTCGTCTTTCAGCCTTTCTTACCATGGTCATGTCTCTGAGTATTGCACACCTTGTGCGTTTGGGCACTCCAGTGGTGTTGCAGTTCTGAAATATGGCCAAACTGGTGGCAAGTGGCATCTTGGCAGCTGCACGCTTGACTTTTCTCAGTTCATGGGCAGTTATTTTGCGCCTTGGTTTGTCCACACGCTTCTTGCGTCCCTGTTGACTATTTTGAATGAAATGCTTGATTGTTCGATGATCACGCTTCAGAAGCTTTGCAATTTTAAGACTGCTGCATCCCTCTGCAAGATATCTCACTATTTTTGACTTTTCTGAGCCTGTCAAGTCCTTCTTTTGACCCATTTTGCCAAAGGAAAGGAAGTTGCCTAATAATTATGCACACCTGATATAGGGTGTTGATGTCATTAGACCACACCCCTTCTCATTACAGAGATGCACATCACCTAATATGCTTAATTGGTAGTAGGCTTTCGAGCCTATACAGCTTGGAGTAAGACAACATGCATGAAGAGGATGATGTGGACAAAATACTCATTTGCCTAATAATTCTGCACTCCCTGTATAAACACGTTTCTATGGTTCCTCCTACGTCCGTCACAGCGGTGGGTGAGGTTTGAGAGGGTGAGTTTGACCGACTTCCGGGGAGGTTTGTTAAGATGAATGGCTCTCTACAGGGACTCGGCTCTCATCATTCACTTTGAAAACCTGTTCAAAATATTCGATTTGTTCGTGAACGTCACATCACTAGTCTCTCCATACAAGCAGGATGGAAAACAGAACTCCGTTGAACGTCCCCAAATAATTAAAAACCAGGATGCCAAATGCAAAGTTTAGAGCAGCACATTTACCCAGAGGCTCTCAGATTGAGCAAACTTGTAAGAATACATGTAATAGCCGCTTAGAGACGGAGCAACATGTCGCTAGCATAGCGGCTAATCGCTAGCATAGCAGTTTGTGTTTATTCATTTAGCCAACGCTTTTATCCAAAGCGACTTAAAATTTATAACCTATAGGGCATGTTGTGATCTGTGGGGGAAACCGGAGTACCCGGAGGAAACCCACGCATGCATGGGGAGAACACGCGATTCCACGCAGAAACGCTGCAGCCGAGCCGAGTTTCGAACCTGCAACCTTCGTGCTGCGAGGCAACAGTGCTAACCACTGCACCACCATGCAGTTTGACCAGTTATATCGATATAAAGTCACCTTATATCATGTTTTAAAATTATACCGATATTTTAAAAATATCGATATAGGCTGTGTCTCAATTCAGGGTCTGCATCCTTTGAAGGACCCAGCCCACCCGGCCGACGTGGGCTGCGTCCTCCGTCGGCCGGGTAGACCGGATGTTAACGGCTGTGAATTTGGACAGGCCTAGCCTTCATGAACTCCCTCGGCGAACGTTCCGTCGCCTAGCAACCGTGGAACCGCTGGGCAGAAGGGAGAAGGAACTTTAAATGATGGAGCTCGACGTTTTATTTAGCTTTTTAACCCCCAGAAACCCAAATTTAGAAAACAACTGCAAAATCTTTTTTTAACCTTTCACATGTTGTTCTAGGAGGCCAGATAAACGGGCCTATTTACACATTTTAACAGCCAATAGTGTTGCAGAACTGAACAATAGGACCTATTAGCAATGTAAATGTGGTTTTAAAAAGAAAAAAAAATGGGGAAGGTTTATTTTTGTAGACTTAAATCTGATGTTGTAATATTACAACCGTGGGTCTCTGGGGGTTAATCATTTCCTTGACTGTTGGAGAGCTACTTCAGAGAAAATACTTTAGACTAGCTGAGCCCGAGCAAAGATGTGATAATAGTTTTTAATACTTTCTAAGGGTCTTAATTTGACCAAAACCGATTTATAACCTTTTAAGACTTTTCAGGACCCAGCGGATACCCTCTAGTAAACAATTCTCATTTGTAAACAAATAAAATTCAAGAGTTTAATGCAGAACTGATTTTATTTAGATATTTCTTTTATATGTACATGTTTAATCTTCCTTAACCATTTTTTTCTAGCAAAGTAAAAAGCTGTCAAAGTTCTTCCTTCTCTCCTGTGCCCTCTGCTGCTCTGCCTCCCTCTGCAGCCTCATGTCCTCCCAGATCAGCTCCAGAAGCTGGTCATCGCTGGCACCTTCCCCTGGATGCCCATTTTCTCCAGAATAGTCTTAACAAACATGTAAGAAAAAAACAGATAGAGAAAAGAGGACAACGGGTTATTCCTTTCATGTTTTCGCAGAAAAAAATAAACTCAAACGAGTTTTTTAAAATATGAGATGTTATTGTACCTCCATGCCACAGCCGCCGAATACTTTGCTCCGGTGATCATGTGGTTCATCTCCGCCCTAAGCTTAATAAATTCCCTGGTTTTCTCTTTTGTTCCTAAAATACAAACTTCTATTAAAATCAGGGGGAAACGTAGCGGGAGAAGTACGACACCGAGCGCGGCCGAACATACGAGCCGAGACCGCAATACAAGCACTTTTACTGTTACATTTCTAACTAAAATAACGTTCATGTATCACAAAAAGTCCTTAACCTAACAGTTTTCAAGTTTATACTGACATTTATATGCGCAATCCTCTCCGACAGCTCCCGCTTCACTGTCCGCCATTGTTTTTAAGTTTTTCTGCCGGCCGGCCCGCAAGGCATCTTGGGAAATACTACCCATTGAAGGATACACCGGACCCATCCTTCATTCAGGCGAAAAGAAGGCCGCATTCGTCGACCGCATCTGAAGGAGTCTTCGAATTGGGACAGGCCTAGTCGTGGCGCTGTGACGTAACCGGCCGACGAATCCGGCCGACGTAGGATGCAGACCCTGAATTGAGACACAGCCATAGAGCTCCGGACGTCACGTGACTCTCAGAGAGTAGACGCCATGTTGGCAGGCAACAAAGGTAAACAAAATGAACGGGATCGGCTTGGATTTTACTTCGTCTGAGTTTACTTCACACTTTAAAACTGAAGAAATCGTTTTATGTAGTCAGAAATTAAATAGACTAAACATCTCCAACCCTTACCGTGCCCCTGGGATACTTTTTAAAAATGCCAGAAGCTGTCAGAGCGGACTTCTTACCGGACCTGGCCAGGGAACGCCTTGGGATTCCCCCGTTAGAGCTGGCCCAAGTGGCTGGGGAGAGGGAAGTCTGGGCCTGTCGACTTAGGCTACTGCTCCCGCAACCCGACTCCGGATAAGCGGATGAAAATGGATGGATGGCCAAATAACATAGATTTACATGTAAGTAGTTTAAATAGAGTGATGTGCTGTTTGAATGTATAAACTAAATGCCAAGAGAAATCACTAGTCTGATTTTTTTCCGTGAATAAAATAAATATGTCAGGCAGGAGCATCTCAGGATCTGTCTGAGATCTGTCTCGGTGAGACAGATAATAGCAATCCAAAGTGATTTTTATGTGTGATCTGACAATTGATCAACCATTGCTTCAAAATTAAATACAGCTTAGCCGGTTAATTGCTATGATCATGAAACCCGTAAACGGCAGCATGCAGAAATCACGAGGCACCGTTTTACGTGATGTTTACTTGTTGCTATGAGTAATAAGACAGAAAAAGCCACGCCAAAATAAGTTTAGGAAGCCCACTAAGAATTGTTAAAAAAAACATTTAAAATAAATACCACACACAGTTGAGGAAACGGTTTAAGTACCTGATATGAAGTGGTCGCTCAATAAGCGAAAACCTTTACTCTCGGGATCCCACAATTTCATTTTAGCCCGGTCACTAGCGCGTTTTATTACAATGATCCAACGTTTGCGGCGCTCCGGATCTTGGGGAATCCTGTAGATGGCTCATTCTTTATGTCGTCCGCGTCTGTTCTGCATCCTGGGGCACAACAGGAACCCTAACCCTAACGTCAAACCAAAGAACGGTTCGAAGTGAAAATGGCTATTTTGTTGCTAATTTGCAGGAAATATCTAGAAGAAAGTTCTACAGAAAGTAGCTAAGGGTCTTCAGAAATGTAGCTAGGTTTGTCACTAGGTGTTAGGAACAGCGACAAAGTTGCTGAGTTGGCACTACTCTCTCTGCTGCTAAATGCGGTTGCGGAAGGCGCTTTATAAATAAAGCTTTGATTGATTGATTGATAAATCTACGGATAGCAAATGCTACGGGCTATGCCTGTGCGTGAACGCGCATGAAGCAGCCTACTCGACCCGAGCAGCTCTCTTTTTCTGTGATTTTACAGAAAAACAGGCATCACAGTAAAAATGCCAGGGCTCATTCTACAGGACCAGGGCATTGCAGGAGAATGTATGAAGAAGAAATGTATTTCTATACATGTTTTGGCTGTCAAACATCCATAATGCCCCTTTAAATTCATTGAGCTGCATGCTGATTACACAGTTTACCCTTACAGCCTGGGAATTGTGTGTGTGTGTGTGTGTGTGTGTGTGTGTGTGTGTGTGTGTGTGTGTGTGTGTGTGTGACGTATGCTTTGAGGACACATTTTTGACTTTTTACCTCTAACATGTTAAAATTGTGAGGACATTTGACAGATCATCACAGTAGAAAAAAAACACCTACTTTAGTTTTAGAAGTATGGGGTGAATTGAGGTTTGGGTTAAGCATACAACAACATTAGTTCCTTAAACGGACTGGTAATCAGGAGAACTGGGAAACTTCCCGGTGGCCTGCCGTTAATCTGGCCCACTCAGTGATTGTCGTCATTCATGACATGCTTGATATCTAAATGAACAATTCGTCATGTGGCTAATCGGGCCTGTATTGGTGCATTCACATCTGGGGCAGCACAGACCAGACTGCGCCGCGTCGGCCCGGGTCCCGCACCAGTAGGTTTTGTTTACACACACACTTCTTAGGAACGGGGAAATCTCCAAGCTAGTGGGCGGGGCTAAAGACACGCAAAATACAGACATGAAGGTAGGTCAAGGGTGAAAAGGGTCAGACTCCACATCGAAAGAAGTTGTGGCACACACACGCACACACACCTTCCCCAGCAAGTGAACCTGCTGCAGATGAAATTACCAGTACTTTTGGATGAAATAAGATAAATAAACAACATGACATTACATTTTTGGCCTGGTTTATTATTTTGTTTGAACCCAAAGGAAATGTGACAAAGCACAAACCAGGCTCTGCTGCTGAAAACACTAAAACCATAAAGAATCCTAAACTTCCTACATGCTTATTTTATATTTGTGATAATATAATAATAACAGCAACAGCAGGAGGCAGTGGGCTGGATCAGGGTTTAATGACAGCGACGTCTAGCCTGGCCTGCCAGACTTGTCCTCTAATTCTGCACAGAGAAAGAGTCTGGTAACTCACAGGCAGAGAGGCACATGAGGGGCGGGACTAGCCACCTCAAAAATAACCAATCAGGAAAAAAGACAGAAATGCAGACTGTACTGTAACGTTGTAGTATTTTAGCTGTAGTCACAAATGGCGTCTGGCGACAGCGCAAACATCTTTCTTGACAAACTCGGCGTTATGGTGTGTGACGAACGCTGCTCAGTGCTGATTGGCTTGGTTAGAATTCTCAGCGGGTGGGGTTATTTGAATAGGAGAGTTCCCAGAGCCTTTCTCTGTGCAGAATTAAACAGAGGAGGAGTCTGGCAGGCCAGGCTAAGCTACCTCCCCTTCACTAACCAGCTAACTGACCCTTCCTCTGGGGACATTTAGACTTTCATCAACTCCTTATATCCATCGTGTCTCTAAGAAACGAGCAAACAAGAAGAAAACATCTAACTCAAAGGTAGACTAAAGTTTTCTCCCAGTTTTAAAGTTGAATTTAACATAAACCCAGGTCACCCTGGTTCATGAAACGGAATAAGGTTCAGCAGGAACTTCTACAGGCTCACAGCTAAACTATATCATAGTTTCTCTTTGCCTGTTCTGAGCTCCGTCAAGCTGCGTTTGTGCGGATCATGTGTCACCGGTTCTGACAAATTTATTTATTTAATCTACTTTTGGTGGTGCCGGGGGCTTTTTAACCCCCCCCTCCCCAAAAAATGTTTCCATCAGATCTGCATGAATCAAGTAGGTGACCATTTTGGATTCAAAACAGCGAACTTCGCCGAGAGGTGAGGGGTTTTCATGTCTGGAAATAGTCCACGGTGTCTCCCTTAAACGACGTCCATGCAGCTTAGGTCTCTCTCTCTCTCTCTGTGTGTGTGTGTGTGTGTGTGTGTGTGTGTGTGTGTGTGTGTGTGTGTGTGTGTGTGTGTGTGTGTGTGTGTGTGTGTGTGTGTGTGTGTGTGTGTGTGTTCCTCACAGCAGTGAGGAGAGACGCAGCTTCTGTCAGAGGCACCGTTGATTCAATTTAATTCAATTCAGTTTACTTATAAAGCGCCAAATCACGACAAGAGTCGTTTCAAGGTTCTTCACACAGTAAACATTCCAATACAGGTCGGGTCATTAAGCCAATCAGTAAAAAGTTTCCTATATAAGGAACCCAGCAGGTTGCATCGAGTCACTGACTAGTGTCAGATAGAGCTGAGGAAAATAATCAAATAATCGATGCATCGGGATGCGGACATAAACAATTCTGCATCGTAGAAGAGTACGCCATAATCGATTATAGTGGAATGTAGTTTTGCTTTTTTAATGGCGGCACCAGCGCAGCATCCAAATCTGTCAGAGTGAGCGTCCTCCACATTTACCAAGTGGTTCCGCCTTAATGTGGTACTGCAGGGCTGAGCGCTAGAGTTGTAACCTGAGACCGAACCGGAACCGAATCAGCCCGACCGGTTCTGTTGGATTTGGGCCGTGAATTATGTTAATTGAGCGGGTTGTCATGCGGCGCGCTCCGCTCGCTCGATCAACGACTGAGAGAGAGACACTGTCTGCTCACACAAGAGAGAGGATCGGAGGACGCCAAACCGATGCTCCAAACACGCATTATTATTTTCATAATTTAAATATTATTTCTCCTGGAAGCGCTCAGTCAGACCGAGTGTTGTAATGCTGGGAGATCCCGTCTTAGGGAGGGGGCGGGGTCAATGACGGCGGCTTTATTCTTTTGTTTCATGACGATAAACTGATGTTAAATTCAGCTTAAGAGAAACTGGGAGGAAGCTTTGGTCCATTTTAGGTCACAGGAGACTTGTCTCCTATCTGCTCCTCCAGAGAGAGCATGGACATGAGGGTTACATGGTGAGGGTCCCACAGGACAGGTTAGTGGAAAGGTTTGTAGTTAGCTGGTTAGTGAAAGGGATCCATCAACTGGGTAATTTAATCCTAATCCAGCCCACAGCCTTCTGCTGGTGTTATTACCAGAAAGAATAAAACACACATCTTAAATATTATTGGAAGTGTAGAATTTGTTTTGTGTTTTATTATTTTCTGCATCAAACAGAACTTGATTCATTCTCCAACATTTCAGAAATAAACCACTGGGTTCAACTAAAATAACAAACTAAGTCAACATTTCATTTGGTGTTATTTCTGACACCCTTCAACTGTGACATAAATATAGGGACTCTAGAGCTGCTCAGAGACATTAAACACTCATATATGAACACATTATGGATTTTATTATTACAGTGTGTGTCCTGTAGGTTTTCAGTGCTTTTTTAGATTTTGTGAGTTTTTGCAAAGCGTGTTTTTCTCAGCCTGAGGCATGATGTTGAATGAGGAAACAGGTGGTTTTACTTTGTTAAATCTTCTGAAACGTTTAAAATGTTTTGTCCTAACCTGTTGGGAATGGAGAGATTTTGAGGGATGGCAGGTTGTGTCAATTACGTTTTTGATAAAAAAAAAAGCAATTATCTGACATCTATTTATCGATGAAAACAAATCAATATGAAATAATCGTGATGCATCGTGATATCGAATCGAATTGAATCGTTGACCCAATAATCGTAATCGAATCGAAAGACAAGTGAAGATTCACACCTCTAGCACATAGAGCAAAACTTTTAAACAGATTCACCATCCAACAAGTTAAAAAGTTCAGATAATGAGACCCTTGGTTTCACACAACATAATGTAAACTAGGAAAAATAGGTCATTAATTAAGGTAACGTTATTTCATAAACAGTTGTTTTAGTTTTTAAAGCTGACTTATGTTACAACCACATTTTTGCCCCTGATCTGAATCCAAGTTGTTAGATTTTTGATTATCTTCCAATACTGTCCTCTTCTGATACCAGGTGATGCAATGCATTAAAAAAGAAGAAAAAAATGGAGAAAGTCCCAGAGTCATCATCACATTCTGGTGATCTCATTGGAGGAGTGGTGAGATGCAGCAGTGGCTGCGCTCGGGAACTATTTGGTGGTTTTACCCCCAATCTAGAGCTGAAACAACTAATCGATTTAATCGATTATAATCGATTATTAAAATAGTTAACAACTTTTTTAGTCATCGATTAGTTGTTTAATAATCATATTTTACCGCATAAAGTCTATTTTTACCACAATCTGACATCGGTTACAAGCTGTTAAATTTGCCGCCAGTGTGTGGCAGTAATGAGCCACTGATCTACCAGTGGAGCCGTAGAAGAAGAAATGAGCCAATGAGTGCCCTCGGTTTTCATGACGTATCACGTTACTGACGCTCATCTTGCTGTGAGACATGGCGAAACAAGAGGAAATACGGAAGAAAAATAGAAGCGACAAAACTGAAGAGAAACCCCGGACAAAAACCTCACGAGTATGGGAGCACTTCACTCTAGATGCCTTGAAAAGACGGGTGACCTGCAAAATATGAAAAAAACATCTAGCATGGCATGGAAGCACGACGTCCCTAAGTGAACATTTGAGATGAAAGCATGTGGGAGCTGATGCAGCAGAGGAAGAGCACCGCGGTCAAGTGAGCCGTCATTTGGAAGAGCCAGCCCGGTAAGTAACAAAAAATAAACAAGCTGGACTTAGTGTTTTAGCTGAGTTCGTTATAGTGGGTGTTAAACATGTTTTTTTTTTTGCCGCGTCAGTCTGCGTTGTTCTACTTCTGATTGACTAAATGCAATCGTGAATCTCCTCCGTGTTGTGTATCATGCGCTTGCCAAATTCAGCACATCTGTTTATAAGAATGTTCTCGTTAAGAGAAAAACGGCACAAACTCATAACTATGTTCCTCATTCGAAAAAGGACAACTCCGCGGTGAAAAATATACAGACGAGCTGTGTCCAGGTGAATATAACGCGGCATAGTTGTACGCTTTCAATTTTTAAATACAGGAGAAATTCAGAAAAAGTCTTTTTTTTTTTTTACTATTAAAAGGCTGTTTTACTATCCAACGCTGTAAAACGCCTCACAACACATTTTATCATGTTTCTTAAACAGTATTACACAAAATAAACATTTTTCACATTTCTCTAGCTAATTTAAACACTCCCGACTCAAAGTAAAAACCTCATGAGCTTCTTACTTAGAGCTTTTTAATAGTAAAAAAAATAGACTTTTTTTCTGAATATCTCCTGTTGCGGGCTATTTTGTAGAACGTAACCCTCAAAATAAATGATCACTGTATATTGTTAATTAATTCAAATAATATAATATTGATTTAGTGTTGTAGTGTGTGTGCTGCTTTATTTTATATGTGCACTTATTTCAGTCTATTTGTGTTTCTTATGCAGAAAAAAACAAGCAACGATGGACAACTACATGGGGAACAAGACACTCACCCCCCAGCAATTCATACCACTTACAAACTCTATTCTAAACATGCTGGTAAAAGACATGAGGCCACTATCCATGGTGGAAGGAGCAGGCTTCCAGCTAATGCTAAAAAATTATTCTGGACTGATATTTTGCACTGTTTAGCTAATTTTATACTGCTGACTGTGTTCATGAGCAATAAAATAGATTGCAGTCAACTGCACAATTCTCTTATGTTTTTTTTTCTTAACTGAAATGCATCCATCACTTGTATAGGTTAAATAGCTAAACAATAACAAACCGATTAATCGATTAATCGAAAAAATAATCGACAGATTAATCAATTATGAAAATAATCGTTAGTTGCAGCCCTACCCCAATCCAACCCCTTAAAGCTGAGTGTCAAGCAGGGAGGCATTGGGACCTTTGGTATGACCCGACTGAGAATCGAACCTGATCTCACAGTCCCAGAGAGGACACTACCACAAGGCCACTGAGCTGGTCCCATATTGTCCTTCTATCTGTATTTGTATTCGAAATGGACTAAAGACAGCTCATGTAAGAGGTGGTAAAATATGAGTAAAACAAAATAAGTTAAATAAATGCAAACACAGGAAGTTATCCAGTGTGATCTACACCTATGTTAGCTGAGATCTTTTCCTGTCTGTAAGAAGTTCCTGACCCAATTCCATGATCTCACTGAGTGTGTTTACATGCAGCCAGTAACCCTTTTAAAACCCGAATATTCACAATAACCCGGTTCCGCAGGTCCATGTAAACACCGCTATAAACCAGGATATGCTCATAACCGGGTTTTTAAAAACCCGGTTACTACACCTGGGGAAACCCTTTTCTAACCCGAATGTTTGGTCGTGTAAACGCATATCGGGATATCCCCATCAAAGCGTGTGTTCTGTGCATGCTCTGTTCGCAAGGAATCTCGGTCTTTTGAGTAGCGAGACGTCTTGTATGCGCCAGAACACCGGAAGTTAACAACAAGTTGGGAGCAACATGGCGAGTCGCGACACAGCACCACACTTTTGGAGTTACGAGGAAACTAAAACGCAAACAAATGCGGTCGCTATCTCTTCCGAACTGGGAAACATGTTGTTTTCACGGATACCGGAACAAGAACCGGAAATGACACATATTGCGTCTTGACGTAGTCCACACGTCCTGACGCTACCCCAACATCCGCATTTAAATCGGGTTATGCAAGTTAGGGGTAACTTTTTCTATTTATGCTTGTAAACGGGTTATTCTGATCAACTCAGAAACCCGAATACCGACCTTAACCCGCTCATAACCCGGATATTGGCTGCATGTAAACGTAGTCACTCACACACACACAAACACACACACACACACACACACACACACACACACACACACACACACGATGGCCATAACTTTGCTTCATGGTGCTGATCCAGAATATTTACCTCATTATTTATTTCTAGTGTTATAATAATAACACAATAGTCAACAATAAAATAACATAATAAAGTAATAAAACATATGCAGTTATGCTCACATTCACTTTTACCATCTCTTGGTGGGCAGCAGAACATTTATCACATGTTTAACCATCTTATGACCATACATATAACTTAACTGGTATTTATTTTTCTGGCTGTGAAAAAGTACCAAAAAGTGCAAAATATTTGTAACTCTGCTCCTTTTATCAGAACAACCTCAGCCTTCGGTGTCTGGTTTGTATTTAGTATTTATGTTTCTCAAACTCTGTAAAAATGCAGCTTAAATTTTTTACATTTATTACGAAATAGGAACCTCAAAAGGACGTGGTCAAACTATTTCAAATGAACAGTTTAAACTCTGAACTGTATCACAGTCAGAAACAGTGTGAACCCTGGTGTGTGTGTGTGTGTGTGTGTAGGATGTGAGTTGAGAGGAGCAGCATGTTGGTGTACTGACGGTGATTCGGCTGCAGCCCACTCGACTAGGACATTAAACTCACTGAGCTGCATGCTGACTTAGCGACTGCACTCTGGAGTCACATGTGGAGGCTGTTGTAGACATTTAAAATATTTTTCTCTGGGGAGTTGTCCTTTTTGAATGAGGAACATTCAATGTTTAACATCCACTATAACGAACTCAGCTAAAACACTAAGTCCCAAATTTGACCTGCGTGTAGTGATGGACCACTTAGCTTGTTTATTTTCTGTTACTTACCGGGCCGGCTCTTCCTCTGCTGCATCAGCCCCCACATGTTTCCGTCTCAGGTGCTCGCTTAGGGACGTCGTGCTTCCGTGCCATGCTAGGTGGTTTTGGCATATTCTGCAGGTCGCCCGTTTTTTGGTGGCATCTAAAGTGAAGTGCTCCCATACCCGTGATGTTTTAGTCCGGGGTTTCTCTTCAGATTTGTCGCTTTTCTTCTGTCTTACTTCATGTTCCGCCATCTTTCACAGCCATGCACGTCAGTAACGTGTTAACGTCATGAAAACCGAGGGTACTTATTGGCTCGTTTCTTCTTCTACGGCTCCACTGGTAGATCAGTGGCTCATTACTGCCACACACTGGCGGCAAATTGAACAGATTGTAACCGATGTCAGATTGTGGTAAAAATATATTTTATGCGGTAAAATGTGATTATTAAACAACTAATCGATGACTAAAAAAGTTGTTAACTATTTTAATAATCGATTATAATCGATTAAATCGATTAGTTGTTTCAGCTCTAGACATTTTGTTTTTGTCTTTAGCTCTGCAGACCATTTATTGCAGCACAGAAATACTGAATAGTTTCACAACTTTTAAATGAAAAAGATAATCAGTCCTTTGCCGTTCTCCTTCCTTTCCCCTTTCAAAACAAAACATGGCACCATGGGGGATCGAGCCTTTGCAGCCGATGCCCCCACACTTTGGAACTATCTCCCACTAAACATCAGGAATGCCGTCTCTCTTTCTACTTATAAGTCACTGCTTAAAACCCACTTCTTTAAACTGGCCTTCTCTTAAGATCAACCCAGCATCCCCAGTCTGTTTACTATGTTTCATTTTTATTATGTGTTTATTGCATTTTTTGTGAAGCGTCTTTGAGTGACCTAAAAAGCGCTATACAAGTTTGATGTATTATCATTATTATCACTTACAACCGCAGAAATAGCCAGGCAAAGTGTGTCCCCACTCCCTGTTCAGCCATTTTCCTGCACCAGATCTGGCTTTTACAGCTGTTTCACACCTGTGTGAATAACACAGCTGTCTAAGAGAAAAACCACTTCTCCACCTCATTTACTTATTTAAATATCTGAAAGGTGGCAGCCCTACCTGTGTCCATGCTGTCCAGGTCCAGGTGGTGAAGAACACACGATGAAGCAGTCCCAGCTGATGGATGATCCTGAAGTGGTAGCAGGTTTTCTTTAGCCGTGTTTAGCTAACAGCTGCAATAGAAACAAAGCAGGAGAGCTGATTAAGATGCTGCTTCAAAACAACGCAGGAGATTAAAGATCCAACGCTTTGGTTCTGATCAGCTGAGGACAGATCCAGTCTGGAAAAGAGGACCTTTGGTCACCAGAGTTCACGGAGTAGAGCTAACCGCTTTTTCCTCCAGAGTCACATTCAGATTCGGGGCTTTCCGTCGGAGAGAGTGAGCAGGATGAATCAGAGAGTGAGCAGCGATCCTGCATCATGACCAACTCAGATGAGCGAGTCTGATAGAGGGAACCTCTTCAATCTGATGAAAGCAGCAAAACGAGCGCGTTTCTCAGAGAGACCAAAGGAACAGCAGCAGATCCAGAGGGCAGGACGTCTAGAGAAAAGCTTTTCTCACCTACAACCTGATTCTGGAGCTCCGATTGTCACGAAGACCGCAGAATACTTCTCTGGTTCTGGAAAGAACTCCACCAAGTGTTTGAGGAGAAGAAAGTTTCCACAGCCTGGTGAGAAGATTTCTGCAGCAGCAAATAGTCGCTTTAGCTGATCAACTGTCCCAGATACTGAAGTGAATACATTTCTACTGCAGAGCCTCAAATATTCCCCTCACACAGCAGAACAACAATAAGCTAGCTCTGCTAACAGCTTTCGGTTTCTGCTTCTTCTGGTGGTCGGTGACTAGCGTAAAGGTGCACTAGCGTTACCTGCTGGAGCAGATTAAAACGCACCTGTGTGATCAGAATGGGACTGAAAACACACATCTGTTAAATTTTCATTATTTTAGGCGGTCTCTTCAAAAGCCACGAAAAACCAGTAAAATACTTTTTTCTTTCTGTTTTTTAATCTAAATCGGACCAGTTTTATTTGTATGAACTTCAAACAAACTAAAAAATGCTACTTTCTATAAAGAATGTGATAGAAACTTTTTATGTTGTTACTTTTATTTTTAGCAGCTCTGAGAAGCAAATAAAGTGTTGGGAAGGTGCTGATATCTCTTCCTTATTGATGCTTTTCCTACTCTGGTCCAGCAGGTGGCGGTAGAGCACCTTTACGCTGCTCACCAACAGAGACTGTAGACCGCCAACCGGAAGCTATTAGCAGCATTAGCTTATTGTTTATTATCAACGTTAGCTTGTTGCTCGTTATCAGCGTTAGCTTGTTGTTTGAACCTCTGAGGCTCTGCAGCAACAATGTCTTCAGCTCAGTCTCTGAGAGAGTTTATAAGAGAGCGGCTAACTGCTGCTGCTGCAGAAATATTCTCCGAGTTTGAACAAACCATCGTCCGCTACGAGGAAGAGATCGATCGTCAGCGCAGACTGCTGGAGATCAGCTGGAAACCACAGATCAACTTACGCAGAATAGGTATGAAACAGCAGCGGGACTCATGTGGTTTTACTGAGGACACAATCTCAGGACAGTCTGCGTGGATCCGTTTGCAGTTCTGAAGCTTTTTGACACAACTGAGCTGAAATCAGTCGGTAAACTGTGTTCCACTTTAGATAAATAAATCAATAACATTTCAGGGGTTTTAGGAAGTTTTTCATTTTCAGGAACTCCAATAAATCAGTTTAAAAGAGACAAACTAAAAACTTAGTGAACGTTTCCAGCTGATGTTCTACAATCAGAGACTTGTTTAGAAGTTTCTGTTAGTCTGATCTGTTTGTGGACGTTACCAAGTAAAGCTGTCAGCAACTTCAAAGTGGAGATGATTCCATGAAAACATCTCATTCCCGTTTTTATCAGAGACTGATGCATCTGAGGAACATCTGAATGTTTATGTCTCTATAAACTCACATGTAGTATCCGTGTGCCCATCCCAGAAGTCAGTAAGAATCTAAACCAATGAATCTGATAGATACTGGATCCAGTTCTGCTGTGGGTTAGTCAGATACACACACCCGCTGAGGGTCAGTCAGACACACACACGCACACACACCTGCTGTTCTCATCTGACTGTAGAACTGTGTGTGGTTATTTGTCAGGTTAGGAGTTCATAATGTTCTAAAACATCTTCAGATGCATCAGATGATTAAAGTGAAGTGTTCTTTCTTATTGTCACATGATTCAGCTTTTTGTTTGGTCTGTCCAGAACTCCCACTGCATGATGTCAAGACAGATGAGGTGGTTCTGACTGATCAGCAGCTCTGGAACCAGGAGAGGACCTCCAGTTTAAACCAGGAACAACCAGAACCTTTACAGGAGGGACCAGAACCTCCACAGATGAAAGTGGAGCACGATGAGCCAGAACCTTTGCAGATTCTAGAACAAGAGCTCTGCATCAGTCAGGATGAAGAGCAATTTGTACTGAAGCAGGAGATGGTTACCTCCCTTGTGACTCCTGCTGATGAGGAAAGAGTCTACCATGAACCAGAACCAAACAAACACCAGCTCCGTTTGTCACTGTTTCCTGAGGCTGAGATTAGAGCTGCTGCTTCTCCAGGGTCCACAGGTGAGGGCAATTTTATGATCATTTTCCTTACTGTGACATCACAATAATAGAAATTACTCATTTTAAATACATCATTGCTAATTACAAACACTGACCGAAAATGAATGGACAGTTATTATTGATGTTAGGAGTGTTTACAGAGGCAGTAGAGACCCACATGACAACACAAGTTAATTAAATCAAGTTTTGAACTTGTTCCACGCGGTGTGATTTTCTTTCCAAAATGCGGGGAGAGGGAGAGAGAGGATGAGTCTAGCTGGCCAGGCTAGAGCCTCCTTGGTAAAGTCTATTCTGGGGAGGAGGGTCTGGCGGATTGTCAGTCAGAACCTCCTCATCTTTCCTGACATCATGCAGTGGGAGTTTTGGACAGACAAACAGACCAAACAAAAAGCTGAATCATATGACAATAAGAAAGAACACTTCACTTTATATTTATGTTTATGTATTTAGCAGACACTTTTGTCCAAAGCGACTTACAAGTGATAATCGGCATGTTGCCCTTGAGGCTAACAACAACAATAACAACAACATTGACATCAGTCATGGAGAGGAGGGAACAAGGAGTGGACAGTAGAGAGGGGGACAGGTGCAGGGAGGGTGCTAGTTTAGAAGATGCTCTCTGAAGAGCAGGGTCTTCAGGAGTTTCTTGAAAATTGAAAAGGAAGCCGCAGTTCTGGTAGTACTTGGTAGGTCATTCCACATTTGTGGAACGATGCATGAGAAAAGTCTGGATTGTCCTGAGCGTGGTGTAGGCACTGCTAGCCGACGATCCTGTGATGACCAGAGCGGCTGGGCCGAGACGTAAGCCTTTGCAAGAGGATTCAGGTAGATGGGAGCCGTACCATCTCGGACTTTGTATGCTAGTGTTAGCAATTTGAATTTGATGCGTGCTGCTAGCGGTAGCCAGTGGAGCTCAATGAACAGAGGGGTGACGTGTGCTCGTTTAGGCTGATTGAAGACCAGACGCGCCGCTGCGTTCTGGACCATTTGAAGAGGTCTCACAGTACAGCCTGGGAGACCAGTTAGAAGGGCATTGCAGTAATCGAGGCGGGAGATGACAGTAGATTACACCAGGAGCTGGGTGGCATGTTGTGTTAGGTATGGTCTGATCTTTCGTATGTTATACAGCGCAAAGCGGCATGAAGGAGCAACAGAGGCAACATGGTCTTTAAAGGTCAGGTGTTCATCAATCACAACACCCAGATTTCGAACTGCCTTTGAAGGAGCCAGAGATAGGAAGTAATTTTGGATTGAGATATTGTGCTGTGTGGATGGTTATGCTGGGATGACAAGTAGTTCAGTTTTAGAGAGGATGAGTTGGAGATGGTGGGATTTCATCCATTTTGATATGTCAGAGAGACAGTTTGATATTCGTGCAGAGACAGTGTGGTCGTCCGGTGGAAATGACTTTAATCATCTGATGCATCTGAAGATGTTTTAGAACATAATGAACTCTTAACCTGACAAATAACCACACACAGTTCTACAGTCAGAGATGGGAACATGTAACCCAGTTGCCAGGTGAGGGGTCTGGGGTTTTTCTGTCTTTTCCGTCTGTTTCTAATAAAGTGGCCGAAACGTCTTCAACGTTGCCAATCACATGGCCAAATCTAGGTCAATCAGGAAGTTAAATAACTTACAGCCAGACGTTATCGGTAAGCGCAAGGAGACACAGGGAAAGGAGTTGCTGCAGGAGCCAACTACCGGTTGTCGGACGTATAGGAAAGACCGCGGAGATATATTGGTACCAACCTAACAGTCTATTCCATTCTGTCTCTGTGTCACTTACTCCTGTGGGTTGATCCTAGCTTCTGATCTGAATTACATCTGGTCCTGATAAAACAAGTCACCCAAATTACTCCTATGCATGTTACAAACAGCAGGTGTGTGTGTGTGTGTGTGTGTGTGTGTGTGTGTGTGTGTGTGTGTGTGTGTGTGTGTGTGTGTGTGTGTCTGTCTGACTGACCCACAGCAGAACTGGGCCCAGTGTCTGTCAGATTCATTGATTTAGACTCTTACTGACTTCTGGGATGGGCACACGGATACTACAGGTGAGTTTATAGAGACATAAACATCCAGATGTTCCTCAGATGCATCCGTCTCTGATGAAAACAGGACTGAGAGGTGGAATCATTTCCACTTTGAAGTTGCTGACAGCTTTACTTGGCAACGTCCACAAACAGATCAGACTAACAGAAACTTCTAAACAAGTCTCTGATTGTAGAACATCAGTTCCAGGGTTTTCCCCAGCGCTTTATAAGCCTGGCGGCCTGCCAGGCTTTGCTTGGTCGCCCGCCAGGCTAGCTTCATGCCCCGCCCCCCTCCCCGACCCTACCGTGTTCGCTGACGTGCACGGCAGTGAAACATAAGTAGGGCCCTCCATCAGCTGATACTGGTGAGAAACAGCAGTGGATCATGTGCACGTGCACTCACTATCTCCCCCCACCCCCGAGGTCACGGACGAGCAACGGAACTCGGAAGTCATACACCAACCCCCCCCCCCCCCCCCCCCCACCCCCCCCACCCCCCCGACAACGGTCCGGTCCGCCAGGTTTTTACTCGTTTTCTGGGGGAAACCCTCAGCTGGAAACGTTCACTAAGTCTTTAAAGTTTGTCTCTTTTAAACTGATTTAGTGGCGTTCCTGAAAATGAAAACTTCCTAAAACCCCTGAAATGTTATTTATTTCTCTAAAGTGGAACAAAGTTTACCGACTTATTTCAGCTCAGTTGTATCAAAAAGCTTCAGAACAGCAAACGGACCCAAGCAGACTGTCCTGAGATTGTGTCCCCAGTAAAACCACATGAGTCCCGCTGCTGTTTCAAACCTATTCTGTGTAAGTTGATCTGTGGTTTCCAGCTGATCTCCAGCAGTCTGCGCTGACGATCGATCTCTTCCTCTTCTTAAAAGGCCAGTAGAAGTGGTCTCGGGCCAGGCTGATAATGTGCTCACTACCAAGATGCCCCATGTCATCATGAAGATGTCTTAGTACCAGGGACCTTGTATTCAAAACACTAGCTGGTGTCTACCCCCAGCTACCCTATAAGGTACAGGTGTCAAACTCAGGCCCTCGGACCAAATTTGGCCCGCGAGATCAAATATCAAATATATGTTAAAACTGGCCTGCCGGCCCATTCAGCCATAAAGACTATGAATCCCATAGTGCTTTGTGGCGTTAGCTTGTCAGTCAAATTGCCCCTCCTTTGTGTTTCCAGGTCTCTGCTGCCAGTATCTGCCTGTGTCTGCAGCGTTACCTCCTCTGTCTCGGACAAACTGAAAACACTCGGGGCCGAGTTTACTCAGCAATTTGCTGACTTTTGAGCCAAGAAACAGAGATTTTAACCACTCAATGATCTGTTCAAGGCTGACAGAGTAAGTTCTCCAACTTTCAGACAGAGCTGATATAACTCCAGTGACATGCTGAAGTCAGTATGACTCTGGCTGCTGCAGCAGCTTTTTTCTTTCCTCCCCGACACACTGACCCAACAGAGTGGTTAAGCTGCACCAACCTATATGAGCAACTGTTGTCTGTGATGAAGATGAACAGAACAACACAGGAGTCTCATTGATGAACCCCTGATCAGCTCAGAGCCCAACCCCAGAGATGCAGGTATCTGGCTTGAACAGGTGAGCATCGGCGATTTCATCCCAGTTTTTCAGTTTGGCCCAGTGTGAATTTGAGTTTGACACCCCTGCTACATACAGTCGTGGCCAGAAGTTTGAGAATGACACAATTTTCACAAAGTTTGCTGCTAAACTGCTTTCAGATCTTTGTTTCAGTTGTTTCTGTGAAGTACTGACATATTATTACAAGCACTTCATATGTTTCAACGGGTTTTATCAACTTCCATTTTTGGTTCTTTTTTTAAACACAGAGAAGGTTTTTCTTTACCTTGCTGACGTTTCGTTTGCGGTTGCAAACATCCTTCAAGCTGACGCTGATGGTGGCATCACTTCCTACTCCGTTTATCCGCGGGCAGCAGAGGACGTTGTCGCCCTCTGCTGCCGCCCGCTCTCCCCTCTCCGATGATGCAGTCCCATGTGCGATCCGTTGAGTTGTGAGCGGGCAGCAGAGGACAGCAGAGGGCGACAACGTCCTCTGCTGCCCGCGGATAAAGGGAGTAGGAAGTGATGCCACCATCAGCGTCAGCTTGGAGGATGTTTGCAGCCGCAAACGAAACGTCAGCAAGGTAAAGAAAAACCTTCTCTGTGTTTAAAAAAAGAACCAAAAATGGAATTTGAAGACAAACACAGCAAGAACGTACCAAAGGGGCTTTTATCAACATGACATTTTTGCAAAGAGTCAGTATTTGCATTGTTGGCCCTTCTTTTTCAGGACCTCTGCAATTCGACTGGGCATGCTCTTAAACAGCTTCTGGACCAAATCCTGACTGATGGCAACCCATTCTTTCATAATCACTTCTTGGAGTTTGTTGGAATTAGTAGATTTTTTTTGTGTCCTCCCGCCTCTTAAGGAGGCTGTGCGTGCGGATGCGCTCACACCTGCCTGCTGCCATTCCTGAGCAAGCTGTGCACTGGTGGCACTCTGATCCCGCAGCTGAATCCTCGTTAGACGATCCTGGCGCTTGCTGGACTTTCTTGGATGCCCTGAGGCTTTCTTAACAGGAATTGAACCTTTTTCTTTGAAGTTCTTGATGATCCTATAAATTGTTGATTAAAGCCGGGCGGACACTGTGCGACTTTTTCACTTTTTTGAGCCGATTTTCCACTCGTGCGAGAATCCACAAGATCGGGGCGAGTTTTGTGCTGAGCGTAGTGTAGTATACAGGGGGTTACGAGAGGCGATTAACACCACGTGACCAGCTACCGATCAGCAGCCGTGAGCTTGCACGGACTTCTGGCGTGTTTGATATTTTGCTCGTCCCTCGTGAGGGTATCGCACTGTTGAAGCGGCGCTGCGAGCAGCTGCGACTCAAAAAGTATCATAACCGCTCATGGCGCATGCGCAATCATGTATCAACACCGCTCGCCCGCTATTTCCCTAATAACACATGTTGTTCGTTTTTATTTCTACACGTTTTTTTTACTCACAAAGATTGTCAAGAAAGCGTGTTTGTCGTGTTCATGTCAAAGTAAACTGATCACAAAACACAGATTTACTTTCTTTATTTCGTTTTCCTCATCCATCCCCCATAAATCCCTGTGTGTCCCCCTGCAGCACTCCCGAAGGACAGCAGGCAAGACAAAAAAGTCTGACGTGTTGTGTAAAAACTGATATTTTTAGCATATTTTTAGGTCCGGCGTGTTGCTACCAGACGTACAGTGTGAGCAGTCAGGTCGCATCCGAGAACTGGGTCGTACAGTGTGAACACATGACTCGTGAGATATGCCCTGCGAGGAAGTCATACAGTTTGAGCTGAAGCTGAGTGCTACGAGTGAAAAAGTGTCCGCCCAGCTTAAGGTGCAGTCTTAGTAGCCACAATATCCTTGCCTGTGAAGCCGTTTTTATGCAATGCGATGATGGCTGCACGCATTTCTTTGCGTGTCACCATGGTTAACAATGGAAGAACAATGATTTCAAGCGTCACCCTCCTTTTAACATGTCAAGTCTGCCAATGCTAACCCAATCAGCCTGACATAATGATCTCCAGCCTTGTGCTTGTCAACGTTCTCACCTGAGTTAACAAGACGATTACTGAATTGATCTCAATAGGTCCTTTAATGACAGCAATAAAATGCAGTGGAAAGTTTTTTGGGGGGGATGAAGTTAATTTTCACTGCAAAGGACTATGCAATTAATCTGATCACTCATCATAGCATTCTGGAGTATATGCAAATAGCTGTTATGAAAGCAAGCAGCAACTTTTCTAATTTCCCGTATTTGTGTCATTTTCAAAACTTTTGGCCACTACTGTAGCAAGTTCCTCTTCACTTTCAGACTTCCCCACTCACCATACCATACCATACCAACTTTATTTATAAGGCACATTTAAAAACAGCATGGCAGCCTAACAAAGGGCTATACAGATAAAAAGTAAAAAACAACATGAAAACAAAAACACAGTCAATAATAAAAGTACACAACGAAGCAGAAAATCACGGTCAATAAAAAGAACACGTAATAAAAATAATTCATAAAAGTCAAGGGTTTAAAAATGCCTGGTTGTTTTACTAAATCACTTGCTCCTTGCCTATCTGCAGTAGTTAGTGCAGTCTGTCTCTCTTAGCCTGAGAAGTGTGCTTATTGTCGCATCTTGTCTCTGTGCTCTTACCAACTGCATGTCTGATGCTAGGTAGAGTTAACTCGTCCATTTCATTGTCTGGAGATAGGTTTAAGGAAGCTAGATAAGCTACCTCCCTTTTCTTGGATGCCTCAGGTCCGACTTATGTTAAGAAAAAGAAGAAAATATCATTTCTATAGCACCTCTCAAGATAAAATTCACGAGGCGCTTAAGCATAATTCTGCGCACACGAAGATGCATAAGAGACCTGGATGATGAAGCTCAATGGTTAAAGGAATCACTGAAGCGGTGTGAAGCGCTCCGTCGCGCGTCTAGGCGGTACCGTAGGAGGCGGGCTGCCATGGTTCGCCGCATGCTACAGCAGCGGGCTATCTAGGAGCGCACAGCGTCCCCCAGTCCCCTCCTCCTCCCCCTCCCCCTTGTCCGGAACTCTGCCTCACCAGTCTGAAGCAGCCACCCTGTCCGTAACATGTCCGGACCTGTTACTAGGGGCTTCGTCTGGTTAAATTCCGGAAAATGTTATCCGATTGTTTGTATTCAGACACAAAGGTCTTACGGACAGAGTCCGTAAGACCTTTTCCGTTTTTCATGGTCTGTCTGAAGGGGGCTTATGTTAAATCTGAAATCCGCAAGTTCTCCCACCCACCATTGACCTGTGGCGTTGAGCTTTGCTGTGCTCTTAACATATGCCAGGGGATTATTGTCAGTGTAAACAGTAAAATCCGGACCATAGAACAAATAATCCCTGAATTTTTCATAAATGGCCCACAGCCAGAATGCAAACAATAGATTTTTTTCTACGGGGTTTAGAGTTCTTCAGCCATAAGCTATAACGTTCAGTTTCCCATCCTGTTGCTGGTATAACACAGCCCCTAGCCTTTTCTCACATGCATCTGTTTGTAGGACAATTGGCAGTTCAAAATCAGGGTAGGCTAGTACAGTCGGGTTGGAAAGAATGTCAGTGAGACGTGTTAAGGTGTGGTCATGCTCACTCGTCCAGTGGATGGGAGTCTTGTAAGGCATCTCTTCAATTCTGCGTTGGACGGTCGCAGGTGCATTGCTCAGGCCGAAGGGGATACTCACTCACTCGTGCAGTTCCCAAAGTGAAATGAAGGCCGTCATGTGGTGGGAACCCTCAGCCATGTATCCCTTACTGTATGCCTTGCCTTGGTCAAGGATACTGAAACAGCTGTGTCCATCAGTGTTGTTTTTGGCGGGCATCTTAGTTTTAGTCTTGATGACAAAAATGCATTTTAGTCTTAGTCAGTTTTAGTCAACTAAATACTTAAAGTCTTTAGTCCGTTTTAGTAGAGTAAAATTCAAAAAGGTTTTAGTCGACATAGATTTTTGTTTTGAATTTTACAAAACATTAAACAGAGTATTATTCTCAAACAAATGAATTTATAGGTCAGACATGTATTCTGAGCTACTGGAGTGAGTTTCATACCAACATAATTTATTTTATGACTATCAGACACAATCTCAGCTGCCCCAGATTTTGTAAAACAATAATCCCCAGACTGGTTTAATTTTTAAATTTCATTGACGATCACAATAGTGTATATAATTTATTGATGCAGATCTGTGCATTATTTGAGTTATCAGACCTCCATTTTAAATGTATATTGTGGCAAACATCCACCTACTTAAATGCAGAAATGTTTTTCTACAGACTGCAGTGTTGTGAGTTTTCAAGAGCCTACAGAATTAATACAAACTAGAACTGCAAGCAGTTATCAACGGGTTCCAAGCATACAAATAACCCAGTTCTGCTCTTGAGCATCAGCAGAGATGCTCGTAAGTATTTAGATAGGCTTAAACTGTTATGCTGTTGGGTAAAAAAGCAGGAATGTGACCCGTTATTAGGAACCAGAGAGCAGAGAAAATAATCCTGACACACTGACTTTAATTTAATTTCTTTAATTTATTTGCCCAAAATCATGGCTTTTCAGGAAGCACACGGAAAAGAAATGTGTTAATATTATGGATATATTTATAAGTAGCAACGTTGTCGCTCATAGTAGTGTCAATGATCGGCTGAGCGCTATGCGTTCCAACATCAGGGAAATGCTACGCCAAGCTAAGTGAAGTTAGCTTCCAACCCACATCAGAAATCCACACAAATAGTGGTTAGTGCTTTCTTATGTGGGTGGGGAGCTAGCTTCACTACTTGCTGAGAATGGTCTGTTGAGCAGAATACTGTTGTGGTTTTTAGCCAACAAATAGTTTGTAAGTTTTACTTACCCTTTGGATTCATCAATAAAATTCGTAAATATGGAAATATTTACCGATTTATTACTTAATTAGGATATCCGTGGATATCCTATAGGTATGCCTCAGGGCACTACCCCTTTTAACAGGGGAAAAAATGAATCCAAACCTCTATCAATCTGTCTAAAGTTTGTAAAATTCTTTTAACGAGCAGTGGTCATATTCTATCCAACACAGACAATTCACTTGAGACAAAACTTAATTGGCAATAACATTTATTAACTAATATAACCACCTCAGCTCCTCCAAGGCGCTAGCCAATCAACATGTCAAGCAACTGATTTTATCAAACAAACAACATGCAAGGAAACAATGGAATGATAATGTGAAGTAACAATCTAATCAGACCGGTGGGGTGAGATGGTGATGTAATCAAGCAATGTTGGGGTTGCTTGATGATGTAATCAGACAGAGATAGGCTGATTACCAGACTGGAGGGAGTTTTGAAAAACAAAATGGCGGATCCTTTGTTTGGTTGAACAAAGGATCGAAACTAGGTGTGTGTGTGTGGAATTTAGCCTGGCTTCCCAGACACGTATAATCAGTGGGCGTGGGCCCCTGATCAGACGCGTATTTGGCGGTGTGAGCAACGTTCACAGTAAACTTGATCAAAACACTTCAAATCGCTTCACAAAGCTCAAGAGGAAAAAACAACAGATCAATTATAAAGGCAAATTAAATATCTAAACAGTCTGTCTGGCGTGGCCACAGCGTAAAACAAACTTAAGATATTAAAACTACAAGAGAAACAGAGCTTACTTCGAGATTGTCCGTTGGCGTTTTTAGTACGGAAGAGAGAGACCATCTATTATTTTAAAGCAGTCACGTGGTCGACCGCTTGTTTTGGACTATTAGAGAAGCGGGAGAGGAAAAAAAAAAGAAATCTTGATTGAACTGACACAAGGCGTCCCTCTGTGTCTGGGGCTGAGCAGATCAGATGGCATTGGTCCATTGATCCCAGCAGCTAGGCCTCACACACACGCCGTCCGGAGCGGTAGGAGCAGAGGCGGGGGTCTCCTTACACCAGGTGAACTGGACAGGGGAGAGGAAGAGTTCCGCTCTGCGCCTCGGCTTTATAGACTCGTCCAGCGGGCGGTCTCTGTAGGGGCCGGTATCAACCAGGGGCCAGTCAGACTTGGCGTTGCTTGATGACGTCATCAAGCTGCAGCCGGCTGCAGAGGATCATGGGACATGGAGTCCCTGCTGGGGCTGATATTAACATGCTTTATTGTCTACACTTCAGGGCATAGATGGCACAGTCCTTTGGAGAAAATACTGCGTAGTAATTTTCTCATGAGGGCAGGACCCCAACAATACGCTTCAGCTGAGACACAGGCAGTGCCATTACTTTAAACTTTAGTGAGACAGGCAGAAATGAGCATTTTGAGCATGTTTTTCGTCTCATGTTTTTAGTCTCTGCTCTTTAACGTAAACTCCCATTCGTTTCGTCATGAGTTAGTCACCAAAGAGCTATTTTTAGCTCATCAGTGTTTCGTTTTCGTTATGAAAAAATTGGCATCCACAAAATTAATTTGTCATCGTTTTCGTTAATGAAAACACTGGTGCCCACCCAACATATCCAGGAGATCTTGGATACTTGGGAGTAGATGTCTGTCAGGTACGATTTTTTTTTTGTTTAATAGTCTAGAGTCAACACAAATCTTAGTGTGCCATCCTGTTTCCTCACACATGCAACAGGTGCAGCAAAGTGTGACTTTGAGTTGACAATTTTGCCTTTGGTGAGTAGGTCCTGAATATATTCTTTGAATTCCTTGTTTAGTGGCTGTTGGATGGCTGTGTAGGTGTGCTGGACAGGCACTTCGTCTTTCAGATTGAGGGTCATTTATAAGCTGGGGATGTCCACAAGGGGTGCCAACAAGCTGCATGTTGCAATCCTTGGTCTTGGTGTGGGACAGTCAAGAAATGTTGTGGTGTTTTAGATGTTTTTGGGATTGTCAGTCTCAACTATTTGGGTGATGGGTTCAATGGAACCTAGTACCGTTGAGCTGGATAGTAACATTTTGGTCCGAGACGTTTGACACCAGTATCTTGACGTATGGGCTGTCAGTCTTTTATATCTGTAACAGCCCCTCTCCAACACTGAGTGGTTCTAAGTGAGTACTGGTTAGCACAGGCTCAAACAAAACAAGTGACTCTGTATGGTTAAGACTCTCTGGAACTCTACACTTGATGTAGGCTACTTGGCGAGGGTGGACAGTTACACCTTTGAAGCCTACACACACACAGTGGCAGTTTCATCTACTGTGTTTGTTTGACAATCCCATGTTTTATATGCTATTTTATTCAGAAAAGCCACCCTATGCTCTGATTACTTTGCACACTCTTGACATTCTCTTGATGAGCTTCAAAAAGTTGTCCTTCAAGCATGTTGAAAACCCATTTCAGTTGACTACAGTACCTCTTGAAGGCCACCCCTGTTTCCAAAACCCACCCAGGGTAGGGAGACCCCAGCCCATCTGGCCAGGGCCCACAGCAAAAGCATCACAGAACCCCACTGAGCCTGAGGTCACCAACTCAGTCCCACCCCAATCAGAAAATCTACTCCCACTCACGCATTTCATCAACTCCCAGACTTCATTAAACATCAGACACCCAGGCAAAGTTGATCCTCCCCTTTCTGGAAGGATCCCACTCCCTTCCTTAATGCTTTCATGTCATCAAACATCAAAGTTTTGGGAGCTCTATTACACTGAATGAGAGTGCCCTGTGTATTCATCACTGAGGAGGAGGTACCCAAAGTGTTGGTATGTGACGCATAGGGAGTCTGACCAAGTTTCCATTAATGACAAGTAGGGAGGAAAAATGTGTTGCCAAAATACAAATATCCAATTAAATTTTGTCTTGTTTTCTGGTGTAATTTTCTCTCACATCTTTGATCCAAATAATCACCACAGGGTTTTATATTTGCATAAAGGAGGTGTAATTGTCTTCTCCTGTCTGGAGCTCCTGGTTCATATAAATAATGTCATGCTACAGTATATTTTTAAGTTGTAATGAATTTGCTGTTAATCGTAACAATGAAACTCAAACGATTAATCATGATTCAAATGTTTTGTCCATTGATGTCTCTAATTGTTAAATTAATCAATCTTTCCTTTTGTCTTTTATCCTGTTCAGAATGTCCACTGCATCATGTCTTTGTAAAGGAGGACATTCTGACTGACCAGCAGCTCTCTAACCAGGAGACCACCTCCAGTTTGAACCAAAAGGAACCAGAACCTCTAGTGATCAAAGAGGAACAGCAGGAACTCTGTATCCATCACCGGTTTATTCGGAAGCAGAAAAATGTTACCTTCACAGTGACCGTTCCTGAAGAAACTGACAGACGTGAACCAGAACTACACAAGAACCAACACTTGCTGAGTTTTACTGAAGCTGAGAACCAAGATCAGAATGGATGCAAGAATGAAAACTCAGAACCAAATCGCAATGAAGATCTGACAGAAAATAAAAGACGTCAACAAACCAAAGATCACAGAGACAGGGTAGACAGTCAGAAACTAAAAAAATACAAGGCTGACATAGATGAGAAACCATTTTCATGTAATGTCTGTGGGAAATCTTTCAGTCACAAGTGTTTTTTAACTCCTCACATGAAAACGCACATATGTGCAAAACCACACCCATGTAAATTATGTGGTAAACGCTTCTCTCAGATTAATGGCTTGACTAGACACATGAGAACTCACACAGGCGAGAAACCATTCAAATGTGATTTTTGTGGTAAATGTTTCTCTAGAAAGGATCACTTGTTTAAACACTTGAGAACCCACACAGGTGAGAAATTATTTAGATGTAAAACCTGTGGTAAATGTTTCTCTAGGAGTGATTACTTGATTGTACATAAGAGAGCTCACACAGGTGAGAAACCATATCCATGTAAAACTTGTGGTAGATGTTTCTCTCAGAAAAGGGACTTGACTAAACATTTGAGAACTCACTTGCGTGATAAGCCATTCAGATGTGAAATTTGTGACAAATGTTTTACTGAAGGTAGTCACTTGACAACACACATGAGAGCTCACACAGGTGAGAAACCACACCCATGTGAATGGTGTGGTAAATGCTTCTCTCGGGGTAAGGCTTTGACTAGACACATGAGAACTCACACAGATGATAAACCATTTAAATGTGAATTTTGTGGTAAATTTTTCTCTAGGAGTGATTACTTGATTGTACATAAGAGAGCTCACACAGGTGAGAAACCATATCCATGTAAAACTTGTGGTAAAGGTTTTTCTCAGAAAAGTGACTTGACTAAACATTTGAGAACTCACTTGCGCGATAAACCATTCAGATGTGAAATTTGTGACAAATGTTTTTCTAGGAGTGATCACTTGATTAAACACTTGAGAACCCACTCAGGTAAGAAACAATATCCATGTAAAAGTGTGGTAAATGTTTCTCTCAAAGAGGTAGCTTGACTAGTCACATGAAAACTCAACACAGGTAATTATTTTCCATGTTTGATCAGTAGTGCAAGATTCAGACCGTTTTCTTTCACGTCTCGTGAAAATTCACTCTTGATATTTTATTCATGAAATTTGATTGTAATCCGACTCGAAACATGAGAATTCTTGCAGTGCAGAAGAAATGCATTTTTAACAATATTTATTCCTTGATGCCTAAAGAATGAAGTAGCCTAGTTTGAAACATAAACACAAGCTTTAGGATGCTGGCTGACAAAGTAAAGAAACTGCCTAAAAAGGCATGTTTTACAACTGTGGACTTGCTGTTTTTCTATGAGACAATTTTTCCAACATCAAATTTCGTTCTGTTCCAAAACGTATTAAAATACTCAAAATGCAATACAAAATAAAACAACTTAACTTGTACTTTGCTGTTGTTTTCCTCCTGTTCCAAGTGTTTTGAGGTTGTTGGTCCAACAAGGCTGTTAGCAGCTCAGGCTAGCATTAGCAGCGGCTCAGTCAAGTGGTTCTGCAGTTAACGTTACCAAGACCAGTGTTTCTGTATTGCTGATGTAGGCAGGTGTGGCTTGTTTTATGACGTGTTGCATCCAGTTTTTCTCAGAATCAACTATTCCCCTCTCGCCTTTTCAAGATGACTGGGTTACAGAAACAGCAGCTCGGACACGTGTCTGACTTTTGGTATGCTACATTTGTCCACCCAAGCTGCCTTCATTTAGCAATAGCAAAGATGTGACTTTACATTCTATGGCCCCTTTAGCAGGAATGAAGACAAAGGGGGGGGGGGCTCATGTTTAAGACTCAAACATTTTCCCACACTAATATACATTTAGTGTTCCTTATATTTAAGGACAAGATCGGCTTTTATAAATCAGATCCGGAAGTAAATCTTAAATGATGATTGAAAACCTTCAAAAGTAAAAGATGGGACTAATAAAGACATCTCTGCCTAAAGACTCAAATCCAGATGACTTCCATCTAAAAATGGATTGCTTCTGCTGATGCGTGATGACATCACTGATTTAACAAGGACTGGTGAAGAGAAGAACTATAGAAGCCAGGATCTGAGCAGGAGCTTATTTGACTCTGAAATGTTTCTCTTCCAATCCACAGCAAGAAGGGAAGTTAACAGAGGTGTGGATTTGATGAGATGGCGAATGATTCATGTTTTCATCCAGGGAGAAGATCATTCAGGATCAGCATCATTCGGGGGATTGTTTTTTCAGTGGATTATTTCTTTTTCTGAAGACTCAAACATCAGAAACATGTTTAGAAAAATTATTAGTGGGAGCGCTGGTTGGTCCTGCTGGTGGGTTTGGTCACACCCACATTTAGGGAAGTCGTCAGGTTGGATTGAAAACTAGATCTGAGTGAAATCCGGAGTGTGATTCCAGATCTGATGTTGCCTCTTGTCTTGTTGAGGACAATTCTGGACAAACATGGGAAGTCAGGGATGTTTTCTGGCTGCAGTCTAACTGGTGTCACTTTGAAACCATCAATCCCTCCTGCTGGGTGTTGGTTAGACCAGTCCAGGAGGCAGGGGCGTCGGACTGGGGGGGGAAAGGGTACCGTTTACCCAGGGCCCACTGCAGGGAGGGGCCCTGAGACAGCTTTGAATAAAAATGTTTTATTGTTGTTGTTTTTTCCCCCCAACTTACTTAATGTCTTAATAAACTTCCCTTTACCTGGATAAAGAGGTTAAGAAACAGAATTTCACCTTAAAGATAATAACTGAATAATCTCTGAGGCATCTATCACCCCTTAAAAATGTGCAAAGTGGTTTAGTCCACACCAGCGGCCAGGGGCTGCCCGGCTGCATGTGCTAATGAGACATCGCAGATGCCGACAGCCAGAGCTGGAGGCAGGAGAGTCGGTCATGTCTTTTCCCAAGAAAGGGAAATCTGGCTTCCAGAAAAGAAAAGAAAAGAAGGAGAAGGAGGAAAAGTTAATTGAACAGAAGCAAGTAGAAGGAAGGTGAGCAGCAGCAGCAGAACACAGTTTTAGCTGATATTAGCTAGCTCTCAGAAGCTGCATTCATGTTAGGTGTTCAGTGTTAAACACCTTTAGTTTCACCATCAAGATCAAATATAAATTAATTAGTGTTATCAGTGAAAACACTAATTTTAGGGATGAGCCGGATACTCGTTTCAGACGAGTATCCTGTATGGATAACGCATTTTTGACGAATACGAGCATGAAACGAGTAAAACGAGTCATTATCTGCAATCGTGCTGAAGGAAAATCTTCATTGGGTAACTGACTGTCTTCACGCTCTGTGATTGGCCAGTCACATAGAGCGCCCGCCCCTCCCTACTTACAAAACTCTCTAGCCGACCGGGAGCTCAGTCCAGCCGGCTCATCCACGCACACACACAGACAGTAACGGATCGCGCTGTGATGACTTCACTGTTGCTCACGTTTCTTCAGTTTTCCCTAGGTTTTCTTCAGCTCGCCTCTTTTTCGGTTGAATATTTAAAGTTACTTTTTTTGTAACTGACATGGTGCATTTGACAAGACAGAGCTGACGTGCTGTTGTCACTACCTCCGCTCTGGTCGGGTTTTTTATTTTTTTTTTAACTCTCTCTCTCTCTCTCTCTCTCTCACACACACACACACATTAATCAACATTTCTTTGTTTAACTTTGTGTGGGAAAATGCCAAGAACGTTAAGAAAAAAATCAGTTTAATCAAATTAAAATAAAAAAAATATAGAAAGTTGTGTCTGGTTCTAGCATTTCATATTTCCTAGTTCCTACTGCATGGGTTCAGATGTATTAATCCATGCACTCAAATATTAATGTTCTGATTTTATTGAAACACTTGTTCTGTAATAGTTTCTTTACTATTGTGATCAAAAATGTTTAATCTCAATTCTGAGGCTGCTCTGTAAATAGTTTTCAAATAAACAATACACATAGCAACTTCTGATCAATCCATATCAATTTCAGACTTAAAATAATACATTGATGTAAACCACGTCCACTTCCGGTTAAACCACGCCCACGTCCGGGTTATGCCACACCCATTCCGAGTACAGATACAGATAATTTAGTTGGTTGAACAGATACAGATACAGATAGTGGTGTACTCGCTCATCCCTAATATATATATATATATATATATATATATATATATATATATAAATCAGAATTATTATCGCGGTCGGCCGCCGCCAATTAATTGGCGGACCTCGCAGTAAAAACAGGTTCACTCTGTGTGGACATTTCAGCTCCTTCCCAGTCATGGACCAGGACAAACTTGGTATCAATGGATTCGTGGTAATCTCAGGAATGAGAAGCTGCCACTGTTTTTCGTATAGCATGATGACACTGGTGTTAGAGGATTGTTATTGACTTGGTTAGATATTTTAAGCCTATTTTAAATTTCTTTATATTTGATCTTGAAAACGGACAATCTTATAATTTGGCTGATAATGCAGGGATTATAACATTTAGAGTACATTACATTCACAGAGAGAACCTGGTTTATTTCAGGTCATATGTATTTAATATATCAATACATATCAGCAAAGCTTAACATCATGAACCATGACAGACATGACTGAAGAGCAGATGAAGATATCATGCCAGGCACTGATGAGAAAATATTACAAGGATCTCACAGCTGAATTTGAGAATGAGATGCTACACCTGAGAACAATATATGGTGCCACATTTCCACACATTCGGTCTCCTCTTGAGCTGCTTAATGCCATACAGGATGCAATTACAGAGCATTTCTGGAGAAGTTTGCATTGGACTGAGGATATTTTGCACACTACCTGTGACTGTTGCTGGGGGTGAACGGGCTTTTAGCAAACTGAAACTGGTGAAAAATTATTTGAGATCAACAATGTCCCAGGATAGACTGAACAGCCTAGCTCTTCTTTCTATTGAAAGCCAATTAGCCAAAGGATTGGACTTAAAATATCTCATAAGTGATTTTGCTAACATGAAGACCCGTCAGTGGGCATTTACTGGAAAATAAATTCCAGGATTTTTGTTTGAACACATTGTTGGCAAATAAAAATAATTATATGTGAAGTCTGGGCATTTCACTTTTATTATGCTGGCATTTGTATTTGCTCAATATAGAGGTTAAACTAAGATAATATTTATTATCTTGTCTTATAGCATGACAAAAAATGTGTAAGAGAGATATTAAGTAATTGAGCATGGGGGCCCACCTAGAAGACTTGTACCTAGGGCCCAGAATTTGGTGCTACGCCCCTGCCAGGAGGACTGAAGATGGCGAGGACAAACAGGGATGGAAATGGACATCTAGATTCAATTTAATTCAAGTTTATTTATATAGCACCAAATCACGACAATCAGTAAAAAGTGTCCTATAGTGCTCCGGGAGGTGACGTCACACGATCCCGTCATGCACCACGGTGCTCCATATCGGCAAGAAACTAATTGTAAACTAGCTGACAGTTTTCCAGCTTTCAGATAATGGTTGACTCGTGTTGTGCTACTGGTTGCACAAACCACGAGGTCAGGTTAAAGACCGAGCCTTTTATCGCATTCCGAAAGACCCAGCCTGGAGGGAAAGATGGATTTCTGCGATCAAACGAGCTCGAAGCGTGATGAAGAAAACCGAGCGTTGGAACCCGTCGCACAATGGATCCCGCTTGTGCAGTGACCATTTCATTTCAGGTAACTTCACGTAATTTGAAGATAAGTTTTAAAAATAGTAGTTCTAGCTAATGTAATCAAAACATGAGTCCACGGGGTTAATGATAACGGCTAACGAGTGTTGAAAAACGATCTGTGGCAGTGTAAACAAAAGGCTTAACAGTGAACGGAATTTGTGTTATATTACTCAAAAGTCATAGCTACCATTTTTTTTCTGTCTAAAAATATTGTCTAAAGTTCGTACCAGTAAAAGCCTTTGTGTTTTGTTGTAATCCTCCTGGCTTCTGTTTGTTCATTTTGTCTGTCTGTTCATTTTGTCCTAGGGAAAAAGAGTAACCATCTGCTTTCACCCAACTATGTTCCATTAGTTTTCAAGCATGTGCCCTCACCAGTAAAGAAGGGAAAGTTGCTTATAGAACAATTTAATAGAAGACAGGCAGCTAAAAAAAAGAAGATTACAGCAAGATTTCACAGAAGCAGCCACACAAGCAGCCATGGGATCACATATTTCTGCTGGTGAACCATCCATCAGTAGTGTAGTCAAGTGTAGTGTAGTCAGCCTGATGTAGTCCATCAGGGACTACACTGAACAAGAAAATGACTCCCAACCTTCTGCAGGACCATCCACTGTCACAAATTGCACAGAACCCAAACATCACTGCCAGCCTTTGGAGGAAGATAGTAACACTGGACCTTCATGTGAAAATGAAAACTGTAAAACAATAATCTATTCACTCAAATTGGAGGTTCAAGCCTTAAGGGCTGAAAATCAGCTACTAAAAGAGAACATGTCTGAAACTGAACTAAATGAATCTGCTCTTCAAAACTGTGATAAAAAGTTCTAATGTTGACTGGATTACCCACATTTTCAATTCTGATGGCTCTTTTCAATGTTGTTTGTCATGTTTCCACTTTGGTCTTTTTCAAGACAGAAACTTGTATTTTTTACCGCATCAGCAACAGTTAAATCTTTGGCACAAAAGGGACACTTGATTTCTATGACACCAGTACCACAGCAGCTGCAAGACACAAAGCTGTCCGGTAATGCTCCAATAAATGGATGTGTTTGAGATTGTGAACCCAGCCTTTTCGACCAGAACGTCAGAATGTGTGAGACGATGTTGGTTTTCATAGTGTTGTCGTGCTGCGGCTTCATGTTTACAGCCCCATCTGCAGATAGTAAAAAAAGAGATGTTAAATATCAGATAAACTTTAATTTCAAAAAATAAAAATGCCTACACAAACCACAGCCTTGTGTAAGACAGAAAATACCTTGATGTTTCACTTGAAAAACTGTAAGACTGTGGATAACATTTTTTATAAGAGAAACTGAAGGCTTCCTGATGTCTGTTTTACTTGCTGCTCTGAATGTGGATGCAGTAATTCTGCCAGCTCTCTGTTCAAACCATATTTTGGACTTTTGCTGATCTTGCATCTGCTTCTCCACCACTTCACTCTGAAAATGCAATAATAATCACTACATATATCAAATATGACTAACCTTATGAAGACAGAGATGGCAGTTGATACATTACCTGTTCTTTACTCACTGACAACTGTTCAAACAAAGCTTGACTCACTAATCTCATGTCTTTGTCATAAAGGTATATGAGGGAATCTGGAAGATCTAAGCTCACTATTTTAGGCACATATGATTCAGAGTGCTCCCTGACAAGTGATAGGACTACTGGCTTTATAGTTTTTCCATCTTTTGCAGAGCACTGGGACAGGCTGTTGTAAAGCTAGGATTGCTCATTTGGGGTCAGTGGTGGGACGCCTTGGTTGATTTAAGGCATCTGGGCCTTGGTCTGCTTTTTGGATTTTTGTGTGTGGTTAAACACAATATCCTTCCCCTGCAGATATTCCATCCTCTTTATAGCAATGTCACTTGGTCTGTCTCATTTGAATTTTTTTGATGTTGCTGTTACCTCATCTTCCCTTTCTTGGTTACGCCGGGGACACACCGGCCGCGGAAGCGCCGCGAAAATTGGACCGCCTTCATTCGGCGCCCTTGTTAAGCTATTCTATAGACCACATGGGCCGCCGAAGCGCCGCGAATCACCTCGTGCCGGCGCACCAGCCCGCGCCATGCAGCGATCATTTCAGCGTCTGCTCTATTTTTTCGCGAGCCGCGGGTGAATTGCGTCAATTCTGGCAGGAAGTCAAACCTAGACATAAGAGGCAGGCCGGTAAATTTAACAAAATAAAGCATTTCAAAATAAAATTCCGCAATAGTCAAATGTGTTCGTAATCAGACACTGCAGAAAAACCACACGAACACACACACACATACACACACAGCGGCCGAATTTCGTGAGCAATTCGCTTCTCGGCGCTTCGCGGCGCTTCCGCGGCCAGTGTGTCCCCGGCGTTATGCTGCCATAATCTAAACAGCATAGCAGGCACATGAGAGCAACACTCTCCCTGTCCAGCTGTGCGATTACAATGAGCTCCTAGCACAACACCATCTCTTCTAACCACTGCCCATGGTTTTAGGGGTGGTTCATTTAATCTTTGTGAGTGATTTACTTGTACAAAAAAAATCAAACAAAATAACGTTCTGCTATTAGCTTCCTGGCTAACATATCATAGCATACGCTAACATACTACTGACATTATGTTTGGCTACTTACCTTTGCAGTGACGACAAAACAATCCCTTTGTTGTAAACTCCACAGCTGAATTTCAGCCACAAATCCCGATTGAATCCATTTATATCCCTCCAGACTTTTGTAGGCTTTCAGCGAATCTCCGGTGTAGTGTGAAGGAAAGTTGATGAGATAATTATATATGTCGGGATACTGTAGATTTGAGAGGCCCGCGACACGTGCCACCTGAGCTATTGATTTAAAAAGTACGCCCGGAGCTAAATAGGGATCACTAATCTGTAGTCTCTGAAGTTTAGTGGTGTATCGCTCTTCATCACTTTCCAAAAGTTGCCTGCAAACATCCATTGTAGTCGCCGTCGTTCATCTATTTTTCCCGTTCCTGCCAATATGGCGTCGTCAAAAAAACCTGGTCACGTGACGCCTGGAGCTCTATATAAGGAACCCAGCAGGTTGCATCAAGTCACTGACTAGTGTCAGTGACTTTACAGCAGTCCTCATACTAAGCAAGCATGCAGTGACAGTGGAGAGGAAAACTCCCTTTTAACAGGAAAAATCCTCCAAAGGATCCTGGCTCAGTATAAGCAGCCATCCACCACGACTTACTGGAGATGGAGGAGACAGAGCAGACACACACACACACACACACAGACAGATTGTGATACAGCTCTACCAGGTTACATCCCTCCCCTCTTTACTCCGCGTCAAGCCTCTTGATAACGTGGAGTTGGCACCCCTCTGGTTCTAGTCTACCGTCTTGGCTCGACAACCTCTGGGCTGGTTCCGTGGTTGTCTGGGGTGGACTTCTAGCTCCTGAACCTGTGCAGACCCAAAACCCTTCCCATGGGGGGTTCCCACTGGGTCGGCCCTCTAGGTGGGCCAAATTAGCATCAAAGTCTGGTGAATAAATGATGAGATCATCCAAATAAATTAGCACTGATGTCGTGAGCGTGTCATATTTGTTGGTTCCCTTAGAACCTGGTTCCGTTAAAACCTTAGAATATGCTGCGTTTTCAGGGAAGTTGGGGCCGCAGGTGAGTTTTATTGTACTGACCCTGGTTTGGACTCCCTAATTTAGAACTCGTTTACTAGTTTAAGGTGAAATGAAATTTGCGCTACTTGTTCTTCTGTAATAACACACTTTCCTTTTAACTCTCCCGTTATTTAGTGGTTTTAAATACTAGGGCGAAAGTTCATGAGAGGCCATCTTTGTGAATATTATTTGGGTCCCATCAGGCTAACATGGATTTATCAATTAATCTAATTAATCCACCCTTTGAAATTGTTCCTTCCCACGCTAAACAAAGACTTTTTTAGTGCAAAAAAGAGCCTGTCTGAACCAACAAACCGTCATGACCTATAATCCTTAGGATGTCCCGCTACCAAGAGGGAGGGGAGACAAGCTCCCTCACCTAAGGTATCTTTTCTTAATCTGTCACAACCTGAAAACAAGTGCTGAAGCACAGGAACAAGCAATTCAAGGTGGCTTACCTCTCCTTTAGGTCTGGTCGGGGCTCCTAACTCAAAAGGCTAAAAGAGACCTTTAAGAATCAAGAACGAGGATTCTTTTTCCAAAAAATTTATTTCAAAATTAAAAAATACAAAAAAGGGTAAATATAAGATTAACCAATCCCCTTTGGAGGATGCTAATACTAAAATCTTCCTGAGAATAACTGGTTGACTTGTGTCAACACTAAACTGTCACACTCTAACTCTAAGTCTCTGCATCTGCCTACGCCCCTGCTACTCTCTGTCTCATCTTCCTCCGGACGGACGACAACCTCTTCTATCCCACCTCTACTCTCTACCTCTGCTCTGTCTCTCTCCTGTCGACTCTCTCTCTAACTCTTCTAGCTGCCCTTTTTATATCATTCTAAAAAACTGCCAAGCAATATCTCAAACAGTCATGAGACAGCCTAAACAATGTAATCTTTTGCCAGTTACATACATCTTATTATCACAAGACAGCAAAACAATGTGTTCATTTGTCAGTTTCATATCTTAGTTCAACACAAGACAGCCAAACCCATATGATGTCATATTTGTAAGCTGGTCTCCATCTCCACCCAAAGTCCAGAACTTTCCACAGAGGACTTTCATTTCCTGAGATGTCTCTTCAGTTGGCCTTCTTCGGTACCACCTCTTCTGCTGTTTCCTGTTCAGTTGGACTCCTCCTCCTTATCTTCTGGCTGATTTTACTCGCATGAGCAAGTTCAATCTTATCTCTGTGTCCCTTCTGTTGACTCCGTTTCTTGCCACTGCTTTTGGCATGCAAGAACTTGCAACACTGACTGCAAGTTTTGATCACCTAGACATGTGTGCATTAATCTCTGGAAAGTTGCGGGTGCGTTTGACAACCCGAACGGCATTCTAGTAAACTCATATAGTCCCACTGGTGTAAAGAAGGCAGTCTTTTCACTGTCTTGTGGGGCAACCATCGACATTAATATACTGGACATCTCCTTTCCATAGGCTCCAATATCACGTTTTTGAGGCCAAATGGGAGGTGGCCACCACCGCCATTTTGACCGTGTCACAGGTTCCGTCAAGTCCAGACAATTCCAAAAAAGGTAAGAGAGGAGGAGCTGAGGGTGGGGCAGTAAGGCTGGGATCAACTGACGACACCCGGTCGAACTAGCTACAAGCTAACCTGAAGCTAACCCTGGCTAACCCAAAGCTAACGCGGAGGTGGGAGCTAAGCTAACGGATGTAGCTACCTAGCTTCAACCCACACGAAGTTAAGGTGGAGGTTTTCGGCGCTTTTTCGTGAAAAGTACCTTGCTTAAAAAAGTATTAAATTGGTAAGTTTATAATTTATTTCCGTAATGAAAACATATTTTGCTTTGAGCAAGTTTTCAGTACCATATTTTCTGGACTATAGGTCGTTCCTGAGTCGCACCAGCCATTAAATGTATAATGAAGAAGAAAAAAACATATTTAAGTCGTATTTTGGGAGGACATTTTATTATTTTTCTTACAAAATCTGAGACCAAGCGTTTCACATTGTAAGACAAGCACTGGTAACAATAACAGAATGAACAACGCAGGCGCAGCAGCGCACCATGGTCTCCAACAGAGGATGGCGGTGTTTCAAACCCTCCCGGTGGGCGAGGAGAGCTCATTCCTGGGCTGGAGCCGGCCCTCAGCACCCCACCACGTTCTCCAGTAGAGGATGGCGGTTTTTGAAACCCTTCCAGCGGGACAGGGGAACTCATTCTTGGGTCAGAGTCGGCCCGCAGCAGCGCGGTGTTGCCTACATATTTTGTTATATAAGTCGCTCCGGAGTAGCAGGACCGGCCAGACTATGAAAAAAAGTGTGATTTATAGTCCGGAAAATATGGTAGTTATTAGTATTTGAGATAAATTAGCAGGCTAAATACATTTCATATATTTCCAAAACGTAATACTTGTTTGTGTCTTGTACAGCCAAGTAGCCTTTATTCTCGACTCAGTACAATTCACCAAAAGTAAAGAGACATTATACAGATGAAGTAAGCACAAGATAACTTACTGGAAGAAACAGAATTATTATCATGAGAACCAGAACAAGGCAGCCTGATAGCAGTTATGTGAAAATAACAGTTAAAAAGTATGTACAGTATGTGTAATAGAAATAAAAATATATTAGAATTAGTGTAACTCACTGTGATCCAAACAATAAATCAGCCATAGCTGATTAGCAATCATGAAATGAGGTCTGGGAGTTTTTAAGTTTCATTCTTTTATTACATTATTTTCTTAGATCTGTTAAAAGGTCACCATGGCAGCCTGTGTCTGCTACTTGTTGAGGAGAGCAGGGAGAGATTTGCGAGCGCAGAGACAGAGTTGAGCCCACAGAGGGCTGCAGCTGCTGCACACAGCACAGAGCAGGTTCTGTTTGTGCAGACTCATTACTGTACGCTCAAGTTGGTGGCACTAAATCACTCAATGAACTGGCTGGCTCGTTAATCATGTCACTTCAGGGGAGTTTTCCGATCATTTTACTTGACATCAAAGCTTTTCATTATGTTTGCGGCATGTAAACATGCTAGCTGAGTTAGTGTTAGCATGTCGGTGCAGTAGCATTTTCCTCTCTCTGAAGTCTGAACTATAACCCTGAAAGGTTAAAGGTGTGCTGCTGTTGCTGTCTTACCCTAATGTGATGTTGAGTGACTTACATGAGCGCTGAGCAGGGTTTGCTCATCGACATATAGGATTTGCTGTATCGCCCCTAACCCCTGACTTGTCAGCATAGCTGTCGGGGTTCAGGAAGTGGAGGAAGTCCTTTCTTGATACTTGCGGTGTGTGACGGTGTAGTTCTATATTCATTAATTATTATTTCTGTTTCAGACTAAAACAAACTCCTGTACCAGCTACGTGTCGTGATTGCGTTGAGCATGTAGATGTGAACAAATACAAAAAGTTAACTGAAAAAAAACTCCAAATGATAGGGGGCTTGTGAATATTTTAGGGGTGGCTGAAGCCCCCCTAAAACAGACCTAATGACGTCAGTGGTTCGGAGCTAGACCTGATCCTTTTCTTTGAACTCCCCTTCTCTTCTTTTTGCATCATAATATTTCTTTTTTTTTTGTGTGTGTGTGTGTATTTTCCAGGTTGTTGGCAGCTATCGGTCTGAGTTCCGAAAGTTGCCTTGCCATTTGGTATGCATGGGATGCCCCTTTGGCTGACTGGCTAGGGCGCATGACTCTCACCCAGAAGTCTGGGGATCGAATCCCACCCGGGCCCTCGTTTCTCCACCTTGCCACATTTGGCATTCTCGGCAGGATCCATGTAGTACTGTCAAGTAGGTCCATGGATTTGAAGTCTGTGGCACCCTAACCTCAGAAGTCACTCCTTCAGTCAGATTGTCAGAGAGGTTAACTCTTTGTGTGAATGAGAAATTTTCAAAACACTTATGTGAAGTAGATGTTAACCTTAATAATTATATTATAATGTATATGAGTATAGATATTGATTAAAGCACAGATTATTCAAACATTTGATTTAACATCTTGTTCATTCAACATATTTGATTATGTTAACATATAAGTTGTAAAGTCATGTAGGAACTTTGAGGAGGTTGACCTTTATTTAGAGTGAGGACGCAGCAGTCTGGTTTCTGCATGAGGCCTTGAGAAAATATGTTATGGCTTCTTTGGCTAGCAACAAGAACTGGGGCAGAACTTTCTGGGCTTGGAGGCCAGACAGATGGCGTGTTTGTGTCTGCAAATGAAAGTTTACTTTCTGCTCAATTGGTGAAAACTTGACCACTAGTACATTACACTTATTTACCTAAAAGTAAGCTAACTGAGATAAACAAGTTAAAATAAACTAAAATTAGCTACTTCTAAATCCAGCATAAAACTAAGATGAACTAAAGTTAGCATGTTATATTAAACCAAGTCAAGTGAAGCCATGCCTAAAGCTGGGGCGTGTACAGCCATGGACAAAATTTTTGGTACTCTTCAGTCACTGAAAGAAAAACCCACAATGGTCACAGAAATAACTTGAATCTGACAAAGGTAATTATAAATAAAAAATTATATGAAATGTAACCAGTGAAAGTCAGATATTTCTCTTCAAACATGCTTCAACTTTCAAGGTTTCTGGCTCTTGGAGAGTACAGATGCTTATTTTCCTCCTCTCCTCCCTATCTTATCCCTAGGCTCTTTGTCTGTCATTGGGTGTACGGTGCTTCTGCATTTTTTCTGGAAACTGGGAATGATTAAAAAATGGACCTGGTCAGTTGGTCTCTCAATGCGATTGACAAAATTTTTTCAACGATGAGAACTGGAGAAGGGGCTCAGGGATGCCCCTCTGGGACAGAGCCAGCTGGGCATATCATGGACTCCTGGACACAGTGGAACCTGATCTGCCTCTCTCAACTGTCTGTAGAGGATTCTGAAGACGTCTGGATATTCGTGGTGTTGGTGTCAGGTTTCTTGCTTTTTGGCCTGAGCGGTTACCTGGCTTACCGGAAAATTAATGAGCTGCTGAGAAATATTGGCTCAATCCCGGAGCTCAGGGATGGATTACACCGCGCTGTGAATGCACAGACTCATATAATTGTCGAGATGAGTCGTAAGCTTGGAACTTTGGCTGAGATTCAGACTCTGGCACAGAAGGTGGATTCGATCAAGGAGAAAGTTGATGGATCAGCACGGTTGGGAATAGATTAATTACGCCATTATTGGATTTAGAGGGGTTGAGGACCAACGGAACTTTAAGACAGAGAGGAAATTATCTCTGTCTGGCCCCAAAACAAGTTCTTATCTGAATCTGGTGCCCTTGAGCCTGTGAGGATGGAGTGAATACTACCCCTCAGAAGAAATGTGGAATGCTGCCATCGCCATGGCAACTCTGTCTCCCTATCCCAGCCTGGGAGGGACTGCGACCGGTGAAGGCCGTTGAATCGTTTCCAGGAGTCACTGTGCTTTCTAAACCCAACAACCTCCCTCCCTTGTCCAAACGGAGGTGACGAGCACTGCTTATCACGGCTGCATGCACTGATGTGTGGAGAGTCCCCAACCCTATCTCCCCACCTAGTGGACACTTATGTTGTGTAATGTCTGAAGTCTGTTGCATTTCTGTCTGAGGTGTTTTTTGCATAGCAAAGCTGCTCTCCCTGTGGAGGGTAACTCTGAAGTGCCTTTTTTCCTCCACCTGACTCAATCCTCATATATAAACCCTCTGATCTCTATTAAGGTAGCGCAACTTGGGTTGCGAATGACCACAGTCACCAATTTTTGTCATGTGTCTATGTATGTGCAGTCAGGTCCATAAATATTCGGTCATCGACACAATGCTAACATTTTTGGCTCTATAAACCACCATAATAGATATCAAATGAAACTAACAAGATGTGCTTTCACTGCAGACTGTCAGCTTTTATTTGAGGGTATGTACATCCAAATCAGGTAAACGGTGTAGGAATTATCACCATTTGCATATGTGCCTCCCACTTGTTAAGGGACCAAAAGTAATGGGACAGTTGGCTTCTCAGCTGTTCCATGGCCAGGTGTGTGTTATTCCCTCATTATCCCAATTATAATGAGCAGATAAAACATCCAGAGTTCATATCAAGTGTGCTATTTGCATTTGGAATCTGTTGCTGTCAACTGTCAAGATGAGATCCAAAGAGCTGTCACTATCAGTGAAGCAAGCCATCATTAGGCTGAAAAAACAAAAGAAACCTATCAGAGAGATAGCAAAACCATTAGCCGTGGCCAAAACAACAGTTTGGAACATTCTCAAAAAGAAGGAACGCACCGGTGAGCTCAGCAACACCAGAAGACCCGGAAGACCACGGAAAACAACTGTGGTGGATGACCAAAGAATCCTTTCCCTGGTGAAGAAAACACCCTTCACAACAGTTGGCCAGATCAAGAACACTCTCCAGGAGGTAGGTGTATCTGTGTCAAAGTCAACAATCAAGAGAAGACTCCACCAGTGTGAATACAGAGGGTTCACCACAAGATGTAAACCATTGGTGAGCCCCAAAAACAGGAAGGCCAGATTAGAGTTTGCCAAACAACATCTAAAAAGGCCTTCACAGTTCTGGAACAACATCCTATGGACAGAAGAGACCAAGATCAACTTGTACCAGAGTGACGGGAAGAGAAGAGTATGGAGACGGAAAGGAACTGCTCATGATCCTTAGCATACCACCTCATCAGTGAAGCACGGTGCTGGAAGTGTCATGGCGTGGGCATGTATGGCTGCCAGTGGAACTGGTTCTCTTGTATTTATTGATGATGTGACTGCTGACAAAAGCAGCACGATGAATTCTGAAGTGTTTCGGGCAATATTAACTACTCACATTCAGCCAAATGCCTCAGAACTCATTGGATGGCGCTTCACAGTGCAGATGGACAATGACCCAAAGCATACTGCAAAAGCAACCAAAGAGTTTTTGAAGGGAAAGAAGTGGACTGTTTTGCAATGGCCAAGTCAATCACCTGACCTGAATCCGATTGAGCATGCTTTTCACTTGCTGAAGACAAAACTGAAGGGAAAATGCCCCAGGAACAAGCAGGAGCTGAAGACTGTTGCAGTAGAGGCCTGGCAGAGCATCACCAGGGATGAAACCCAACGTCTGGTGATGTCTATGTGTTCCAGACTTCAGGCTGTAATTGACTGCAAAGGATTTGCAACCAAGTATTGAAATGTAGAAGTTTGATTTATGGTTCTTATTCTGTCCCATTACTTTTGGTCCCTTAACAAGTGGGAGGCACATATGAAAACTGTTGTAATTCCTACACCGTTCACCTGATTTGGGTGTAAATGCCCTCAAATAAAAGCTGACAGTCTGCAGTTAAAGCACATCTTGCTCGTTTCATTTGACATCCATTGTGGTGGTGTATAGAGAAAAAAATGTTAGCATTGTGTCAATGTCCCAATATTTATGGACCTGACTGTATGTCTGATCTCAGAATTGTTTGTACTGAAACTCTAATTTCCCTCTGGGATTAATAAAGTATCTTTGAAATGAATTGAATTGTTTGGTGGTTTTGGTAGGCTCCAAATGCAGTGAGATGATCTAGAAGTAGCAGGTAAGGTTCTTTAGTAAATGCTTGGGACCAGGAGACAACCTGAGGAACTGACAATGAAAAGAGGACTGAGCTGCATTTATAAAGACTGGGAGGTAATGAGGCAACAGGAAACAGGTGTGATGAATGATGATGACAAAGGGCCCTTATATGGCTAAGGGATGGAAGAAAATACAAAACAAAGAGGACTGAACTGAACCAGATAAAACAATAACACACAGTGTTACATGTGTGCTTCTCTGCTTTTGCTTTTTTATTAATGCTCTCTCTCATCTACAGGTACAGAGCACAGACTAGGGCAGGGGTCGGCAACCTGTTCCCATCAAAGAGCCATTATTACCCATTTCCCACAGTAAAGAAAACACTGGGAGCCACAGCAGCCGCGGCGTTGTGGGCGGGGCCTACCCTCAGAAAGCAGAGAGCTGCTTTAACCAATCACAACAGGTGACAGCAGTCGGTACCGGTCGCTCGTGTACGTCAAAGTTATCTTTCATAAGATGATTTATATAAAATGGATCCAGAAGTTGTAGCCCGTCTCTGCCTACAATATTTTGATATTTTTCACCCTGTTGGTGGTTTTACTGAGCAGTTGCCACTTTTGTCATACGTTTCTTTTTAAAACATGTTTAGACTGTTCAGAATACAAATCCAGGCTCTGTCACGTTTGATCGTTGTAATTAAACTTTGTAGGTGGGGAAGGTCAGAAAAGGATCCGATCAATTTGTTTTTCCCTCATTTACAGTGACGGAGACAACGGCGCAGCGCGCCTGGCTCTGGTGTTAATCAAGTTAAATTATATCTCTTTGCAATAGTTTTCACAAGAAAACAGAACAGTTAAAAGCAGGGCTTGTGTTGTGTTGACCGGATAGTTCCCGTATTTGACCGTTTATTTTGATGGAGAAACAATAGGAAGAATTACCCTGACGCATGCAGACGAACTGACACTTTATTCGTTTCGCACATCGCAGATGTAGCTAAATCAATCAAGAAAAGATTCCCATCTGAACATCTGAGCTGGACACTGCTCAGCGCAGCTTGCTGTCAGCGCGTACGTATGGTGCACAGCGAGCTGAAGATGTGGAGAGGGGCTTGGAGCACGTCGCAGAACCAGAGCGCATGCAGGAAGATTCCTCCGACTGAAGCAAGACTTGTCACTTAGAAAATGTTCCCTGATTATGAAACTTTGGCTGAATAGCGCTTGTTCCTGTCTCCAATGTGGCGACACATCCAGGAGCTGAGGAGAATCCCAGAATCTCGCATCCTCTTCAGCTCAGAAAGCGCCTATGATTACGCACAAGCGTGACGCGTCAACCCGGTCTCACAGTAAGACCGGGTTGGAACTGTTCAGGTTTACGCAGACAATCTTTACATTTAGAATTAGCATACAGATGTAAAATTAATGCAGTAAAATATAAAGCATTTTATTTAAATATCCATTCATTATTTTACAAGTACAGAGATCCGCATCAGATGGATGGAAGACCCGCATGCGGCTCCAGAGCCGCGGGTTGCCGACCCCCGGACTAGGGGAATGCCTGTGTGGGTTGGATAATAACATGGCCAGCCTTGCCACTGGACCAGTCAGGACTCTTTATAAAAGCAGAAAGCCAGAATTAACTCACTCTCATGGGGTTGGAGTGGGGCTCTCATTTGCAGCTGTATATGGACGGCTCTAAGGAGCCTGATAGTAGTCGGGTGGCGGTGGGTTTGGTGGTCCCGCACCTGTGCCTCAGCTTTGGTTTTCGGCTCCGGGACCATTTTTCTGTCTCCACGGCTGAGTTGGTGGCTAACTTATGTGCCTTACGTTGGATGGGGGAGTGTGTCCTGGAGCGTGCCATTATCTGTTCTGAGACAGCAGCTGCTTTGGAGGCTCTGTTGGGGTCAGGCTCTGGCTCTATGCCAGACCTGGTGATTTCTGCCAGGGTGATGCTGCATGATCTGCGGGCTCGTGGCTGTGAGGTTTGTTTTTGTTTGGGTTCCTGCCAATGTGGAGGTGGTGGGTAATGAGAGGGTGGACTCTGTGGCCAAGGCAGCACTGAGGAGTACTGTTGTAGACCTGGAGGTTGCCATGGGCTCCCCTGAGTATTGTTCTGCTATAGGCAGGAAGGCCATGAGATTGTGGCAGGCATTGTGGGTTGGTGGGTAGGGGCTTTTATGGGTTGCATCATTTGGTGGGTGGCTGTAGGTCGGTCCTTGATCTTTGGAGGAGAGACTCTGTGGTCCTCACTCGGTTGAGGTTGGGGCATTGTGGTCTTCGAGGCGAGCTGTTTTTAGTGGGGAAACACATGGACGGGAGGTGTGATTGTGGGGAACTTGAGTCTTTGTGCCATGTTCTTCTGCACTGTGGATGGTATGGTTGTGAGAGGGAGGCCTATTTTCGGAGGTTGAGGGCTACGGGTCTGTCGGTGTTTTGACAGGCGTACGGTGTGGGCCCTGATGCAGTTTCTGCATGAGACAGGGGTTTATGAGAAGCTGTGACGCTCTGTGGCGGTGTGTTTGGGCGGCTGTGGCAGCAATACGCCTCGTGGGTGTCTAGCCTGCCTCACTCACTGAAGAAGAAGCATCTCTCTCTCCCTTCTCTCCTAGGTGGTGGCAAAATAGTCGTCTCAAGGCACTTCACACAGTAAACGTTCCAGTACAGGTCCGTTCATTTAGCCAATCAGTTAAGGTGTCGTACATAAGGAACCCAGCAGGTTGCATCAAGTCACATATAACAATCCTCTTTATTATGTTATGACAACATACTGTATGCCAACTTATGGCATTACAACCACACCACACAAGGAAAGAACAGAAACAGATGAAAAGAAGCAGTGCTGCCCTAACCAGCTGCTGCTCTTGCAGAGCCAAGCTTTATTTTAATCATATATCAAAAATCCAAATGAACTGTGTTAGATTTGGGTCTATCACACCAGAAAGGATGTGAAGAAAAGCTGATTGCAGTAACATCATAAAACACAGGGAGGCAGTGTGAACACACACGCAAGACCATCTGCTGCCTGTGGGTTACAGCAGTTCAGTGTTCATGTGACATTAGATTATTTATCCGACGTTTGAGCACAAACAAAACAAAACTTTACCTTACCAGGAAACGTGCTGTTTACAAAACAGTTTAACAGCAAAAGGGGTAAATATTCTAAACCTCTTGATTGCTTTTAAGTTTTGTTATGAGGTAAATATTTATTGATTTCATGCTCTGCATAGATTCAGTATCAATAGGTCAATTTTACAGAGAATAACTTTACTATTTCCATTGGTTTTCGGGTCTTAATTAACACACAGGGCTGCAACCATATTTTGTGCTCTGGTTTTCAGTATTGTTGAGGTTTTTTTTTTTTTTGAACGTGTCAAATTTTCAGACAACTACATAAATTCTCAATACCAGGAAAATTGTCCTCAGTTCGCTTCTAAAGTTTGCCTAAAATTTGTTATTTTGTAATTATGTTTTTTATTTGTTTACATTTTTCCCTTTTAGTCTTTAAAATACCAAAATTTGACTATAACCTTTTATTTTTTGTCTGTTAAATGTCATCATTTTAAATATGAGATCAGATGATACTCTGTACTCAAGCAGCTTCTAATCAAATACTTTTTTTACCCTTACTTGAGTCCAGGGGCGTCGGACTGGGGGGGGAAAGGGTACTGTTTACCCAGGGCCCACTGCAGGGAGGGGCCCTGAGACAGCTTTGAAAAAAAAATGTTTTATTGTTGTTGTTTTTTTTCCCCCAACTTACTTAATGTCTTAATAAACTTCCCTTTACCTGGATAAAGAGGTTAAGAAACAGAATTTCGCCTTAAAAATAATAACTGAATAATCTCTGAGGGATCTATCACCCCTTAAAAATGTGCAAAGTGGTTTAGTCCACACCAGCGGCCAGGGGCTGCACCGCATGGCCGCATGTACAGCTAATGAGACATTGCAGATGCCGACAGCCAGAGCTGGAGGCAGGAGAGTCAGTCATGTCTTTTCCCAAGAAAGGGAAATCTGGCTTCCAGAAAAGAAAATAAAAGAAGGAGAAGGAGAAAAAGTTAATTGAACAGAAGCAAGTATGGACTAGGTTTTTCAAGAAGGAAGGTGAGCAGCAGCCAGCAGCAGAACACAGTTTTAGCTGATATTAGCTAGCTCTCAGAAGCTGCATTCATGTTAGGTGTTCAGTGTTAAACGCCTTTAGTTTCACCATCAAGATCAAATATAAATTAATAAGTGTTATCAGTGAAAACACTAATTAATTTATATATATTAATCAGAATTATTATCGCGGGCGGCTGCCGCCAATTAATTCGCGGACCTCGCAGTAAAAACAGGTCCACTCTGTGTGGATATTTCAGCTCCTTCCCAGTCATGGACCAGGACAAACTTGGTATCGATGGATTCGTGGTAATCTCAGGAATGTGAAGCTGCCACTGTTTTTTGTATAGCATGATGACACTGGTGTTAGAGGGTTGTTATTGACTTGATTAGATATTTTAAGCCTATTTTAAATTTCTTTATATTTGATCTTGAAAACGGACAATCTTAAAATTTGGCTGATAATGCAGGGATTATAAAATTTAGAGTACATTACATTCACAGAGAGAACCTGGTTTATTTCATGTCATATGTATTTAATATATCAATATATATCAGTATTAGCAAAGCTTAACATCATGAACTACATGGCCCTTTAGACGCAGTAGCAGCAGCAGCAGCAGGGCCCTAATTGTCTCCAGAAAGCACTGAGGAGATGAGACAAGGTGAGCTCACTATACAATTAAAGGCACAGTCCGCAGGATGACGCCGTCAGGGTGAGGAGGAGATTTTTAAATTCGAACGGCTGTTGCTCACTCCCCCGCCCTTCCTGAAAGAGTCGAAAGCCACGCCTCCCAATGTGCACGCGCAGGAAAAGCAGAGTCAACACCAGAGCATTGCTTCTTGTAATAGAGCTGAGCTAGTGTTAGCAATGGAGTTATCTGAGTTAAGAAAGTTGTATTTAACAAGCACATTAAACACTTACTGTTTACAAAAGGCATTTTATAAAGAATATCTATAAATATATTTATATTTTAAAATACCAGTAACAGTTGGCAATCTATATTGTAAATAAAATTAATCCTATCAAATTGTTAGCATTTTATTACAAGTAACTAGCTTATTTTTAATTGCTTTGCCATTCAAGATGGGATGAATATATCAAAGCATATAAATAATTTATGTGGAAATCATGAATAAACACTGCATTCTATGTAGTCCTCCTATAATCATGGTTGTTTTCATAGGGTTTCTGTTTATTGTTGGTTTAGCCCAAATTTTGACTAGATGTAAACCTGATCTGTGTCAAAATTGATTAATATGCAAGAGTACTTTTTATATTAGTATAATTTTTTTATTCTAATACAATTTAGAGTTCAGTGATTGAGGAATCCTCAGAGGAAGAGTTTGAACCTCCTATTGCATCCTCAAGACGTGGTGCAAAAAGGAGATGCCCACCATCATCTCAAAGCCGTGGTGCATCCAGAGGCCGTGGTGCATCTAAAGGCCGCGGTGCATCCAGAGGCCGAAGAAGTGTGAGACACTCAGCTGTGGACCTTGGAGATGAAGATCTCTCTCGAGTTCGGAATCTTTGTTCCGAGCGAATAGACTTTGAACGTGTAAGCATAACTGTTGCTGTAGCATCTCTTTCCACTTTTGTAGCAACACATACAGAACCTGAACCCTCAGCAGGCTATTGACATCCTTACCATGGTGCTGGACAGACACTGGTGTTCTCTTTGATGTACTTGCCCTCTCTGGTCCACCTGCCACAACACCTCCAACACCCAATCAACCTTCATGGTGTGTATGCTCCCACTGCAAAGATATACCAACTGATTTGGAAAAGAAATGCTGCCAACAGCCTCCCCAGACATGTATTTCAACTGTACCACACATGGAGGAGTTTATTCTGCAAAATTCCCTGACCCCAATGGTAACTACACTGGTTTTATTCCAAGACGATTGTAAATAAATGTAAATATTTGATATTTTACATAAGTTTGTTTTTATATATTTTTGTTTGATGCTCTAATAAAGTGTTCTAAAGCACAACTCTGTGTTGCATTTGTAAAAATACCATACATTTTAAAACTCCTGCACAACAACAAAAAATTATGTCTACCTCCAACATTTTACATAAATTTTTAAATTATTAGTCCTTATTTCCCCAAAATATATCTTTATTTTCAAAAAAAAAAAAAAAAACAGGAAACAAAAATAAAGAAGGTTTTGGGTTTTCTCTTGCCTCCCCCAACTTCTATGTCTGTGGCAAAGTTTTACCTGTAAATAAAAAATAAACTCAATTAGCAATGGACTATTGTGTGGAAGATGTAAGGCAGATAATGTTTTATTTTACCATCACCGCAAGTCCGTAGGTGTTGTAGAAGTGCCTCTGTTGATGGTGCAGGAACTCCGGACAGCAAACCGTAACGCCTTGGATCCTCAGGCCTTAGCTTGTAGCGTCGAGGAAGACCTTTCTTGCTTGTCAAACGTCGGTCAGTTGCTTCTGGGATATTACAGTCATGAACTGTATCCTCTATGTTAATTTCTTGCAGAGTCTCAAGTTGTAATGTTTTTTGTAATGCTGCTCCAGTCCTGTGAACAAAAGCTTTTTATTAACTATGCACTATTGCAGTTTTATAGAATGTTAAACCAGTGGTTCCCAAACTTATTTAGCCGCGCACCCCCTTCTATGTCCCGACCATGTCGACGCACCCCCCAGCCCCCACATCAGGGCATGGCTATATATATATATATATATATATATATATATATATATATATATATATATATATCAGACGTCAAGCTAAACAGACAGGGTTAAAAAAATATGATCGACCTTTTTCCCCATCACTTTCATTTTTTAAATAGTAATTAATAAACATTCGATACCATTACGATTTCCTTTGATTTAATTTTAAATAAATATTTAGAGTGCCCAGGTTGCACATAAACAATGCAATTTAATGGTTTTCTTAAAGTAGGAACGTTTAACCTGTGCGGCCAGAGCGCTCTCCTTCCTTCTGCTCTGCGTAAACCTGAACTGGTCACCTACTTGTGCGTAATCAAATGTCTATAGGGGAAAATATGGAAAAGCTATAGCCATGAGGTTCACTTTTGCCTCAGACCGACTTATTGCTGTTTTATGGTGTGGCTGAATCTGCGATCCGCTGCCACGCGGACTGGAATAGCAAGTACTGCAGTAACAGGAGCTGTAGTCAGGTTCGGAGTCACTGGCTGGAGCGGACCCGACTTTAATACGTCATCCCAAAATAGAAGCTAATATCTTAATTTGACCTGGAATTAAAAATGTTATAAAACCTCTTAAAAGTTTTTATCACAGAGGAGGCAGCGCTGATTTCTGGGGCGCCGGAGTTTGCGCAGCATGCGCTCTTACCCCCAAATTCCACTACCTCCGCTCCGGTCCGCCCCCCGCAGCCGCTCGCTTCCGAACTCAATTTTTACTGGTACCCGCTCTACAACGGCTCCGCTCCGGTGCGGAGACCTGAGGGGGGCAAACAAGCATGCGCGGGATTTTCGAGATCTTGCGATACAGTCCGAGCAATAAACGCGGAAGTTAGATCCAAATACCCGTTGTGTGGGAGAAGCATCGAAATGAACTGTTTAATCTGCCCATCATGTGTGTTGAGAGATCAGCAGTGTTTGGATCAACAAAGTGTGACTACTTTGATAGTGGAAACTGTATTTATGGCTTACTTTTGTGCATTTAAAGTTCAGCCGCCACTGATAGTTGTTAAAAGTTGTTAAACCTGTGCATATGAAACAAAAAACGCCTTTTGTTTATCGATTTATTGTGAAAAATGGAAAGTGTGCTTGCTCCATTTCCTGTTGGACGGTTGTGATTTCTGTCCATTTACTGCGGAGGTGCTCCGGCGTCCGGCGAAAATAGGATCGATTCTATTTTTGCCGGACGCCGGAACAGAGGGCGGCGCACGGCGCCGCACTGCCGGAGCACGGCCGCAGTAGTGGAATTGCTCTGATTGACTACAACGGGACCGATTTTGCTCCGGCGTTCGTGTCGGAGCGGAGCGGAGGTAGTGGAATTTGGGGGTTATTGAATCTGCGTGTGTGTGTGTGCGTGCGTGCGTGCGCGCGCGCGCGGCACAGCTCCATGAGCCGCTCCAGTCACCGCGCCTCGTTATTTGGCGCTATTTAAACCAATGTTGTAAAATGACTTCTGCCCAGCCCAGATGTGCTCACATGTGCACCCGTGAGCCGTGGTTCCGCTGGCACGCGTCTGACATCTGACAGACGCACTCTGAACTTCAGATCTCCGGCACGCTGTCAATAGCCTGAATGGGAAACATTTCTTATTTATTTAGTTACATCCACAATGTTCTGTGTGTGAGGTTTACAATGTCAGAACACCTGCATGAGACAGGGTGTTAATTACAATCTGCCAGAATGACTCTCCACTTTCAGATTTCTCCAACACTGTTAAAAATGATCAAATATGGAACATATCGGCGTGCGCAGGCCAGAGTGCTGAAGCTCGGCGCATTGTTATTATGAAGCTAGGGCACATGTGGAGGACACACACACGTGCGCGCAAAAATATACTTGTTTTCAATTACATTTATTGTGCCCACTTACATTTTCTTAGGCCCACCCACAAACGAGTTTCTGGCTACGCTAATAGTGACATATGACAGACTTCTCTGAGCTCCGCAGCCATTACACTTTTCACCTCGCGCACCCCCTAGCGGCAGCTCCACTTTGGGAATCCCTGTGTTAAACGAAAGGAATTACCTTATGTGTATATAAGGTGTGTAGTCCTCATCACCACTGTCATCAGTACCGCTGTCCATCTCGATGGTTTCGTCCTCCTCTGAAGACGAATCAACTTCTGTTTCTCTGTTTGGTGACCATGTGTCATCTGATGACTATCCTGAATATACACAATATAAAGTTTTTAGTATGGAAAATTAGACACATTTTATTAACATCTGAATACTTACACAGAGTTTTGAATATTGTTGAACTCTTCCTCGTCAATGTTTGCTTCAATTCCCACACAAGATAACCTAAAAAAGTAATTATTGTTTACTTTTCCTGACAAATGTGACAGCCAAATACAGATACAACCTTGTACTTACATTTGTGAAGATCCTTCTTTTTTAGTTTCACCTTGTTCCATCACCTCCTCCAAATTATCATCCCTATGAAAATAAAATACAAGCACAAGAATGATTAGAATCAATACATATTTTGTCATTTTGAAGGTAATAGACCTCGTCTATTGGCCGTCATCATCATCCTCTCCTTATTTTTCTCACTCTACTTATTACGCATTTCTCTGTATCCACTGAATTCCTTCTTTACAAATAATTTCCTGTCTCTCTCTTTACATTTTAAAAACACAATTGTGTTATTTTTTTCTCATAAACTTTGAAATAAAAATATAATTTTTTAAAATATGTTTAATTTTGTTGTTGTGAAGTGTCTCAAGAGTTTTATCTTCAGAGGCGCAATATAAAATGTAGTTTTACTATTTATTTCTATACATTTTTTATAGTCATTCATTATCCCATTTCTAGAATTTTTTCAAAATAATCCACCACTAACTTAAAACAAACAGAGGGAAAATTATAATATTCCTGGTAGAGGTTTTTACGCAGCTATTTACCTTTCAGATGATTCTCCATGAATGCTAGACAGAGCTGGCACTGGTGTTGGAGAAATACACAGTTGGCGCTTCAATGGTGTAGATGTTGATGCTTCATATTTGGACTGATGACTGTAAAAAACAAAGCCCAAAAATTAGTGATCACAAGCTGAACAAGTCTCCCCAGCCTTCACAGATTTTTGCCAAGCTGATTATCATTCCTTTTATTTTAATATGGAGTTTTCACGTAGGTATAACCACAAACTCAGACAGTAATCTGTACACGTGGCCCACCCAGGTTAGCACAATATGTCTTTCAGTGCTAATGGAAACGTAAGGTTTTGGAAACGTTCCTGATCAATCACACCTAATTCTAACTGCTGAATCATCTCCTCAGACTTCTACAAGTGCTACATGAGCTGCTGATTACTCATTTTAATCAAACACGCAGCTCAGGCAAGTGTAAACACCTAATTCAGCTTTCAAGATGCTAAATGAACCCCGCTAACAGGGAAGTTATAAACAAGAGCTTAAAACAATATACTGATGTGGCCTATAGTTAAACGCCACACTAATCATTAGCTCCCATATAAACAAAAAACTAAAATCCCTTTTCGTTACTCAAACTTCTTCCAATATAGCATAAATAGTTCGACTAGCATCGATTCATGTCGACTTAGCATTCAAGCTAATGCTACATTAGCCAATAGGACACCAAGCATACAAAGCTTGTTTGCTCTATTACTTCTTTCAGTGAAAGAAAGATAAATTTATCCGAAAAACAATAACTAACTTACCTGTCTAAAAGATACTTTGCCAACTCTTCATCCATTTTCAGGCCGTGTAGATCACGAAAATCTCTCCATCGTGTGTAAAATAATCTCCAATGTAAATTCTACTCGACTGTCTTAAACGTCTTACAGCCACTTTTGAAGAAGGGCTTTTAAACTTTTTAAATGTTTTTTGAGATGTGGAAGGCAGTCGAGGAATCGGTAATTTGGGGTTTTGTTGCTCCAAGTTTCTGCAGTAAGCCGAGTGAGGCGCGTGACACTATTGTGCACGCTGAGATCTGCTCGTGCTCGATGATTGACAGCTGCCCCCTGGTGGAAACGCAGCGCTATTGGTCAACGCGTTACCCCCAAATTCCACTACCTCCGCTCCGCTCCGCTGCGGTCCGCCCCCGCCTTCCGCAGCCGCTCGCTTCCGAACTCAATTTTTACTGGTATGCGCTCTACAACGGCTCCGCTCCGGTGCGGAGACCTGAGGTGGGCAAACAAGCATGCGCGGGATTTTCAAGATCTTGCGATACAGTCTGAGCAATAAACGCGGAAGTTAGATCCAAACACCCGTTGTGTGGGAGAAGCATCGGCATGAAATGTTTAATCTGCCCGTCATTTGTGTAGAGATCAGCAGTGTTTGGATCAACAAAGTGTGACTACTTTGATAGTGGAAACTGTATTTATGGCTTACTTTTGTGCATTTAAACTTCAGCCGCCACTGATAGTTGTTAAAAGTTGTTAAACCTGTGCATATGAAACAAAAAATGCCTTTTGTTTATCGATTTATTGTGAAAAACGGAAGTTGTGCTTGCTCCATTTCCTGTTGGGCGATGGTGATTTCTGTCCATTTACTGCGGAGGTGCTCCGGCGTCCAGCGAAAATAGGATCGATTCTATTTTTGCCGGACGCCGGAACAGAGGGCGGCGCACGCCACCGCACTGCCGGAGCACGGCCGCAGTAGTGGAATTGCTCTGATTGACTACAACGGGACCGATTTTGCTCCGGCGTTCGTGTCGGAGCGGAGCGGAGGTAGTGGAATTTGGGGGTTAGGCTTGCAGAAATATTGGCTGAGCTCTACAGGGCAGGGGAGGGACTTAGGAGAAAATTGAAATATTAAAGATTATTTACTTTTTTTAATAAAATTGGGTCAGATGGTCAAAATCAAACATTTTAAAAGTTATTCTACATTTAAATGTTGCAGACTGTGCCTTTAAGTTATTCAATTTACAAGCAATCATTAGCAGCAGATTTATCTGAAAGGACATGTTAGGTTATATTTTGGTGACATATTTTTTTGTTGCAATGGATGCCATCATCAGTGACTTGAGTGTAAGGTTTCAGACCACAGCAACCCTATGTGAAACATTTGCCCCTTTTCTGAAGCTCACAGACATGACTGAAGAGCAGATGAAGATATCATGCCAGGCACTGATGAGAAAATATTATAAGGATCTCACAGCTGAATTTGAGAATGAGATGCTACACCTGAGAACAATATATGGTGCCACATTTCCACACATTCAGTCTCCTCTTGAGCTGCTTAATGCCATACAGGATGCAATTACAGAGAATTTTTGGATAAGTTTGTATTGGGGTGAGGATTTTTTGCACACTACCTGTGACTGTTGCTGGGGGTGAACGGGCTTTTAGCAAACTGAAACTGGTGAAAAATTATTTGAGATCAACAATGTCCCAGGATAGACTGAACAGCCTAGCTCTTCTTTCTATTGAAAGCCAATTAGCCAAAGGATTGGACTTTAAAGCAGGGGTGTCAAACTCAAACTCACAAGGGGCCGAAATGAAACTCTGGGACGGAGTTGAGGGCCAAACTTAATATTTTTTGAAAAAGTGACGGCAAATTTGCACGTTTTCTTTATCAACATATATGCAATTTTGAACCTTTAAATTTGGAAACAAACATATTTCTGCATTAACACTGAATGTGGAATAACCAAATTACACACGAGCAAGTCAGTTACAAATAAAACTCATCAGTGGTATTCATTGCTTGTGGTATAATCAGCATTTTAAAAATCTATTCAGGATTTATGTTTTCTTGTTTATTCATTTTTCTTATTTTTTATTCTCCTTTTTTCTCCTGTAATAAGTGTCATCGCTGCTGTGATGTCTAGCTTTCCCCACTGAGGAACAATAAAGGGATTTTCTATTCTATTCATCTATCTGCAGCCTTTCCACTTCCTGTTTATTGTAGGTTAAATCTTTTCTCACGTGCCAACAACAAAATAAAAATATAATTTAATCTTAAATGAAAATGCAACATCTCACCTGTTAACTTTCATGTTTTGGAGCAGAAAAAGAGCATAAAACCAACATATTTAAAGCTCAGTTTGCTCTACTGGTTTACTGTGATGCTCACCTGTTCCAGGAAGATACCTGCATCATGGGGTTGATCTGAGCTGAGGAGGAGACTCCTGTTGTTTTGTTCGTCTTCATCATAATAATGACCACATTAGATGACAACAGGTGCTCACCTTATAGGTTTGTGCTGATGAAGATGTCTGAGCAGCTTGACCACGTTGTTGTGTGTCGGGGAGGAAACACGACAGCTTCCACAGAGTCATGCTGGTTTGAGCGTGTCGCTGCTCGCTGGAGTTATATCAGCTCTGTCTGGACGTTAGTTTGAAAACTTTCTCTTTAAGTCGTGAACACATTACTGAGCGGCTAGAATCTCAGTTTCTGGGCTTCAACGTCAGAAAACAGCTGAGTGAACTCGGCGCTGAGTGAGAGGAGTGTGGTTTGCCCGAGACAGCGGAGGAGCTGCAGACACCCAACTACCTCTGACTGCCTCGGCGTTGAAAAAACACAAAGGAGGGGGCACGTCTGCTCCGCGCTGGCGCCGCAAAGCATCATGGGAGTTGTAGTATTTGCGGTAAAATCGGCCAGCGGGCCAGTTTTAATATATTTTTGATATTTATCTCCAGTGTTGGGAGTAACGCCGTTTAAGTATAACGGCATTTCTAACGGCGTTCTTTTATAGGTAACGGAATAATCTAATTAATTACTTTTCCCGCCGTTGCAACGCCGTTACCGTTACTGGGGACGGAAGGTTGTGCGTTACTATGTGCTTGTCGAACGTTGAGCAGCAGCGTGAGGCTTTCTGACCGCCACACTTCAGCTGCAGCCAGGGAGAGAGAGGTGTCGGTAACACACTTACAAACACAATGATGATTGGCCGGGTGGGCGGAGACCCTCACTGTCTCAGTCGCTGCATTCTGTAGACACAACGGGAATAACTCCGTTTAAAATAACCGCGTTAATAAAAAATATTTATTTCTGTAATGAGCAAATTAATTACGTCTTCTTTTATCAAAACGTCGTTTCTGTTACTGATAAGAAAATGCGTGCGTTAAGCAGCGCGGTGTGTTGAAGCTGTCATCATCAGCTGATCAGGAGCTAAAGAGGTAGATGTTTTCATCCAAGTGCGTCACGGCCCGTGAAGAACGAGGAAGACGTGATGAATATCTACGGCTGCAGACCCCCCGCAGATTTGTTGCTGCAGCAGCAAATCTGCGGGTCTGCAGCCGTGCCCTTAGCGTGACAGCGGGACGTCCCGAAGGTCCGTTCATCTGTTCACCGCTCAGACGTCCTGATCTTCTGCCTTCCTAGATCATCCAGCTGTAACCTGTTCCTGATCATGTCTTTAGTCCCGCTGTAACACTGATGCATCTGTCTCAGACGGCATGGAGCTCAGGTGTTATCAGAACTACCTGCGTGTGTTTACCACCCAGCTTCAGCTTTTCTGTGGTTGGGTCTGACCCAAGTTAGTAAATGTAAATCCATGCTTTCGTTCTTTTTTAAACACAGAAACAGTTTTGTTTACCTGTTTGTAGCTACAGTTTCGCCGACAGCTGCCGGCTTCTTCAGGCTGACGCTGATGGTGGCGCGTCACTTCCTTCTCCGTTTATCTGCGGGCAGCAGAGGACGTTGTCGCCCTCTACTGCCCGCTCTCCCCTCTCCGACGATGCAGTCCCATGCGTAAGAAAAACATGAAAAAATTACTGAAGCCACTGCACGAAAAAGGCAAAATAACAGAAAAAATGTACAAACACTGGATTCCCACAGCAAACATAACACCAAGAATATATGGAACGCCAAAAATACATAAACAAAACACCCCACTTAGACCAATAGTTGACAGCATAGGTACACCAACATACAACATGGCAAAAGATATCAGCAGAATAATCAGCCCGTTATTAGGAAATACAGACCAACACTGCAAAAATAGTATAGAATTGGCAAAAGAACTAAAGGAAATTACAATAGAAGACAACGACATACTCATCTCACATGACGTCACATCTCTGTTCACAAAAACACCAACCCAAAAAACCATAGACATAGTACTTAACAGAATCAGACAAGACAAAACTTTACACAAAAGGACAAACCTCACAGCAGATGACATAGCACAACTGAAAGGACTGGTAGCTAACTCCACTTACTTCACATATGAAAACACAATATACAAACAACTGGAAGGCTTCGCCATGGGTAACCCGTTATCAGCCACCCTGTGCGAATTTTTCATGGAAAACCTAGAGCAAAAAGCCATAGCCACCGCCCCCCCAAACTGCAAAATAAAACTATGGAAACGCTACGTGGATGACATACTGGAAATCATACCAAAAGGTCAAGCAGAAACACTAACACAACACTTAAACAATATTGACGACACGGGCAACATAAAATTCACTTATGAGTTAGAAACAGAAGGCAGCATAGCATTTATGGATATGAAAATCACCAGGCAGACCGACGGGACCCTAAACATAAACACATACAGGAAACCAACACACACAGACCAATATTTATTATGGACATCAGAACACCCCACCATACACAAAATGTCAGTAATAAGAACATTATATCACCGAGCAAACATAATAACAGAAGAGAGAGACCGTAAACAAGAGGACAAACACATACAACACGCTTTAAAGACCTGCGCATACCCGACATGGGCAATAAACAAAGGAAAACAACAAACAAAAACAGAAAGCAAAGAACAACCCAAAAAAAGAACCAGAAACTCAGAAAGACAAGAACCAAAACCAGTGATAACCCTACCATACATCAGAGGCATAACGGAAAAAATAAGAGCAACAATGAAAAAACACAACATAAACACACCAACAAAGCCATACACAACAGTTAGAAACAGACTAGTACACCCAAAAGACAAAATATCAGCTGGACAAAAATGTGGAGTCATCTACGAAATCCCATGCAAAATATGCAATAAAACATACATAGGAGAAACCGGACGCCAACTCAATACACGGACAATAGAACACAGAAAGGAGTGCGAGAAAGAGGCAAATCGTAAACACACAAGAGCAGCAAAAGAAGAAGCAGAAAGTACAATAAAAAAGTCAGCCGTAACAGATCATTGCTTAAGAGAAAACCATATAATGGACTGGGACAACACACGGATCATAACCACCGAACAACAAAAATACAAAAGATGGATCAAGGAAGCAATCGAGATAAGGAGACGTGGATGTGGGACCATGAACAGGGACGACGGAGTTTACACGCTGGACCACACATGGGACTGCATCGTCGGAGAGGGGAGAGCGGGCAGTAGAGGGCGACAACGTCCTCTGCTGCCCGCAGATAAACGGAGAAGGAAGTGACGCGCCACCATCAGCGTCAGCCTGAAGAAGCCGGCAGCTGTCGGCGAAACTGTAGCTACAAACAGGTAAACAAAACTGTTTCTGTGTTTAAAAAAGAACGAAAGCATGGATTTACAAAGACACAGCAAGAACACACCTAAGATAGTAAATGTAAGTCCTCCATCAGATCTGTGCCTCTTCTAGTGTCATTTTAAAGGATATTTATTTATTTATTTAACCGTTACTAGATTACCAGCAACAGAAATGCTAGTAAAAACACACAATTATGTGAAGTTGGAAAAATTAGAATACTGTGCAAAATTACATTTATTTCTATAATTTAACTAGACTTGAGATTTAAAGGCTCGGGAACCTTTACAGGTGTTTCTATTTGCAATTTTAAATTTTAGCTGATTGGGTTTTTGTTAAATATCACACAGTGACCTTTTAATAGTCTAGATTAGTGTAATGTTCCTATTAGTTGTTCCTCTTGTTAAGTGCGTATTTGTTTAAATTATTCAGGTTTATATAAAACATTTGGACATACATTTTATTATGTTCAGTCATTAGTCATTTATATTTTACTATTGTAGTAATTCTTGCATTCTTTAATGAAAAAAGTAACTAAGTAGTTATTTTTGTTGGTAATTAGTTACTTTTATGATCTTGTAACTCAGTTAGTAACTGAGTTACTTTTTTGACAAAGTAATCAGTAACTATAACTAATTACTTTTTTAAAGTAACGTTCCCAACACTGTTTATCTCGCGGGCCACATAAAAATGCGCCGCGGGCCTTGACTCTGACATATGTGCTTTAAAGATCTCATAAGTGATTTTGCTAACATGAAGACCCGTCAGTGGGCATTTACTGGAAAATAAATTCCAGGATTTTTGTTTGAACACGTTGTTGGCAAATAAAAATAATTATATGTGAAGTCTGGGCATTTCACTTTTATTATGCTGGCATTTGTATTTGCTCAATATAGAGGTTAAATTAAGATCATATTAATTATCTTGTCTTATAGCATGACAAAAAATGTGTAAGAGAGATATTAAACAACTGAGCATGGGGGCCCACCTAGAAGACTTGTACCTAGGGCCCAGAATTTGGTGCTACGCCCCTGCTTGAGTCATTTCTTGGACAACTTGAGTAAAAGGTGTTGAAGTAGTGCTGCTCTTGGGTACAGTTGTTGACCCAGCCCTGCCAGATGATTACTCAAGTTTGGGTAGCTCTAGCCTTTTTAGTAGTTTCTAGTAACTCCTAGTTATCACCCGTGATTCTTGTGATCACCTGGGATTTATGTAAACTCCAGAACTAACCTCCTCCTGTGATGTCCCAGGTTCATCCATCATTATCTCCTATGCACTCCATAACCTCCTGGACTTCATCTCAAACTCCGTGCCGCACTTCCCTTCCCTTGGCCGCCCGCTCTCCAACACTCCCCTGCTCTCCTTTGGTTCATCCATCTTCCCTTTGTGCTCAGCTCCCTCCAGTTCCTTCCTGATTCTCTCGGCCACTCAGACCAGAGATCCACCCTCCAGAACCTCTTCCCTTTGTACAAACAAAAAGCAAAAAACTTAAAATCAACTCAGATGGATTTTCCCAGAGACTGACACTTCCCTGTCTCATAAAGACGTCCTGGAGCAACCTGCCCTCCTTTTGGTGCAGCGCCTTTAGTTCTCAAATTTTTTTATTTTTTTCCTTACCTTGTGTCATGAGTGTGATTCTGCATGTGGTGGGTCAGAAAGCGTCCCCCTGCCATGACCAAAGTGTGCACGTGTAGCAACTTCAGCAGATGAGATGGTGATTGCTAAGGGTCACCACGGCCACGGTAATCAACCGAGAATTTTTTTTTTAAAAACAAGGCGGTATTTATTAACTCGACATTTTTACCATGGTTTACTGCTACACTGGTAAACATGACACCCCCAGTTCAAAGTCACTTAAATCACCTTTCTTCCCCGTTCTGAAGCTCGGTTTGAACTGAAGCGGATTGTCTTGGCCAAGTCAACATGACAAAATGTACTGAGCTGCCACCATGTGATTTGCTGATTAGTCATTTGTGTTAACGAGCAGTTGGACAGGTGTACCCGATAAAGTGGCCCGTTCTCATTGTTGAAAAAATGTTATCTATCGCGTTGAAAGACCAACTGACCAGGTCCATTTTTAATAACTTCCAGTTTCCAGAAAAAAATGCAGAAAGCGCCGTGCACAGAAAGAACAAAGAGCCTTGGGATGAGAAGAGAGGGAGAGGAGAAAAAAACGTCTGTAGTCTCCAAGAGCCGGAAGAAGAGATACAAGTCTCATCGAAATGAATGTAAAAAGCCTAATACTGAGCCAAGAACATACTGCTGTTTCTGATCTTTCTGACCTCTGTACATAAATCTAGAAACATAACTTACATTTTATTCACAGTCAGAAGGCGGGAAACGCCCAACCCCATCCCAGCTCTCTGATTGGCTGGGAGAGTTCAATCAACTTATGGCTAAATGGAAGTACACACCCACACATATGATACATCAAATTGATCGTCTTGGTCTAATGAATCCATCCATCCATCCATCTATCCATCCATTCATCCATCGAATAAACCATCTAACATCCATCCATCATCATTTTATCCATCCAACCATTCATCTATCCATTACACACAGAGCCGGATTAACGCAAAGGCAGAGTAGGCACGTGCCTAGGGCCTGATTGGCTGGATGGGGCCCAGACAGAGGGACAAAATCAAAAATTAATTAATTAAAAATTAAATGTACAAATGTCCTGTGATAAAATTTGTGGACAGGACTCCTATCTACAATTTATTTCAATATTTATCAATTAATTAAAAATAGTGACAATATTTATCTTAACCATAAACTGTTACATTAGCTACATGGGCTTCGCACCAGTGGGGGATGTGGGGGATTCAACACCCACACTTTTCTTATTGAGATCTTTCAACACCCACACTTTTCCAGCAATTTTCCTCACCTCCACACCAGTCTGGTTTCTCGCACTCACTCTGTTTGCCTCATCTCCATCTTCCCCTCCCTCTTCTGTTTCTCCTTGAAACCCGACAGCCGATGTCGGGTTTCAAGGAGAAGCAGGAGAGGGAGGGAGGGAAGAGCTCGACTGAATTCATAATTTTACATCTTGACATTAGCTGTACAAACTCTGAGTTTGATAAAGTGAAGAACAACAATTTGCCGAGGTTTATAACAGGCGCGGCGCCAGGTTTTCATTTTTGGGTGGGCCACGTAATTTTGGACGGACCTTAATAAGCAGTGACTTAAGTGAAGCAGGCAGGTCGCGCTAGAAAATTTAGTTTAAAAAGACGTCATAAATTTCCCCCCCATCATTTTTATTTCTAAAATATGAAGTAAAAACTCCCAATTTAATTTTCATTCATTTTTCATTTATAGGCACCAGAATGCATTACCTGCACTTCTAATACTTACCTCTCAACATAGGACTCTTTTATAAGGGTACATGCACACCAGTAATTTTTACGGTTATTAATGGGGCAAAATCTCCGACATTTTTGAAAAAAAAAAAATCCATCTTCCAGTAAAAGCAAAGCTTCCAGCTAGGGATGGGTACCGAATTCGGTACTTTTTAAGGTACTGACCGATTTCCATAGTACCGACCGAGCACCAATTCACGTCATTTCAAACGGTGCCTCGTTTTGGTACCCGTCCATCATAATGAGAACTTGCCAAGACAGCTGCGCATGCGCAAGAGCGTTATGCCGTCGCTCGCTGCGAACCACTTGTAAACAGAGCAGCATGGTAGAAAGAACGCAGGCTAAAGCTTGGGTCCACTTCACTAAATGTGATGGGTAACTGGGTGATGATGAAACCAGCGACAACGATCTAAGTGAGACATCCTCATCACATCCTTAATCTGCTCCGGTAGGTAAATATAATTAGCTTCATATGTTAGCTTCCGTTTCGCTAATGGGGCGTTCGCTTTCTCCTCGGAACTCCGAATTCCCGACCAGAAGAACATGAATGCACTCTAAAGTTTGGCTTCATTTTACTAAATGTGACGGGTGAAGACGAAACCAGTGACAACGATCTAAGTGTGAGGCATCATCGTTTAAATCTGCTCCAGCAGCTAAATAAACTGTTTAAGATAACGTTAGCTTGGTATGTTAGCTTCCATTGCTACCATTGTTATCAGCTAATTGTGCGTTCGCTTTCTCCTCGGAAATTCTAACTTCTCAGAAGGAAAAATCAAATGAAAAAAGTCGGCAAAAGGAATGAAGATACACAGTAAATTTAGTTCACAGTAAAGATGTTTGCTTCAATTTAATTATCAGCTTATAAAACTACAAGGACGATGTTAAAATACAAACAGTTGAATGTTATGTATCGTGATATATATAAAATATTGTTATATATTGAGAAAAAAATATATTTAATTATAAAAGAGAATAAAAATATTAAACACTCAAAAGTATCGAAAATTGGTACCGTTAAGTACCGGTATCGATTCGTAGGTACCGGGAATTAGTACCGGATCGATTCAAATGTCAAAGGTACCCATCCCCACATCCAGCCCACCTCTCTAAATGCGTAAAATGTGCATCACAGCCGCTAGGCGCGCCACGCGCACCATCAGTCAGCCCAGACAAGAGCAGAGCAAATTGTCATGTTCCTGAGCCGAGGTGAGTGACAACATCTTCCATCTCACCACTATCAGGCTGATTTTCCACAGGTGAGGAGCGGAGGGGTTTGCAGCTGCAGAAGATTCCCAATCAGGAGCTCGGGTATAAAAGGAGGATGGAGACACATCACTACGCCGGATGATTGCACCAGTAGCCCCAGCCACTCGCTCTCATTTTTGAAACTCGTATTTTGACATTCGCTTCCTGGATATTATTGGATTTTGAACTCGGACTGCATTTGGATTACGCCTTTTGGATTACTCTCTCATCTGGTGGTTGTTTGCCTTCCCGCAGGATCTCCACACACCCTGCCTCACCCTCGCTGTTTGAACTCTGGATTACATTCACCACGTCCCATCCTCCTCCGTTGTTCCTGTTTGGACCCTCTCCGCTGCCTCACCAATCCCGGATCATCCCTGGACTATTCAGAGCTCACCTCGGCTCTCGCCTCTTTCCCCCCTCGTTCTCCCTGAACTCTGAATGAACTCGAACGAGCGATCTACCCCACAGGACTTCCCTGTGCTCTTTTTGTTCCCCTTATAATAAAGACTTACTTTAACCAGTTCCACGAGTCAGTTTCTGCATGTCTTGGGTTAAACACATACCTCGAGCCATGACACAAATAGAGAAAGAATAGAGGATAATTCTGTCTGGATGTGGATGGAGATTACATTTTACAGCAGCCTGATCATCATTTAAATATGTAAACCATCACCTGTCTTCTAGTCCATGCGATCAGCATTATTTTAATTGGTGTGTGTGTGTGTGTGTGTGTGTGTGTGTGTGTGTGTGTGTGTGTGTGTGTGTGTGTGTGTGTGTGTGTGTGTGTTCCACTTCAAACACTGGTCTAACCAACCAGACCAGCATGTCCAGTAACATATTAATATTACAATTAAACAATTTCACTCCATGTAGGCTAGGAACATTTCACCTGCCGTGGCCCGACCGCTTCTGCTCCACATAAACTTTGTGTGTGATCAAATGTCTCTACAGGTGCTTTCTGAGCTGAAGAGGCTATTCTGCCTCAGAAGGACTGGATGTGTCATGCGTCTCCATATTAGAGACGGGAACAAGAGCTATTCAGCCAAAGTTTCATAATCAGCAAACATTTTTCCAGGTGAAGTGACACATCCCTCAGAGAGACAGGATTTCCAGACCATTTCAGTGGGAGGAAATCTTACCGCATCGCCGTGGTTCTGTGCTGCGCTGTGAACCCCTCTACAGATCTTCAGCTCACTGTCCACCATGTGCGCTCCGGTCCACGCTGAGCACAGTGTCCATTATAAAGCTCTGATGTTCATATGGGAATCATTTCTTGATTGGTTTAGTTACCTCCGCAATGTGCGTAACTATTAAAATGTCAGCTCATCTGTGTGTGCATCAGTGTGCGTCGGGGTAATTCTTTCAAAACAACCAACATCCTTAAGTTTATCTGTCAAAATAAACATTCTAATGGAAATATTTGTAACCTGCCATTTAACTGTTTGGCCTTCTTGTGAAGATTGTTGCAAAGAGTAACAATTAAACTTGATGAACCCTAGAGCCATGCACACTGCGCTGTACTCCGTGACTGTAAATGAGAGGGAAAAGATTTAATCGGATCCTTTTCTTTTTCTTTCTTTTTTTTTTTTTACCGTGTCCTGTCTGGCTGTGAAATAAACAGAATTGATGTCTGAATGCTGGTAACAAGCCTTACAGATTTATTCTCAGGTGGAACATCAAAGCGTCTGCTTTTAATGTTACGCCTGATACTTAAAACTTTATTGTTATTGTTTTTGAATGCTTTGTAATTCCGACCAGACACGGAGTCAGAGGTGAAAGAGAAAGGAAAAGACAAAAGGTGGGGGGAGAGGGGGGAAGGGGGTGGGGGGGTTCCACAAAAATAAACAATAATGAACAAGAGTCTGCTTCTAGACCTGCAGAAAAGGACAAGAAAAAAAGGCAAAAGAACATTAAAAAATGGGACACACAACAATACGACAAGATCAAGCTATCACTGTGTCAACTTGATGAAGAAATATATAATCAGCATTGTTTAACTGAACAATCACACGATAATAAATCACAGTGCATTAAGTGCCCACCATAGTCTTAAGACCTGTGTTTAACGTGCCCAAGCCCATACTTTTGAGAGCACCATGTGAGCACCTGTGTGTGTACACGCGCTTGTTTTTGTAAGGTGTCTCTATAGGAGCGTCCAATAGAGAGTGTGAGGGACCACAGATCTGCCCCCCAAAGATGCGTAGGAGACGGAGGGAGCTCCAAGTCCCAGAGATCCAGGCGCTGCCCCAGAACACAGGAACCCCAAGGAGACTGCAACCAGAAAGGCCTCCCGCCCCCTCGAGAGGCACAGAGAATCGCCCCGGAGGGCCACAACCAGCAGCCGGCAGAGTCCCGGGAGAAATCAGTGGCAAGCCCACAGGCCCGCCCGCAGCCTCCCACCCATAGCCGGCCGAGCCCGGGACCCAGCGACCCGGGACCCAGGGGCGACCACCCCCGCCGGGGACCCAGCAGAGCCCAGGGACCCAGACCCCACCAGGCAGCCACCGGGATTGATCAGGCAGATGCCAAAAATCTTAAACCCCCTGACCCGGGAGCCACGAACACTACGGCAGACCAGGGCACCACACCCCACACCAGGTGTGGCAGGGGGAGGGGGGACGAAGATCTATATCATCAAAAGAAGTTCCAGGAGAGGGGAGGAGTCAAAGGCCCCACGTGACATATACAGTCATACACAAACACAGTCACACACTCCCTCCCTCATGCTCACACATACACATACAACAAAAGACTTACAAAAATGCATGACGGACACCCACTCATGCTCCCCATACACACCCTATTCACTCTGGCCCCGGTACTGCTGCACATTGGGTACAACCAACACCGGTTACCAGAGTTTGACCCTTTCTGCTGGGGTGCTGATGAGCAGGCTTCCAACGCTGAGCACAGCAACCCACTACCCCAAACCCCAACCAGACGGCCAGATCTCTCTCCTAGCCTCCAGCCCCAGGAAGCCAAGCAACAACAGAGGTGTGCTAAGACCCCTAGTCTCCCTCCACCTGCTCCAATATAGTGTTGTGTGTTCATGAGGTGTATTCAATGGCTGTGGTGAGCGGGCAGTGCAGGCATTGTCTGGCCTATGCCAGCTGATGCCACCGCACCACCCCACTTGCACCCACAGCCCTCGGTGTCTAAGTGCAGTTTAAAATTGGAAGTGGGCATCGGCACCCGGGAGGAGGCTGAGAAATCCCCCTGCCAAGTGCAGTTGAATGTGCTCACTCCCAAGGCCCTAAGTGTGTGTTTGCGTGGAATGTCGTCAGTGGAAGTGTATAAGGTGCAAATAAAATTGGGGGGCAGGTTGCCACAGGAATGCGGAAATGGGGTCCATACCCGCACTCCCTGAATTGCCCACCCCCCAAGGTCCTATGTGTATGTTTGTGTGATGATGTGATGGAGCAGGAGGAGAGAAATATGCGGGGGTGGGGAGAAATGGCTGGTTGGGCTTAGCCCTCCAGGGAGCCAGCTCCCCTACTGGCCCCAATAGGCACCTCTGCTGTCAAATTGTCACCCAGGGCATGGAGACCCCAGCCCATCCTGCTAGGGCACAAAGCAGCAGCATTACAGAGCCTCACGGAGTCCGAGGGCACCAACCCAGCCCCACCTCAGCAGAACATCTATGCCCATCCCTGCATTTGCACAACTTCCAGAATATATAAGACATGGGACATCCAGGTAAGGTTGGGTCCTCCCCCTCCTGGACCTCCCCCTCCCCTGTGATGGGACAGCAGAGGAGCCAAGGTCTCCCCGAGGCCCCCGACCCTGGGCCAGGCACTGCTGCATGTTCCTGCCTTCTTTCCGGCAGCATACATGTCAGGACCCGACCCCCAAGGCCCTGCCCAGATCCCCACATGGGGCCGGCCACCCCCAAACCCCGAGCCCCCAGGCCCCCACCCAGACCCGCCCAGGGGCAATGCAGCTGCCAGGCAGTGACCCATGGTCGCCGCCAAGACCTCCAAGGGGCCCCACTCACAACTGCCAGTAGTCCACCCCCCGAGGAAACCCAAGCACCTCCAGAGGGGGGCAACGGCCCCCAGTCCCAGACACCCCCAGTGAAACCACCTCCAGGGAACATCCGGATACTCCAAACTCAGACCCCCCCACCCCCCACCCACACCATCCCGCAGGACAACATCAACGGTCCCCCACCCTCGCTATGTGATGGAATCGATCAAAGGAGCCCAGAGAGATTGATTTGAAGTGGAAGCAGAGGCTAAATCAAGTGTAATATGATCTAACAAAAGATTTCTATACTGGTTAATGCAGAGAGTTTCTCTATTTTTCCAATTCAAGAGGATAGTTTTCTTAGCGATGCATATGGCAGTCAGAACCACGTGAACCAAAGATGTGTAAACCGGGACATCGTCCAGGTTTCCCAGTAAACAAAGAGAGGGGGTGGTTGGGATATGACATTTCAGAGACTTTGACAGGTCTTTACACACTCTACCCCAAAATTCCTGGAAAGGTGGACAGGACCACAGTGCATGAATGTAATAGTCAGGAACGTTGTTTGTGCAGTGTGTACAGGTGTCAGACGACACAAACCCCATCTTGAACATCCGATGACCTGTATAGTGTACTCTGTGTAGAATTTTGTACTGAATTAATTGTAAATTGGAGTGTCTGATCATTTTAAAAGTTTTTAAACAAGTTTGGGACCAGAAGTTCTAGTCAAAGCTGACTGATAGATCCACCTCCCATTTTTCAATAGGGATTGCTATTCTATCGTCTATTTTGGACAGTGTCTTATATACTTTAGACAGTAGTTTGGGGAGTTTGAGATTATAGATGTCTAATACCCTTGGTGGTGTTTGTAATTCTATTTTATTGAGCTTAAATTTTTGTTTGACTACAGATTTAATTTGGTGGTATTCTAAAAAGCTATTCTTATCTATTCATAATTGGGAGACTATTCTATTAAATGGGATGAAGCCCAATCCTTCACATATGTGTTCCAAATATAGGATTCCTTTATTTTTCCAGTCCGGAAGGTTCATCATTTTATTATTTTGCAAAATATCAGGATTATTCCAGATAGGTGTGCGTCTGCAAGGTACTAGTGAAGACTCTGTTATTTTAAGATACTCCCACCATGCTGTCAGAAAGGTGCTGATACTAATACTTTTGAAGCCTTCATGTTTTCTTATGCTTGAGCTAATAAATTGTAAGTCTGAAAGCTCTATCGTATTGCAAAGTGTCTGTTCTATGTCTAACCAAGACTCATCTAGTGGGTTATCTTGCAACCATCTTGGTATATATTGCAGCCTGTTGGCTAAGAAATAATAATAAAAGTTGGGTAGATCCAGTCCTCCTCTATCTTTGGTCTTCTGAAGCATTTTAAAGATAATTCGTGGATGTCACACCCTGTCCTGTCTTCTCCTAGGTTGTAGTCTGTGTCTCCGTTAATTGCTCCCACCTGCCTCTTGTTTCCCAATCACCATAGGTCCCGTTCCTCATGTATTTAAACCCCTTCTGTTTTGTGTTCCTTGTGGTGTCATTGTTTCATTGTCCAGCGTGCGTCCCAATAAATCATTATCAGAAGTTCTACCTGTCTGCCTGTTTCCTCCCCAGTCTGGATCCACGCCTTTCCTCCGCTCCACTCCGCGCACGTCATGACAGAATGACATCACCCGAACCCATTGATGGATCCAGCCGGGAGATTCTGCCTTGGGAGAATCTGCTCCAGTGGCTTACCCCGACCCACCAGCCGGCTTCTCCCTCTCCAGCCCCAGCTCCGCCTCACCGCCGCCGGCATCGCCGACCTTTGTCCGCAGTGTTCCTCCTTGTCCTCCCGGAACCGGAGGCATGTTTGGACCGGGAGCCGCTGCCAGATCGCTCCAGCTATGAGGGCACGAGGCTGGCGATCTGTTCCCCCGGAGTCGGTCCACGGCGTGGGGAGAGACGCCGGAAGCCACCACAGCCCAGCGCTTCTGGACGGAGCTTCGAGCCCGCCGCTGGCCGTGCCCGGCGCGGCAGTTCAGACACGCCCCCGGCCAGACCACCAGTCCCGTCTCCTGCCGAACCGGAGCCCCCGTCGGTTGCAGAGGAAGGAGCAGCAATCGCGGCCCGGCTGATGGAGCAACGGGCGGAGCTCGGCCGGTTCCGCGAGCTCCTCAGCCGCAAGGAGTCTCACCTGGATGCCCTATCCTCCTCGACCCGGGGCCAGAGGAGCGAGCGCGGGGTTTCCCCAGCGGAGCTCGCCAGTCAGCGGGCGAGCTGGCCCAGCTCCGTCGGACGCTCAGCCTCAGGGAGCTAGAGCTGGACGAGCTGAGCTCCCGCCTTTCCTCATCGCTCCAAGCTTTCTTAGCAGCGGCCCTGCTGCCGACCCGGAAGCAGACGGTACCGGATCCGGTCCAAAACTCGGCGGTCCAGAAGTCGAGGGACCAGAGGCTGACTCCTCCAGGCCAGAAGTAGACGGTACCGGCCCATAAGCCGACGGAGCGGGCCCAGAGACAGAGGGTGCCGACCCGGAAGCAGACGGAACCGGATCCGGTCCAAAAGTCGCCGGTCCAGAAGTTGAGGGACCAGAGGCTGACTCCTCCGGGCCAGAAGCAGACGGTTCCGGTTCCGGTTCAGAGACCAGCGGTCCAGAGGTCGATGGTCTGACAATCAAAGGACCAGAAGTCGACACCCCCGGATAAGAAGTCGAGGGTGGTCGACGCCCCTTCCTGTTCTGAAGTCGACGCCCCTTCCTGTTCTGAAGTCGATGCCCGTTCCTGTTCTGAAGTCGACGCCCGTTCCTGTTCTGAAGTCGACGCCCGTTCCTGTTCTGAAGTCGACGCCCGTTCCTGTTCTGAAGTTGTCTCCTCTGAAGACGACGTGTCCGAAGTCGTCTCCTCTGAAGACGACGTGTCCGAAGTCGTCTCCTCTGAAGACGACGTGTCCGAAGTCGTCTCCTCTGATGACGTGTCAGAAGTCGTCTCCTCTGATGATGTCTCCGAAGTCGTCTCCTCTGATGACGTCTCCGAAGTTGTCTCCTCTGATGACGTCTCCGAAGTTGTCTCCTCTGATGACGTCTCCGAAGTCGTTTCCTCTGATGACGTCTCCGAAGTCATCTCCTCTGATGACGTCTCCGAAGACGTTTCCTCTGATGACGTCTCCGAAGTCGGCTCGTCTGATGACGTCTCCGAAGTCGTCTCGTCTGATGACGTCGCCGCCACCCCTGAAGTTGGCTCGTCTGATGACGTCGCCCCCTACTCTGAAGTCGTCTCCTCTGATGACGTCTCCGAAGTCGTCTTGTCTGATGACGTCTCCGAAGTCGGCTCGTCTGATGACGTCGCCGCCACCCCTGAAGTCGGCTCGTCTGATGATGTCGCCCCCTCCTCTGAAGTCGGCTCGTCTGATGACGTCGCCGCCCAAGTCGGCTCATCTGATGACGTCGCCGCCCAAGTCGGCTCGTCTGAAGACGTCACCGCCCAAGTCGGCTCGTCTGATGACGTCGCCGCCCAAGTCGGCTTGTCTGATGACGTCGCCTCCTCCTCTGAAGTCGGCTCGTCTGATGACGTTGCCGCCCCCTCTGAAGTCGGCTCGTCTGATGACGTCGCCGCCCCCTCTGAAGTCGGATCGTCTGATGACGTCGCCGCCCCCTCTGAAGTCGGCTCGTCTGATGACGTCGCCTCCCAAGTCGCCTCCTCTGAAGTCGGCTCGTCTGATGACGTCGCCTCCTCTGAAGTCGGCTCGTCTGATGACGTCGCCTCCTCTGAAGTCGGCTCGTTTGATGACGTTGCCTCCTCTGAAGTCGGCTCGTCTGATGACGTCGCCTCCTCTGAAGTCGGCTCGTCTGATGACGTCGCCTCCTCTGAAGTCGGCTCGTCCGATGACGTCGCCTCCCAAGTCGGCTCGTCCGACGACGTCACCTCGTCTGAGGTCGCCTCGTCTGGGGATGCTCTCTGCACTCAAGAGGTCGACGCTCCGTCCAGCCCGGCATCTCCACGGTCTCCGGTTCCGATGGTGGTTTTGAGGGCCGCTCCGGCCCAGTCTGCAGCGACTTTGACACCGGCCCAGCCTGCAGAGACTTTGACACCGGCCCAGCCTGCAGAGACTTTGACACCGGCCCAGCCTGCAGAGACTTTGACACCGGCCCAGCCTGCAGAGACTTTGGGTGTGTCCGAATCCAGAGGAAGGATGCTTGTAAGAGCGCATTTTGAGGTCGATGACGTCAAAGCGCAGCAACGAGTACTGTCCGAATTCCAAGAATCCTCATTCTCGCGTCCTCAAATGCGTCCTCGCTCCGCCCACATTTCGAGGATGGGTCTGATGGATCCTCACAGGAGCAAGGGTATCCCAGCATGCTTTGCGCGCCGGCCACTGGACTCGACACTCGCAACAATGGCAGACGGAGCGGGACAGCAGTACAGCATAAAATGTAAGTTAGTTAAAAAATAGCGGTCAAAAAAAAATTAGTGTTTGGGCACTTTTGGTTTGTTTTTTATATAAGATCTAATACCGCAAATTGGTTTTTTTTTTTCATGTAATTTAAGGCTAAAACATGCCCTACCGAAAACCATCTTGAATGTTTAATAGGAAAAAACCCACCGCAAACTAGCTTGATCCCAGCAGGCTTTTTAAAAGAAAATAGCGGTAGAAAACTAAGCTGAAAGCGGTTCTGTTTATAGACATTTTTCGTTTGTATAAGTACATTTTAAGCAGAAATCAGCGAGAACGAGCTTGTATGGTGGTCCCGTCATAATTCCCGTGTGTGTGTGTTTATTTAGCGAATAAAGCTTCTCATCATTTGTTTTAAAGTTAACACCCCACCGTAAACTTGCTTGAAAGTCTAATAGGAAAAAACTCACCGTAAAAGAGCTTGCATCTTATGTAATCATGTAACGAACGCCAGAAATAACGAAAACTAAGTTTAATGTTTATTTAAGTTAATTTCTAAGAAACCACATTACTGATTTAATGTTTTTAATTTCATTTTAGGCGGAAAAAAACACAGAACACAATTTTCATCTCCCATGTTGATAAATTAAAATATTGTTTATTGCATGTTTTATCAACTATGATTTATAATCTGACTTTGTTCTTCTATTCCTCTCTATTCTCATCCAGAACCAGTACCTTTAAGGAGCATCTGTAATTTCATTATGCCCACAGTGTTCTCTGTTGTTAAATGACAATAAAGCCTTGTAATTCTAATTCCCTTTGTCTGTAGGACTGCAAGTATCCAGGGTCAGGAGAGGGAGTCAGCGGAAAGCCCACTGCTGAAACCTGGCCCTGGTTTGTCCCCATGGACGAGGTGTTGGGACAGAGGCCTTCCACTATGCATCCTGTCCTTATTGCTTCCATTCCCGAGGACACTCCAGGGCCAAGTGCAGCAGTGGGTGAGACAGAGGACAGGGAGAGTGGTGGAAGGAAGCCGGAGTCCTCATCAGGGAGAAAAAGGAGAAGGGCTGATGAGCTCCTTGACCTGATCAGGGAGGACATGAGACAACAGAGGGAAGCGGAGGAGAGGAGAGAAAGAAGGATGGACAGATTTTTAGCATTGATGGAAAGGATGGCAGAGAAATGGGGTTTTTTTCTTTTAGTTTCTTCTGGTTCAGGTTCTATATATGTGTTTGAATGTTTTTGTTATTTGTTTAAATGTAATAAAATTTCTATTAATTGATAACTCTTTTTTGATCATTAACAGTTTTATTATTCAGTTTTTAACAAGTAACATCATAGTAAATAAATTGTAAGGGAACACTGTAAGGAATAAAAGTAAAGATAAAAGTAAAATATATACAGTAAACTTGGAAAGCAGGGAGTCTTTGGTGGTGTTGCTAAATCTACTAAACATGGATCGAGGTGGATGGAGTGCAGGAACCGAGATCCGTGGCTGAACGTTTCTGGTTGGCAAGTGGAACATCAGACAGAGTGGTCTGCAGAGGGTGCTTCTGGATACCTCATCTCACTGACCACTGCATCGTCCATCAAAAGGGTTTGCTGGGCTGGCTCAATCGACGGCTGTCACATCACTAACATTCAGATATATGCAAAAAAGGAGATCATGAGTATAATACTTGTAACTCTAGCAGATAACAGGACTAAATGATTTTAAACTTTAAATACAAAGGACGGTGACGTTTATTGAGTCGTCGCAGCTCCTCAAAAACCACAAATAAAATGAAATATTGCTGTGGATCCATTTTCAACGTCGCTACTAGCTTGTTAGCTTGTTAGCCTGTTTGCCGCCATCACGGTAGCTAGGCAACTTGACCTGGGGGCGGGAATAAAAACAAGGCTAGTACTGTCCGAATTCAGAGCCGCTGACTTCCGGTTTTAGCGGTCTTGCAAGGACCCGGCCTTGCTAGACCGGCGAGGACCCGTACTCACAAGCATCCTTCCTCTGGATTCGGACACAGCCTTTGTCACCGGCCCAGCCTGCAGAGCTCCTCTATCATAGATGCAGGCCCTCAAGGGTCCTTCCTCGCCTCCTCTTCTGCCGCAGGCGCCGGCCTCCAAGGGCCCGTCGCCTCCTCTTCTGCCGCAGGCGCCGGCCTCCAGAGACCCGTCGCCTCCTCTTCTGCCGCAGGCGCCGGCCTCCACGGGCCCATCGCCTCCTCATCTGCCACAGGCGCCGGCCTCCACGGGCCCGTCGCCTCCTCATCTGCCGCAGGCGCTGGCCTCCATGGGCCCGTCGCCTCATCTGCCGCAGGCGCCGGGCCCCGGACTCTGCTGAGCCCAGCCGCCTCTCCATCGTCCTCTGGGCCCTCCCTCCGGGTCCCCCTCCCCTTGCCCTGCTCCTGGTTCCTGTGGGTGTCTGGGATCCGCCCTTTGAGGGGGGGTACTGTCACACCCTGTCCTGTCTTCTCCTAGGTTGTAGTCTGTGTCTCCGTTAAGTGCTCCCACCTGCCTCTTGTTTCCCAATCACCATAGCTCCCGTTCCTCATGTATTTAAACCCCTTCTGTTCTGTGTTCCTTGTGGTGTCATTGTTTCATTGTCCAGCGTGCGTCCCAATAAATCATTATCAGAAGTTCTACCTGTCTGCCTATTTCCTCCCCGGTCTGGATCCACGCCTTTCCTCCGCTCCACTCCGCGCACGTTGTGACAGTGGAGGTTTATCCTGCCAAAGGAACTTGGTAATTGAGGAGTCCAGAGATCTAAACCAGTCAGCTGGTAGTTTGTTTGGGATAATTGAAAATAAGCAATTTATTCTGGGTAAGACCATCATTTTAATTGTAGCAACTCTCCCCATGAGTGATATTGGTAAGGATTTTCATCTTGCAAGATCATCATCCACTTTCTTTAAAAGTGGGATGTAGTTTAGTTTGGTTAGATCTGCCAACTTGGGAGAGACATTAATTCCCAGGTATGTGATATTCCCTGACTCCAATTGTGTATTAAGTAAATTGACAAAAGAGAAATTAATTGGTAGAACTGTGGATTTTAACCAGTTTATAGAGTAATCTGAAACTTTTGAAAAAGAGTTTATCAGTTCTATTGAATGAGAGAGAGAGAGAGAGAGAGAGAGAGAGAGAGAGAGAGAGAGAGGATTGAGAATTCTGGAGAAAGAGTAAAACATCATCTGCATAAAGACTAATCTTATGTTTTATTTTCTTACACTTTATCCCTTTAATACCTGTTGTTTGCCTAATTGCCGCTGCTAGTGGTTCAATAAAGATAGCAAACAGTGAGGGGGAGAGTGGGCATCCCTGCCTGGTCCCCCTCTAAAGACAGAAGCTAGCTGATACTTGGTCGTTCGTCCTGACACGTGCAGTTGGTGAACTGTATAACGTTTGTAGCATGTTTATGAAGAATTTCCCAAACCCAAACTTATGTTAAGTTGCAAATAAGAACGTCCAGTTAACTCTGTCAAAAGCATTTTCTGCATCTAGAGATAATATACTAGTTTCTATGTTTCTACTGTAAGAGAAATCTATCAAATTAAAGAGCGGGTCAATTGAGCCTCGGAGTCCTTCTCCACCCACGTATCAATTTTAAAAAATGCAACATTAGTAGGCGTTGCCTGGAGGACCGAGAGGGCGGAGCCGCGGCAGTGACGAAGACGATGGCTAACTAGACGAAGCTAGCTCCCTTTACTCTGAGCAGTTATTAGAAGTGGGGGACGTTTCTCCCCCTCCTTACCCAGACACTCGAGAAGAAAGGGACCAAGTATATTTGGAGGAGACAAGCGGACCTGAGCCTTATTGTTTTGAGCTTGTGAGTTGCTTGAAACTCCCAGAACTGACCCAACAGAACCACCTCTGAATGGTAAGTAGCCGTTAGCCATAGCATTGGATTAGCTGCAGTGTTTGGCTCCACGGCCCTAAAAAGCTAGTATTCGGCATGTTTTAGAGGTTTATCTGCTTCAGCACACCTGGTTTTAATCAGCAACAAATAGCTGAGCTGCTTAACAGCTAATCTAACCTGTTAAAGCAGGAAAATCCACTGAAACGTGCTGGATAGCAGCTCTCCGGTAGCCCTGGGCTCAAGCTACAGTCTGCTGCATATTAAGTTATGAAAATACCCCATGAGAAAATTATTCTGTAATGTGTTCAGCTCACTAAAACTGACCTGATTTATTTATTTACTGATAACAGCTGCTCTCTTGGTTCTAGGTCCTCTGGTGTCTGCAGCTGGTCTCTGGTGTCTGCAGCTGGTCTCCTGCTGGTGTCGTCAGGATCAGGAGCTTCCAGAAGAATGTGCCTTTCAATGACTCTTTCCCCCTTATTTGTTATATTAATTAAATAAATCTCAATTTATATATTTACTGTTTTTGTTCATGTCCATAAATACTTAAACATGCTTGAAATTAAAACGAGCTTTTAACAGTGAGGTGCTAGTTTAAATCATCACAATAGAGCTAGTTAAGCATGCAACAAAAATGTGATAATCAATGTAATTTATAAATATCCATTAAAATATCAAAACTGGAATCTATATGAGATATTTGGCAGCACAAAAAACTTGTCAAACACAATATTTATTATAATAATTGTAGGCAGACAGGAGACAGAGCTGATGGAGGTTCTCAGTCATCGAAGGATGGCTGAAGGCTTTCCAGGAACAGGAGATGTGGTGTTGTCTCTTCTCTCTCTATTCTGCCAGATGAGCTGATAGGTTACAGGTGTGAGGACATCCTCATGCTGTCATAACCAGATGACAGGAGTTATCAGGTGATCAGCCAGGCTAATGAGATGCAGAAAGAAAACAAATTCAGGACAGTGTACAATATGTGGTGTTGCTCACCTTATGTGCTCTTATAGAATATTAACGTGTGCCTGCTTCATGGTGTAGAGTCCATATTTTGCTGAGTGTCCTGCAATAATGCAGGTTATTAGTTAATTTACTTTTGATAGCAAAAACAAAATCTTTAATGTAAAAGTTATTTTCCAGGTGAATCAGCTCACACGTCACCACCAAGTGTCACGGGGGCAGAATCAGTAGCCTCCGTCATGATGTAATCACATACTTATTTAATTGTTAATATCTTAAAAATTCTGAAATGTTTTAATTTTTTTTACCTTGAACAGTTCACTGAACTTGCACTGTCACTGAGGTGTAAGCTGGAATCAACAGCAGACACCTCACATCTTGGTCTTTTCAGGGGGTGTGGACGCTGCTCTGGGACCTTCTGGAAGATTAATTTTCATCATGGTCCTCGTGGGTCACCAGACACACTGCGGCTGTGAACTCCATTCTGGCTGGCTATGTAAAAACAAAGAAGCAGAACATATATAAATGTTTAAAAGAGCATAAAATCACGTGTAACAATAATCGTAAAACAAATTAAAACTAGAAGGTAATAAAATGTTTACATAGAAGATTATTAAAAATAATTCACCTTTGCTACAGGGAAGGTTTCACGTCAGCCTGGACAAGTGCATTCTTGCAGCTAAATGAGTCTGACAGCCAGTGTCTTGGGTATATTTAGCCTGAAAAAAATATATAAGCACATTGTTGTTGGGAGTTTATAAAGTCAGATAATATACAAAAGAAACTGTCCTATAAAGGCACTTTATAACATTCCTAGTGTGTGATCGTTGTTATAACGTAAAAGTCAGTCACACATGATGTGGAGAGCCTGAAATGTGACCTCCTGAACAGAATTCCTTACAGAACCGGGTCACAAGCTGGATTTCACACTGTAATGCTGTCTGTCAACTAGTGCTGCGTCAGTTAGAGCCACTGTTGCAGAATTACCGACTGACTAGCTAAAGGAAGTGAACCACGTCTCTCAGACTTTGCATTTAGGTAGGGAATTGTCTTTAGAAGATGTTAAAACGTTTATTTAGCTTACTCACCTCAGACTGGAGCCCGCTGTGGTGGGGGAGCAGAGTCGGTGGGCTGCATCTAAATCGCGGAAGAGCCACGGTGGGCAGCCTCCCTCTTCAAACGGAGACGTGCAGAATCGCGGGTAAAATGCCCACAGAGTCACCGCAACCATACTACACTACACCTACTCACCAATACTAAGACGATATGGAACACTAAACCCGAACTACTTTCCCAATTACGCTAACAGCCACACACTAACTAAACTACAATATCCAACAGCCAAGCTAACACTAAATAAGTATTTATAACACTAAAAGATATGCTAAAGACTAGGATATGCTAATGCTATATGCTAATGCTGAACTACCGCTGACCTCCTACGCTCGCTTGCAAATCCAACTCCCACTCGCCACTGGGCGTGGCCAAGACGCTCGTTGCTTTTATAACTTTGGCACAGAGCTGCTACGTAGTACTCTACTGGTTTACGTAGTATGTTACTCTTTAGCCATTGGCTAAAATTTATTCAAAATGACTCAAATTCTATGTTTTCAGCTGAAGGTGGCGCATTACTGTGGTTTTTAGACAGAATTTTTAATTTTTAAAGAAAATGCACCAACATGCTAAAATAAAGAATGCACACATTTAAAACACTAGTAGACACTCATTTATACAGTTCATCAGCAAAAAAAAGTTAATTTAGACGTTACTTGCTCTTTAAGTAATCTACGTGAGTTAGTGGATGACTGTCTACCCTTGATGAAACCAGTTTGGTCAGGGTGTATTATGAAGGGGGTTACTTTTTCTAATCTTTTTGCCAGGGCTTTACAAATTATTTTGAGATCAACATTAATAAGAGAAATTGGGCGATAGCTGGCAGGAAATGCAGGGTCTTTGCCTGGTTTTAACAAGAGACTAATATTGGCTGAGTTCATGTTTGGCTGTAATCTGCCACTCTCTTTGATTTCCCTCACCATTCTGAAAAATATTGGGAGCTAGAATGATCCAGAATTCTTTGTAGAACTCTGCTGGAAAGCCGTCTGGACCTGGAGCTTTCCTAAGACTTCAGCGTAAATGACCAGTTCCCTAAGGAAATCCTGGATCGGCGCCACGTCCTCTTTCCGCTGCGCAAAAAGTTTATCCAGGATGGTAAGAATGCTGTCATCTCGGTGGATAAGCTTTACGTGGACAATAAACTTTACAAGGAGCGAAGAGTGACAGACTGGCTGTATTAGCCCAACATCAGGTCAGACATTTGTTATTCTTATCAGGATTCTCTGGGTTTGAGCACGTCAGGATTAAACAGCTGCTAAATCCGTTTTCTAGATGATAAGATCACCTGTTCATCACCACCTCACACCCCTATCACCTTTTCTTTTTAGTTCTTTCTTCTTTTTTAACCTGTATCTGTATTTTCCTTTCCTCTTTACCTGCTTCTGTACCTTTACACCTGTATGACACAACCACACAACTTTCCAACACTGCGTCAGACTCGGCACACACACACACACACACACACACACACACACACACACACACACACACACACACACACACACACACACAAATATATATATTAAATCCACAGCACAATATCATAATTTACGCGTCAAATAATACAACCACAAACTTTGTTGGATCTTTATTATTATTATTATTATTATTATTATTATTATCATTTACCTTTCTGTTATTTATTAACATACTATTTTATACATTTAGATACTTATTCCATTGTATTCACATGAAGGCGTCATATTTTAGCTACTCACACACACATCTATGGGTGCACTAAAGTTTATCTCATGGAACATACATGGAGCTGGCTCCATAGAGAAAAGATTAAAGATTTTTGATCAGCTAAAGAGAGTGCAAGCAGACGTTATATTATTACAAGAGACTCATAGATCTGCCACATCCGCAGATGAACTTAAAACACCTGAGTTTCCCAGCATGCACTCTGCCTGCTATAACTCTAGGCAAAGAGGTGTAGCTATTTTAATACACAAAAACATCAATTTCACAGTATTGGACACAATCTCTGATCCAGAGGGTAGATTTATAATGTTAAAAATATCTGTACAGAACCAAAGCTTATGTATTGTCAGCATATACTGTCCAAATATTGATGACCCTTCAATCCTTCATAATTTTTTCTCTTTACTCTCCGAACACTTGGACTCTCCACTTATACTTGGAGGTGATTTTAATTTTTGGATGAATTCTTCAACAGACAGGCTCAGTACAGCTGGGACTCAGCGCAATTGGCAATCTACTAATATAGTTAAACAGTACACGAGTGATTATGGGCTTTGTGATGCATGGCGATCTCTTCACCCTAACCGTAGAGAGTATACTTTTTTCTCACATGTCCATCACTCTCATTCACGTTTGGATTATCTTCTAGTCAGCAGCTCATTGTTGGCTGACATTTCAGACACTGAGAAACACCCCATAGTTGTCAGCGACCATGCTCCGGTTTCTTTAACTCTGGTAAACAAGAAGACAATACCACCAAGCAAAAACTGGAGGTTTAATACATCACTGCTCAAAGATGAAGGTTTTATAGATTTTTTTTAAAAAGGAGTGGGCTTTATATTTAGAACATAATGACCTGCCTGGAACATCAGCATTTGTTCTCTGGGAGGCAGGAAAGGCAGTGATGAGAGGTAAAATAATCTCTTTCTCATCACATAAGAAAAAAACAGAAAACAAACGTATTCAGGAGTTAGAAGAAATCATTAAGTCTTTAGAGGCATCCACAGAAGAAGAGTTAATGTGCAAATTACGTAAAGCTAAATTAGAACTTCATGGAATTACTGACAAAAAGACACAATTTTTAGCTCAAAGACTACGAATAGAAAACTTTGAACATAGTAATAAATCAGGTAAATTTTTAGCTAGCCAGTTAAAAATTGATCAAGAGAAAACTACCATATCTGCTGTTAAAGACTCAACTGGGAATATAGTTTATGACCCTGAAAGCATAAACAACACTTTCAGAGACTTTTACCAAACTTTGTACTCACCACAGATAAACCCATCAGATAATGAGATCAATGAGTTCCTTGACAGGATAACACTTCCTAAATTATCAGACAGCCAAGTTACAGTCCTAGACTCGCCACTAACATCAGCAGAGCTCCAGGAAGCCTTTAAATCCATGACTAATAGGATCCATTTCTTTTCAACATGGTTTAATGTAAAGTTTCATTCAGTACAAACTTTAGTCACACCAATCTAATGAGACAGAGCCTGGATCTGTATTCTGAACAGTTTAAACATGTTTAAAACGGAGACATGCGTGACGCATCTAAAATTCACACCTGCTCCGCTATTATGGAAATTAAACTAACAAGATGAATAACATAATTATTTTAGGCAGAGACAACATCCCCCACACTTTTTTCTTTTTTTTAATCTTGCAACGTGCCTGATTAGCTACGTCACATTAACGCCAGCCCATGACTGTAGCCTACAACTTGGGCGCTACCCAATTAAGGATGTCAGAGAAGCGGTCAGAGTCAGAGAGAGCGGGACACAACAAAGCTAGCAGGTGTTTTTGAGTAGGCTAACTTTCACGATGCTTTCGGGTGCGGCAAAACATAAAAAGAAAAAAAGAAGAAGAGGAACAAAGGAAGAGACAGTGGTGGGCTTTACAGAAGTTTCTGTTGGGCTGCTCGGGCAGCCATCTGACAGCTGTGAACAGGGACGAAATTTTGATTTCAGAAGTGGGGGGGACACAGCAGGCTTGTGCGGATTTGGGGTGGGGGGTGTTATGTAAAGACCCCTTGACACGTCACGTGCCCATCTCAATAATTTTTCCATCCTCTATATATATATATATATATATATATATATATATATATATATATATATATATATATATATATATATATATCAGAGTTAAAAAATGTACAACTCTATTATTATTTTTATTCATTATCATTATTGAAGTGCAGTTTTGGCTGTTGACAATGGATAGGTCATTGTATTTATTGTTTTGGGTCTTTTTTTTTAATTGTTTTTGGTGCAACATTTTCTAACAGGGAGTGAGATTCCTTTTTTATTTAATTTTTGTTTGTTATTTTTATTCATTTAGAAGTTCTGGTTCTGGACATTTCAATGTTAAATGAAGGTTTATTTGTTGCATTTTAAAGGGTGTACTTGCATTATTATGATATATTAACATTATATTAGTGGTTATTTTGGTCTAGATAATGTTGACAATGATATCGTTTATCATCAACAATTTGTTGGACAAAATATCGTCCAGCAAAATTTGTTACTTTCCCAGGCCTAGTCAAAAGTATAAAAATTATTTATACATAAACGGTCCCTCCTGAGATCTGGCCGTTTGTTCATTTGCTGTGTTAGAGGACATGCTGAACTAATGTTTTACACATGATCATCACCCTAACATTTGAGTGTATAAAAACATATTAAATATGTTTTTTCCCTTAAAAGTGTTTAAACAGTTGTTGCATTTCAACACACAAAAAATAAATGGAAAAAATAAGATAAATCTAATGAAAAGTGTACATCTTTGCCATTAAGCTTAAAAAAATCTGTTGACGATGATGATACTGTTCATTTTTCAGAGCTTTTTAATGTGAAAATATACATTGCAATAGATAAGTTTACAATAAAGTTAAATGATAAAAGTTTTGAAGTTACACTTCTACTACTACTACTGATAATAATAATTATGATGATAATAGTAATAATAAAAAAATAATAATTATAATAATACGAATAAATTGTGTCTGAGGAGTCAGTTATGTGGAGGAGATGAGTTTGTAAAAGTTAGTTTTGAGTATGTTTGTGAAGGAGGAGGTGAGTCTGAGCTTAATGCAGGTCTGTCACATGTTCCAACTTACGTTTTGACTTTGAAAGAAGTCTCTTATCACTTTTCGTTTTCTTGACATGCTGCCTCCTGGCTGTGCCTAACTACCAAAGACTCACAAATGAACACTTATTCAAATGTTATGTAATGGAAGCTGAGCTGAGCTCTGATATTACACAGCGTCTAGTTGACGATGTGACTCAGTACCGGTGTTCCCTAGCGGCTCCAAACTGGCAAAACAACGTGAGCACGTTCTGACTGTTTACAACTTGAGTGACAGCAGCAACAGCCAATAATACGTTAGCAAGTATCAGCAGAGCCAATAGATTAGCTTTTTTCGGGTCTAATAGTAAACCGGTTTCCGTTTCGGTCCTAGTGCTCAACCAAATCCATTTAATGGAGCGTAACATAGTTTTTGGACGGAAAAAAGTGCAGGGGACCAAAACTGCCTTTTGAAAAGGTGGGGGGGACATGTCCCACCCGTCCCCCCCCAAAATTACGTCCCAGGCTGTGAACCTGCTCGAGTGTGTAGAGCCAGAGGCCGGGCCCAAGCCAGATCCAGAAAAGACACGGTTCGAAGACACGGTGGAAGATGCGGCAGGAAATGCGGCGGAAGACGCTGTAGTGCCAACGCCGTCAACATCAATGCTGTCACAGAAGGACAAACTGGAAGAACAGCAGCCAGCCAGAAGTGAGCCCAATATAGTCTTATAGTACAGTAGCCTCTAGACCCAGAAAGGGTGTTAACAAGCTACCCATCTGATCCTGAAAAGTGGTACCAAACTGATGACAGGATGCGTGAGTACTTTGCACTTAACAATCCCTCTCAAAATATTGGATATTCTTCTGCATCACAGAGGAAATCTGGAGACATAAACCGAAGCTTAACCAAGGAACATTTCTTTAGACGTGTTTCTGCTGTGACTGAGGTCTGTGATATTGGAAAGCTGAAGATTATCCCAGAGTGGAGCATGCTAAATAGTTTAGCATAACATTTGGGGGGGGGGGGGGGGGGGGGCAAAAAATGCAGCCTGCCTAGTGTAGTCCATTTATTTAATCCGGCTCTGATTACACAATCTGAACATTTGTTAATTTATCAGTTTCAGATATCAGCAAAAGTTTCTAAATTCATAGTTCAGCTAATTGTGAAAATTTTACTGTTAAACTATTCTTACTCAAATGCCAGGTGTGTAAACATTTCAACTGTCTAGTTTTTAAACAATGCTCAAAGATTTCAGTTTTCTGTTTGCTATTTAGCATTTTTTTTCACCATTCTTCACCTATATTATGAGCTTTATTACACTTGTTGGTGATTTTTGCTTCTAAATCTTTAAATACATTCAGCTCATTTTGACAGTTTAGCTTAGTTTCAGCTTCACTTCAGCTATTGACAAGATGGCTGACAAGGGGGTGCCTGCATGACTTTCATGTCTCAGGAAATCCTCTAATTTTCCTTCAAGAATGAAATGAAATCTGTCTAAAAAGACGAAAAACAAGATCGGCAAAAGATGGCTACAGCCAAAAAATTGGCAGAAGAGCTGGAAGAAATTAAAAAATCATTGAACTTTTGTCTTAAGAAATTAGCAAGGTTGCTAAACAACAGGCTAACCTCATGGGCCTAATGGAGGAGCTACAGGAACTGAAGGCCTCAATCAAACAGAAGGATCAGAAGATTGAGAGGATGGAACAAAGAATTGATGATTTGGAACAAAATGCTCAAGCAAATGATATACTCATCACTGGGCTGGTAACAAAGCATCGCAGTTATGCAAGAGCTACAGCGGGAGATCAAGAAGGTGAGGAGACACCACCTGAAGAGCTACACACTGGAGGAACAGGTTGTTCAGTTTTTCAGCATTAAGAAGATTAATCTAAATAAAGGGCAGATCTCTGCTTGCTACACTATTCTAAGAAAGGATAACAGAAATAAGTCATTAATTGTGGTACAGCTTGTAAACAGAAAGCAGAAGATTGATATATTGAGTCAATCTAGAAAGCTAAAGGGTTCTGGTGTTTATGTAAACGAACACTTGACAAAAAAAAGCTGAAATAGCCAGAACTGGCCGGATACTAATGAAACAAAAGAAAATTCAAGCGACATGGGTGAGAAATGGAAGAGTGTTTGTAAAGCTAAATGGATCACCTGAACAAGCAAAAGTGGTTATGGTTCAAAGCCTCCAGGAGATAGAGCAATACAGATGAAGATAAAGAACAAAAGCTTAAAACGATTACAACGTTGTTTGCTAAAAACTGGACAACATATGGTTACATTTTCGTTGTTCCTAGTACCCTTTTTTTTATTCAAAACACTTTGGTTCTGAAGAAGGGGATACCATATTACCATCATCAAGAAACAGCTAGCTTGGAAATGGAGCTGGACAGAAAAAGGATATCACACATTTTCTGGTGTGTGGAAATGAATATAGAGACAATGCAACAAAATAATCTCATGGATCAAAAGACTGGAAGACTGAAACAAAGAACAGAAGTCTATAAAGACATGGATCTACAAAGTACTGGGCTGGAAACAAGGCATCAAAGTCATCTAAGTACTACAGCTAAAGATTTACAAAATGTGGATGAAGCTCCTGAGCAGGACACCACAAGTGAGGATCAGGTAGCTCAAGTGCTTCAGTGTTATGAAGATCATGTTTTACTGGAAAACCAATAGTTAAACATCTAAAAATGGAAATGACAATCAGAAAATTAAGAAATGCAGACAGAATTAAGCCTAAAAGGGGCAAAAGTATCTGACCAGAAATAATTTGGTTTTGAAAATAATATTGATCCAGAGGTAAATTTTTACAATCTAAACAAATCGAAATCAGAATATTATTATGAAGAAGAGTTAAACTTAAAATAGAAGGACTCTATCATACAATTTAACAGCAGAAGTCTCCATACACATTTTACTCAAATTAAAGATTTGTTAAGGTCACTAAAACATAAGTTTCAAATTATTGCAATTAGTGAGACTTGGCTAACAAAAGAAACAGATTCATGCCTTGAATTGGAGGGTTTTAATATGTTTAACGTAAATAGGAATAATAAGAAAGGTGGGGGTGTTGCCTTCTATGTACAGAAGCATATTGAGTGTAAAGTAATTGATAGTACAGTTATTGACATTATGGAGAGTTTAATAATAGAAATCAGTTTCACCAAAAGGGAAAAAATTATTTTGAGTTGCATGTATAGAACACCAGGTTCTTGTGTTGAAACATTTATACAAAATACTACTGATATTTTGCAAAGGATTTGTGCTAAGAAACATGTATTCATTTGCAGTAGCGGTTTTAGGCACGGGCAGACAGGGCAGTTGCCCGGGGCGACATTTTTTCATGACACCAAAGGGGCGCATAAGCGCTGAGTAAAAAATAAAAAAGAAAGAAATCCGCGCCGCACCGAGGTTTTCTATTCTATCTGTCATATCACAGTGTCTGGATTGGAAAGAGCAAGTTGGCGCCCCCTGCAGCTGCAGGCGCTCCTGCTGACTGAGAGGGCTCAGGTGCTCCGTGCGTGTATGAAGAAGAGGAAGGGGAGGGGTACAGTGGGGGAATTCATCTCTGGGTCTTTCCCAAATGAAATGAGCGGGTAGGGGCTGAATCAACTGTATTAACATGGCTAAAGTCAATCGCATCTTGATGTTCTTCCATTTAACGCACATATCATTCATAATATCATAAACACAGGCCTATCATTCTTTCAGGTTTTTCTGAATTGTGTGAAATGGCTGAATAAAAAAAGGAAAAACAAAACGATTTTGTGGTCACCCCCCATCAAGGTCGAATTGTTTAGTCCTGACTAAAGGAAACTTATTGAGTCAAGAGCCAAACAGAAGAGATGAACATAAAAAGGCTAAAACCACCAGGTGCCCGATTCAGGAAAAAAAAGAAAAAAAGAGGAGAAAGATAAAGTTATGTACGCTCTCATGATGCATGTTTTCAATTTTTTGAACCAGTTAACTGGGATTTTAACGGTTAAATTCGGTGAACTAATTGCTAACAGAGCTAATAGGGCTGAAATATTGAAACGGATTTTCAGATGGTTCGAAAAAATTCCTTGAATCGTTTTTTTCTGATTCAAACTAGGATTTGTTAAATGCTCGCTGCAGCTTGTGGCCTGCCTGAACAACAACAAACACATCATGATCACATAATAATAAAACAACTCTACAAGCAGAAGAAAACTCCCTAGTCACCACAAACTATCCTGTTTATTTATTGCAGATAGCTGCACTGATTATTTTTTACCTGATTTTTTCTGTAAAAGTTGGCATTTTTGGTAGTCTACAGTTTTTTATGTCAGTTTAAATTACAATTTCAGAGGCAATTCTAAAATATTATGGATCATGATAAAGATCTATTGGAGATCTACCCCTACTTTTGGACTGCTCTGCCAGTCACTGTGGCTCAAGCTGAGAGGAGCTTTTCAAAACTTGATCAAGTCATACCTGAGGTCAACTATGCTTCAGGGGCGGCTCACTAACCTGGCTCTGATTAGTATCAATCACTCAGTAGGGGAGCAGATTTCATATGATGACATTAATGATGACTTTGCATCAAGGTTAGGTTTTAATTTTAGTTTATGTTTTCTGTTCTAAGTGCAATGCTGTAATGATTATCTTTAGTTTGTTGTGTGAAATGTTTTTGCTATTTAGAATATTTATTATATATTATGTTCATATATTCTTAATATTTAGTTTTTGCTTGTTTTTGTATATTTGATCCTATATATTTTGTTAAAGTATATAATGTATATTGCTTTACATTCTGACAACTTCATAGTAATTAATGTAAATATGTGCAACTTGAATGTTCAATAGTCGTTCTAATAAAACATGCCTGTTTGTAGAAAACATGTGCGTGTTCGTGCAGGTAGGGTGGTGTGTTGGTGGTGGTGGGGTGGGGTGGGGGTGGGGGGCGCTCAAAGGGGGCCTCGCCCGGGGAGTAATTCCATGTAGAACCGCCACTGTTCGTTTGTGGTGATTTTAATATTGACTTGATCAAATGGGAGGAACATAAGTTAACCTTAGATTTTTTGAATATGATGTTTAATTTTGGTCTCTGGCCTATGATTGATAGGCCAAGCAGGATAACTAAAGATAGTGCCACATAATTGATAATATATTTACAAATGTTTGTAGTCGATCTTTGAATGGTTTGCTAATAAATGATATTAGCGACCACCTTCCTGTTTTTACCATTTCAAATATGGACATTTTTAGACCCCTACATAAGGAGGATGATGATTCCACTATATTGGTGAGATGGAAGACAGCAGAAAGAACTGAGGCATTCAAAGCAGAACTTTTGAATTACAATTGGGATCAGGTGTATGTAGACGATACAAACCAAACATATGATACCTTTCTGTCAATATTCTTAGAGGTATATAATAAAAATTGCCCTATTATACAATATAAGACAAAGAAAAGTTATAAAAGAAAGCTGTGGATGACAGAAGGTCTGTTAAAGGCATGTAAAAAGAAAATGGTATTATATTTCATTTCCTTTCATTTATTTATTTATAAAGCACTTTAAAACACCCGGCACAGGAACAAAGTGCTGTACAGATCAGCTGACCTGAGAGAGCGGGAAGGTGTGTAAGGCTGTAACAGGACAGAGAGATAAGAAGGTGCAAGGCCATGGAGACATTTAAAAGCAAACAAAAGAATTTTAAAATGAATCCTAAAAGAAATGGGCAGCCAGTGAAGTGAAGCTAAAACAGGGGAAATGTACTCAAACTTTGGAGTGCCCATTAAAAGACGGGCTTATATGAAAAATTCATCAAACATAGGACAAGTGAAAATGAAGACAATTACAAAAAATATAAGAATAAATTATCTACAGATATTAGGATCAGAAAGAAGCAATATTATGATGAAATTTTAGATAAAAACAGAAACGATACTCGTAGGACGTGGAAAATATCAAATAATATAATTCAAAAAAGGATGACAACTTTGGAATGGCCAAACTACTTTCTAAATAGTTATAATCATAAAGTAAATGATCTAATAAATATAGTGGAAGAATTTAACAAATTTTTTGTAAGCGTCAGCCCCTCATTAGCAAATGAGATAGCAGTCCCACCTGATGCAGATACATTTAATAATCTGATAAATAGTAAAATCAACTCAATGTTTCTACATGAGATAAGTGAGACTGATGTTGTAAATACAGTAAGAAAATTTAAAAACAAAAAATCCACAGATATAAATGAAATTGATATGGGAATTATAAAAGAAGTTATATTCTCTATTGTGAGACCATTGACATATATATATATAACCTATCACTACATAAGGGTCATTTTCCTAAAACTATGAAGATAACAAAAGTGATCCCAATATTTTAAACTGGAAATAAGCATTCTACGGTGGCACAGGAGTTAAGTGCTCTCCTCGCAATCGGAAGGTCGCAGGTTCGAGACCCGCTCAGTCTGTCGCTGTCGTTGTGTCCTTGGGCAAGGCACTTAACCCACATTGCCTGCTGGTGGTGGTCGGAGGGACCGGTGGCGCCAGTGCTCGGCAGCCTCGCCTCTGTCAGTGCGCCCCAGGGCAGCTGTGGCTACATTGTAGCTCATCCCCACCAGTGTGTGAATGTGTGTGTGAATGGGTGAATGACTGATTGTGTTGTAAAGCGCCTTGGGGGTTCCAGGACTCTAGAAGGCGCTATATCAAATGCAGGCCATTTACCATTTACCATTCTATGGAAAACTATAGGCCAATAGCAATTATTCCACAATTTTCAAAAATACTCGAGAAATTATTTGTGAACCAGCTAGACGTATATATTACTAAAAATAAATTATTAAGTGACAGTCAATATGGATTTAGGAAAAACAGAACTACTACCTATGCAATAATGCAGATGGTAGAAGAAATAGCCCAAGCAAGTGAAAGCGAAGAACTCTCTATTAGCATAGTTGTTGATTTAAAGAAGGCTTTTGACACCATTGACCACAGGAGATTATTGAAAAAGATGGAAAATTATGGCCTACGAGGTATAGCGAAGTCCTGGATAGAGAGTTACTTAAAAGACAGACAACAGTATGTAAAAATTAAAGATATAAAATCTGAATTTAGAGAAATAAGTTGTGGAGTTCCACAAGGGTCAGTAATAGGTCCTATATTATTTACTTTATATATAAATGACATATGTAACGTGACAGATTTTTTCAAATTTATAATGTTTGCAGATGATACAAATTTAATTTGTTCAGGTAAAGATGTAAAAGAACTTTTAAAGAAGGCCGAAAAAGAGTTAAATGTCCTCCATTCTTGGTTTGATGTAAATAAACTATCACTGAATATAAAAAAGACTAAATTGATGATTTTTGGAAATAAGAAGGTAAAAAATGGGGACTTTAAATTAGCAATTTCAGATACTGAAATTGAAAGAGTGTCTGAAATAAAATTTCTTGGTGTTGTGATTGACTCTAACTTATCCTGGAAGCATCATTCAAATTATATAAAAGGAAAAATTGCCAAATCTTTGGGTCTATTATATAAGCTGAAGGACATACTAAACCATAAGGCCTTACGTCTAATATACTGTTCACTAATACAACCATACATGGCATATTGTATAGAAATATGGGGTTCAACTTTTAAAACATATATACATGAAATAAAAATTATACAAAAGAAATCTATTCGAGTTATAAACAAGAGCAATTATTATGCTCATACTGACCCGTTGTTTTCAATATCACAGATTATGAAATTAGAAGATCTATATTATTATAAAATAATGCAATTTATGTTTAGAGTAAAATTAACAGCCCTGCCAGAAAATATACTAATGTTTTTTGCAAAGAGGAAAAGTAAATATGATTTAAGAGGTTATGTATGTTTGTTCTACAAAAAGCCAAAAAGGGCATGAAAAGGAGATGTATCTCTGTAATAGGAGTAAAATTTTGGAATAAGGCTAAAATAGAATTAAAATTAGCAACTTCTCTTTCAGTTCTTAAAAAACTTATCAGTAAAAATATTTTTGAAGAGTATTAATTTGATGTTGATGGAAGGATTTGTGTTTTATTTTTATTTGGGTTGTTGGTTCATTGCGGGAAATTGAAAAATTGTTTTGTAAGTAGGTTAGGCAATTATATAAGCTTCTTCCTAAACCTTTTCAGTCATGAGATACCAAATAGACACCATATACAAATGAACGTACAGTGGGGCAAAAAAGTATTTAGTCAGCCACCGATTGTGCAAGTTCTCCCACTTAAAATGATGACAGAGGTCAATAATTTACATCATAGGTACACTTCAACTGTGAGAGACAGAATGTGAAAAAAAATCCATGAATTCACATGGCAGGATTTTTAAAGAATTTATTTGTAAATCAGGGTGGAAAATAAGTATTTGGTCACTTCAAACAAGGAAAATCTCTGGCTCTCACAGACCTGTAACTTCTTCTTTAAGGCCTAGTCCACACATAGCCGTTTTTTTTTTTAAAACGAATATCCACCCCTCCAAAAACTTGCATCCACACCACCTCATTTAAAAAAAAACTCTGTCCACACATACCCGGATAAATACGTTGTTAAGGACATGCCAGACCTGTAAGCGGCAGTACTTCCCCCGTTATTAACCTCGTCCTTCGTCTGTGGTCTTCCGCAAGGAGCAGTAATTCCGCTTGCAAAAACAAACAAGCAAAAAGCGCTTGGACAATTGATAAAGCAAGCATCTGAGGGCATCCATGCTGTCGGTTAGTGTAAACACGTGATGTCAGCATTTTTTGTCGCGGAAAGTGACGTTGTAGACCTTAAAACCCCGGTTTCCTGTCCACATGCAGACTCCCAAAATGGAGAAAACGCAGATCTTCACTTTGGCCGGAGTTTTTAAAAAGATCCGTTTTCGTGTGAAAAAACTCCATTTTTGTGTGGATGACAGGCCAAAACGTAGAAAAATATCTACGTTTTGGCAGATCCCCGGCTACGTGTGGACAGGGCCTAAGAAGCTTTTCTGTCTTCCACTCGTTACCTGTATTAATGGCACCTGTTTGAACTCATTATCTGTATAAAAGACACCTGTCCACAGCCTCAAACAGTCAGACTCCAAACTCCACTATGGCCAAGACCAAAGAGCTTTCGAAGGACACCAGGAAAAGAATTGTAGACCTGCACCAGACTGGGAAGAGTGAATCTACAATAGGCAAGCAGCTTGGTGTGAAAAAATCAACTGTGGGAGCAATTATCAGAAAATGGAAGACATACAAGACCACTGATAATCTCCCTCGATCTGGGGCTCCACACAAGATCTCATCCCGTGGGGTCAAAATGATCATGAGAACGGTGAGCAAGAATCCCAGAACCACACAGGGGGACCTGGTGAATGACCTGCAGAGAGCTGGGACCACAGTAACAAAGGTCACCATCAGTAACACACTACAATGGCAGGGAATCAAATTCTGCAGTGCCAGACGTGTTCCGCTGCTGAAGCCAGTGCATGTCCAGGCCCGTCTGAAGTTTGCCAGAGAGCACATGGATGATACAGCAGAGGATTGGGAGAATGTCATGTGGTCAGATGAAACCAAAGTAGAACTTTTTGGTATAAACTCAACTCGTCATGTTTGGAGGAAGAAGAATACTGAGTTGCATCCCAAGAACACCATACCTACTGTGAAGCATGGGGGTGGGAACATCATGCTTTGGGGCTGTTTTCTGCTAAGGGGACAGGACGACTGATCCGTGTTAAGGACAGAATGAATGGGGCCATGTATCGTGAGATTCTGAGCCAAAACCTCCTTCCATCAGCGAGAGCTTTGAAGATGAAACGTGGCTGGGTCTTCCAACGTGACAATGATCCCAAACACACCGCCCGGGCAACAAAGGAGTAGCTCCGTAAGAAGCATTTGAAAGTCCTGGAGTGGCCTAGCCAGTCTCCAGACCTCAACCCCATAGAAAATCTGTGGAGGGAGTTGAAAGTCCGTGTTGCTCGGCGACAGCCCCTAAACATCACTGCTCTCAAGAAGATCTGCATGGAGGAATGGGCCAAAATACCAGCTACTGTGTGTGCAAACCTGGTAAAGACCTATAGTAATCGTTTGACCTCTGTTATTGCCAACAAAGGTTATGTTACAAAGTATTGAGTTGAATTTGTGTTATTGACCAAATACTTATTTTCCACCCTGATTTACAAATAAATTATTTAAAAATCCTGCCATGTGAATTCATGGATTTTTTTCACATTCTGTCTCTCACAGTTGAAGTGTACCTATGATGTAAATTACTGACCTCTGTCATCATTTTAAGTGAGAGAACTTGCACAATCGGTGGCTGACTAAATACTTTTTTGCCCCACTGTATATGTTAGTGAGAAATGGTATTTGTATCTATTTGTATGACATGTTATTGTACACATTATCTTAAGATAACTGACTGAATAAATTGATCATTCATTCATTCATTCATTCAGCTGCTTCAGCAATTAGTTTCTGAATTTGGCATATGCTGCTCATTTCACAGTTCAACTAAATGTAAAAATTAAACTGACTTGTCCAACTGAAATAACAGGTGTTTAGACATTTTTGCTGTCCAGATTTATAAATAATGTTCAGATTTCAGTTTTCTGCTGTTTAAGATTGTTTTCTCCGTTCTTCACTTTTTGTGCTTTATTTACATTTAGGTGCTTTTTGCTTCTAAATCTTTCAAAACATTCAGCTCATTTTATCAGTTTTGCTTAGTTTCAGCATCACTTGAGCTATTCAGCAGCTTCAGTTTCTTAATTCAGCATATGATGCTAATTTCACAGTTCAGCTAAATGTAAACATTAAACTGTTAAACTAGTCCTACTGAAATAACCAGTGTTTAGACATTTTAGCTGTCCAGTTTTTTAAACAATGTTCACAGATTTCAGTTTTCTGCTGTTTAGGATTAGTTTTCGAGATTCTTCACTTAATTTTTGTGCTTTTTTGCTTCTTGGTGCTTTTTGCTTTCACATCTTTCACTACACTCAGCTCATTTGACAGTTTAGCTTAGTTTCAGCTTCACTTCAGCTATTCAACAACTTCAGCAATCAGTTACCAAATTTAGCATAAGCTGCTAATTTCACAGTTCAGGTAAATGTAAAAATTAAACTGTTAAACTTGTCTAACTGAAAAACTGGTGTTTAGACATTTTAGCTGTCCAGATTTTTATACAATGTTCACAGATTTCAGTTTTTTGCTATTTAGGATTATTTTTCTCCATTCTTCACTTACTTTTTGTGCTTTATTTGCTTGTTGGTGCTTTTTGCATCTACATCTTTCAAGACATTCAGCTCATTTTGGCAGTTTTGCTTAGTTTCAGCTTCAGTTCAGCTGTTCAGCAGCTTCAGCTTACAGTTTAAGCTATTCAGCATTCAAACAGCATTTGTGCAATAAATGCAAATTTTTCTAGTTAGCCATTGAATTATTGATTCTTTTACTGGCTCTTCTGCACTTTAACTTTGTCTTTTATTCCTTAAATCTTATTTTAATTTGTGTATTTTAATTGTGCTGTCAGATTGATTTTATTGTTCTTGCTACTGTGTTTGTAGTAGAAAGCACATTGAATTGCCTCTGTGTATGAAATGTTTTACAGAAATAAAGCTGCCCTGCTTAGTCAGTGACTCGATGCAATCTCTGGGTTTCTTTTATAGGAAACTTTTACTGGTTGGCATAAGAAAATGAAAACTATTGAAATGTTTACTTTGTGAAGTGCCTTGAGACAACTCTTGATTTGGTGTTATATATAAATAAACTGAATTGAAATCCAATTGAATTCCACAAAAGTATACGGCTGCAAACGCGGAGACCGTATGCTTTCTGCAGATCCACCGACATGTCTTCAACCAGTTAGATTTCATTTTAGAATCCTGACTATAACAATCAGGGCTCTACATGGCCAAGATCCTTTTTATATTATTGAACTTTACTGAATTTTAAAGCCTTATGCTCCAACCCGAGCCCTCAGGTCCCTGTTTATCCCTCCCACTCGGCCAGGACATGAATATGTAGGTAAGTAAGTACATTTTATTTATATAGCACTTATCACAGACATAGAATCACAAAGTGCTTCACATAGATCAAAACAAAAGAAAACAAAGTCAATCATTAAGATCTCAAAAGAGAAATTAATTCACATCAGAAAAAATATATAAATCTAATTAGATAGATTACCATCATAACATATGATAATGAGCTGCTTGCTGATTGGTTGGCTACCCAGAAGGCCTCAACTATGCACCTCGACGTGCCGCGGTTACAGCTGCGTTTAGTAATAGCAGCTAGTAGCAACCTATATATTCCTAACCTGTTATCAGATACAGAGTCACCTGGCATGTGACTCATTACAATGTGTTCTGGCGCCTTGGGCACCCGAAAAGGGTTGTGGAAGGCGCTAGTCTGGTTGCTCACAGGGAGAGAGGCACATGAGGGGTGGGACTAGCCAGCTCAAAAATAACCAATCAGAAAAAAGGTGGGGATGCTGACTGTACCACGCGATGCTGTAGTTCAGGGAAGTCAAACTCAAATTCACGCTGGGCCAAAATGAAAATCTGGGCCGAAGTCGTGGGCCAAACTTAATATATATTTTTTCAAATGACGGCAAATTTGCACATTTTCTTTATCAAATTATATGCAATTATGAAACTTTTAATTTGGAAACAAACTTATTTTTGCATTAACACTGAATGTGGAATAACCAAATTACACACGAGCAAGTCAATTTTAAATGAAACACATCAGTGGTATTCATTACTTGTGGTATAATCAGCTTTTTTTTAAATCTATTCGGGATTTATGTTTTCTTGTTTATTCATTTTTCTTATTTTTTATTCTCCTTTTTTCTCCTGTAATACGTGTCATCGCTGCTGTGACATCTAGTTTTCCCCACTGAGGAACAATAAAGGGATTTTCTAATCTATTCATCTATCTGCAGCCTTTCCTGTTCCTGTTTAATGTAGGTTAAGTCTTTTCTCACGGGCCAACAACAAAATAAAAGTATAATTGTATCTTAAATTCAAATGTAATATCTCACCTGTTAACCTTCATGTTTTGGAGCAGAAAAAAGCATAAAACCAAAATATGTAAAGCTCAGTTTTCTCCACTAAATTACTGTGATGCTCACCTGTTCCAGCCAGATACCTGCATCATGGGTTTGATCTGAGCTGAGGAGGAGAGTCCTGTTGTTTTGTTCATCTTCATCATGATAATGACAACATTAGGTGACAACAGGTGCTCAAGTTTGTGCTGCTGAACATGTCTGAGCAGCTTGACCACGTTGTTGTGTGTCTGGGAGGAAAAATAAAAACTACAGCAGCCACAGTCATGCTGATTTGAGTGTGCCGCTGTTCGCTGGAGTTATAACAGCTCTGTCTGGAAGTTAGTTGGAACACTTTCTCTTTCAGTCATGAACACATTACTGAGCAGTTAAAATCTCCATTTCTGGGCTTCAACATCGGCAAATAGCTGAGTAAACTCGGCGCTGAGTGAGGAGTGTTTAGTTTGTCAGAGACAGCGGAGCTGCAGACACCGGCAGCAGATGCTGGAAAAAACACAAATGAGGGGGCACTTCGGCTCTGCGCTAACGCCGCAAAGCATCATGAGAGTTGTAGTCTTTGCGGTAAAATCGGCCAGTGGGTCAGTTTTAATATATTTTTGATATTTATCTCGCGGACCACATAAAAATGCTCCGCGGGCCACATCTGGCCTGCGGGCCTTGTGTCTGACACATGTGCTGTAGTTTTTTAGCTGTAGTCAAAAATGGTGTCTGGCAACGATGCAAACATCTTTCTTTACAAGAAAGGCTTTTAGAGCTTCTTCTTGTTGTGGTTTATAAGACATGTTCAAGTTATGCAGCGAACTCCGCTTCAGTCTTCGTTGTTTATGAGAAACTGAGCATTGTGGTGTGTGTGTGTGTGTGTGTGTGTGTGTGTGTGTGTGTGTGTGTGTGTGTGTGTGTGTGTGTGTGTGTGTGTGTGTGTGTGTGTGTGTGTGTGTGACGTAGGCTGCTTGGCGCTGATTGGCTCAGTTAGAATTGTCAGGGACTGGGGTCATTTGAATAGAAGAGTTCCAGACCCATTCTTCTCATTAGGGAGCATGGGGGCTAGCTGGTCAGGCTGGCTCCAAGGCACTTAAAAAAAGAAATATTACTTTCTAAATGTTTCCTGGTTTTGGTTTTAAGTCAGACTACGGTAACCCCATGCAAGAAAAGACCACAGACTCCAGTTGTTGCCTCTTTATATAAACTTCAAACAGGAGTTACCGGTGTCGGTACAGGATCTGCTCGGGTGCAAGATTGGCTCGGGGTCCGTCGACTGCCGTCTAAGTAGTTGATTGGCTGAACATGAACCTTACGGAATTACGTAATCACGTTACGTTGTTATCACGTTACGTTGGTCCAGGCAAATCTTTCTATTGGAAAGATGGACAACTTTTACAAAGAAATCCATCATTACCTCTTTGAAAACACACTTTAAACATAGAGCTGCATGTATATTAGGGCTGAACGATTAACTGCATGTGCAATTAAATTGCGATGTGACAAAAGGAGATTTTCTAATTGCAAAGGCTGCAATTTGGCAGCGAGTGGTTAGCGCAATGCTAATATTAATGGAAAAACCCATAGGAATGCTAATGCTAATATCGCCGATTACATTATTACAAATTATGAATTAGGAACATGCCAAATGATTACATTTGGAGTCTAATAGAAAGTAAAAATACCATCAATCAAATAAGTACAGACAGGTATTTTAGTAAAGCCAGAACACTTTTAACTCCAGAGTTTTGGCTAGCAGCTATGAGTAACTGAACTACTCATGGACAAGACGTCAAAAACTCTAAACACAAAATACTTCAATAAACGGGACACAACTTCTTTCCTGCAAATACAATTTCACAGGTGTTGCTAATACCTATGATTCTTCAAGGGATGTGCTCAAAGAGGAGTTCAACATTATGAATAAAATATAGTGTTTTATTTTACAAATACCATTATAAACACAAACGTATGTCTTAAGAAACATTATTTTAATAACGAAACTGCTAAATTCTTTCCAAGAGTATAGATGTGTAGTGGATTTTGTCCGAGTGGGTTTGCCGTACTGTGACGTCATCGGCAGTCGAAGGACCCCGAGCCGATCTTGCACCCGAGCAGATCTTGTACCGACACCGCCATGGGTCAGAAAGCTGCACTCAGCAAACTTGTTTCCCCAAGATGGAGACCAACCAGTATAGGCTATAACCATCGATCTACTGTATATGTCTGTGAGTACAACCCCCGAAGAAACCCGAGATTAAAGAACAGACACTGAGCTCCCCTACAGGGTGAACCCAGCTATAACAAATTTCATGTGTTTCCATGGACAACGTTTTCTAAGTGAGGGGAAAAATGAAGGTGACACACAAATAGAGCTCTGCAAACCACAGTATCTGTTTTTTTCTCTTTTGCAACCTGTAATTAAAAACAGACGTTAACCTGAGATGAAATTCCTTAGATTGTTGACATTCCCTTCCCATCATTCCTGAGGAGCTTGTGTTCCCCAACATTCCTCCGGGTTTATTAGCGTTGACTTTCCTCTCTGTGGAAGCTGGGACACGAGCTGTGACGATTTTTGGGAGGAGGGTCTTAAAAGCCCTCCCCCACCCCCTCAGTGACCCCCCATTTAAAACGCTTCGCCCCGAGCCAACATGAACATGGAAAGAAGCACGCGCTGCTAGGAACCTCCGCTTCGGTCTCAATATTTCGCGCATTTTTCGGGAGATAAAAACAAACGAGAAGCGTGGGAGTCCGGCGGACATACTTATCTGCTAATCCGCTTATTTACCGTGGGCTGAGAGCAAATGGCAGCGCAGGAGGAGCAGCAGCTAACTGTGTCGGAGTCGCCGGTGCCTGGCCCATTACGGACCGGGAGAGCGGTAGCTCTAGCCCGGCAACTTCACCGAGAATGTACCGATCTGCTGCAGCTATACGTGAGTTGGTCGGTGTAACGCTGTGAAACACACTCGTCTGCTGGTGTAGTCGTGGTGTTAGTGCTGAGGCAGCTAGCTACCTGTCGCCTTTTGACTTTTTTTAGACAATGACGAATGTTCTAACATAGAGATGCTGTGTCGCAGAATGTAATCGTGTTAAAATGCACCCTCCACCTCATCTCTGGTGCCCTGATGGATGTCCTGCCTTTCCTAAGTGTTTAACCATGTTTTTATACATCAGGTGGTGCTCTGGTTCTGTTATAAGACTAACTAGAGACACAATCTTTGCATCACGTCGATTTATTTTTTTAAATACCTCCCATTAATTGTCGTTCATGTCTGGGATTCACAGAAAGAGAAGGAGACCGACTTGTTGGACCACACCCCGGATGATGAACGAATTGTGACCCTGTCCTCTGATGCGGAGGAGCCCAGCACCGAGGAGCAGGTGCAGATGCTGCACTCAGCCCTGCGGAAGTGCCTCGGCCTGCTCCACTGTGTCATCCTGAGGGAAGAGGAGGAATGGGGCAAACTGGAGGGCAGCTATGAGACCAAGAAGGAGAACGTGCGAACCCGACTGGAGCACCTGCTCCACACTACCAAAGATCTAGTGGGGTCCGAGGACAAGGCCCTGGAGGTCACCCCAGATCACCCGTGCAATGAGGTGGTGTTTAAATTTCTCTATGTCCCATCCACTTATGATCAGGCACCCTTTGAAAGTAACCATAACAAAATATTAATAAATCACCTCACAAAATAAAAAAAAGGTTTAATACTTGCTTATTTTCTGCTTTTATAAGAATTTTATCTCGGTGTCGCAAAACCTAAAAATTTAGAGCTGATAGTATTGTGTTAACTTTATATTATTATTATTATTATTATTATTTAAATTAAAGACCTGGTATTTCTTTAATGACAAATGCATCCTTTAATCCCAGTTTTGAACCAAGTTATTCTTATTTTAATAAATGATGGAATTAAGCTATTTTTATCAAATCCAGAAAGTAGGCCTGGGTGAAAAATCGATTGATTAATTATTTTGAGTTTGTTTGTTGCAGACGATAAAAAAAACTAAATGTGTTTTTATGCAACAGCGCCTTTTTGGTGCCTCAGATCTTCCATTAGCAGTAGTTTCCCATAAGGGTATGGCGAGCGACAACAACATCATAGCACACACAAATCTGCAACAGCAAGAGACAACATGGCTACCGGTGAGAGTGGGAAGTTTGTTCCTAAGAAAGGAATTAAATCATCTCAGACTTGGAGCAAGAAACCCCACACCGCAACATTTGCCTAAAGCCCATTGCAGTCAAAGGCAGCAAGAGGGTTTTCATTTCTTCATTATTCATCTCAGAATTGAGGGTTACATTTGTCTTGCTTTTGATTAAATAAAAGCAAAGTTTGCTTTAAGTTGTCATCCATTTGTACGTATTGCATTTTTTTTAGTAATTAGTGGGAGGAAATTAGAAAAAAAGTCCTGAGATTTGATTTTTAGGCCATATCGCCCAACCCTACTTAGAAAGTAACTAAGTGATCTTGTCCAGCATTGGAAAGGTTTTTCATGATCTGTTGGCCCTCATCTTACTTGTTGGGGCTAGCGCAGCTATTCTACCTTATTTTAGCTAAATATCTGTTATAATAACCTGTCTGTTGGCTAAGGCCTGACATCTCGAACTCCAAACGGTAATCAGTTTCTGAAGGTTTTACTGGAGTCTGTCCTCTGGTTTGTGTGATATTCACAAACAAGATAAATGCTAGTTTCTTTAGCTTCAATAAACGGGTGAAGCATTAGGTCAAGCAGCTAAGCTAGGGTGTGAAAGCCGATCTTTTGTTACATGTTTGCATCCAACGCATGCTAATTTCTTAGCTCTGTGGTTGTCAGTATTTATGTACTTAAGCCAAAATACAGAATATTTCCTTTGCTCACTAACGCGTTATGTTGCTGTATTTGGTGTAGGACACCGATGGAGTCGGGGGTGTCTTCGCCCTCAAATTGTGGACCTTCCGTGTGCTTTTGGAGCTAATCCATTGGGCGGATCACGCTGCTAAGACTCTCCATGATTTACACTTGCAGAGAGGAGGAACGGATGAGATCTGAATTCCTTCTCTTCCCTCTCTCCGGTCATATTTTGGAATGACCTTACACAACACTAACAACCAGCGTTCTCTTTTAGGTGATCCTACGGTAGCTTTATTATCTGAACTATTCAGTTGAGAAACAAAAATCCCATCTAAGCCCTTATAATGAGTAAACTGCTTTCCCCAGACGTTGGTATTTCCACAGCAAGTGCTAGAGTGACCTCCAGTTTGCAAGCGTTTGGCATTTCCTTTGACGAACCCTTGCCTGCAGTGACATGTGAATTGGTATGCTGTTAGCAGTACCCTACTCGGATGATCCCTTTTGTTGTAAGTCGTAAGTCGTGTGTAAGTTATTTTATTTAAGTTGATTTATGCTGTTTATAACACACCGAAGTCTACTAACTCCTAGAAAGTAACCCAATCTATGTGACTGACAAACTGTGACTGATATGCAGCTAAATGTGTAGCCAAGTACTGAAGTAATAGCCTTCACCGTTAAACTTAACTAACCTCACTAACATTAGTAGTTGGTGTCTTTTACTGGATGTGTGTTGTGTGCACGGTTTGACACGATCTGTGACAAAGTGTCATGTTATGCTGCTCTGTTTAAAAGTGTTTTTACTTCCTCCTGATGTTATACTTGAATGTACCACTGAACTAACAGACCAGCTGGCTTGTGTTTGGAGGCCAGAAACTGTCTGAGAACTACTGTGATATCTTACAGTAGCACTGTAGCCAAAGTATCAAACACTCCTATCACAATGAAGTCACTGTAGCCTAAAGTAGAGACACTAACCGAGTGAAAGAGTCGCTTCAGACTTAAAGGTAAGGTGAATTTTTGTGAATTTGTGTAAATTAACTGAATGTGCATTAAAAACCCAATCTTAATACGTGTGGAGTGGTTTATGCGATTTATTTTGGTCTTTGAGGACTCCTATACCTCTTTGTTGTATGTGATCCACCATAAAAACAAGTTTATTGGTCTAAATTAATCTAATTAATTTCATAGAAGCAAGTGTAAAAATCAACAATGTTACACATCAAACTGCATTTGTAGCTTAGCGTGAAGACTTTCTAGCCAATAGCTAATTAGCTCTTCATCAGCTGTAGATGATTGTGGAGTGCGGTTCGATCCCAGACCCCAGCTGCCTTTAGCTGCTCATAGATGCAACGCTTCATTCATCAGATAGCACTTTAAGCCTAATTATTTGTCTTAATCACACATTGTTTAGAAACAAAGTCAGGACTTATTCACTAAGGGAATCATTTCAAACTCAAATATTTGGAAAAATTCACAAAGACACTTTTTGCAATACCACTAAATCACAACAGGAGGGCGACATTTGTCCATAGGTTTTGCTTTTAAAATTCAACAGGTTATAATTTCAACCACAGTGGTTTCCCGAAACAGAAGTGAGCAGCAACAATAAAATACACGTAATATGCACACTTTCAAATTGTGAAAAGATAATCATAGAAAAAAAAATATTAATGAAGGTTTGAAAATGTTTTTTTAATAACACCAGTAATTCACAAGAAGGCAGTATTTGTCCATCATCCCAACACTGCATGAAAATAAAAGTAGCACTTTGTTAGAACCCACGGATTAAAATAGAAACGACACTGGTATTTCATTATTTCCAAAAGTTCAAACATGATTCCTCACCTACTTATTTGGAATAGAGACACGGGCCACTGGATCCACGCTACCTGCCAAGTGCGTGCTGCTGAGTCCTGATACTGAGGAAACAGCCAATGTTAACATGTGAAACTAGTAAAATTAAAATATGGTGCAGAAGTTCATTTATTTCATTAATCTAATGCTGACCGAGAGACCATCTAAAGGCTCAGGAATCCTTTGCAGGTGTTCTGGATTCATTAGCTTATCAGAGTGTGACACTTTGAGTCTAGAATATTTAACCTTTTCACAATAATGTCTTTGAGATTTTGAATGTGGGGTTTTCATAAGCGGTAAGAGATAATCATCACTATTATAACAAATATAAGCTTGAAATATCCGGCTTTGCATAATGAGTCTATCTCATATATTAGTTTCACCTTTTAGAATTACTGAAATAAATGAACTTTTGCACCACATTCTGATTTTTCCAGTTTCACCTATTGACCATGGCACAGCAACTCATTACCAAGCATGTGCATGGATTACTAAACCAAAAAAGAAAGTTATTACGACCTCAAAATAATTTCCCCACCTGACCATTGACAAACTGTAAAATAACTTTTAAATAAACCTCTATAATACATAAATAATTATGGGGTTATGGTGGCACAGGAGTTAAGTGTTTGTCCCCTAATCAGCAGAAGGTTGCAGGTTCAAGCCCCGCGCAGTCTGTCGCTGTCATTGTGTCCTTGGGCAAGACACTTAACCTGCTGGTGGTGGTCGGAGGGACCGGTGCTCGGCAGACTCACCTCTGTCAGTGCGCCCCAGGACAGCTGTGGCTACAATGGGTGTGATTGTGTGTGTGAATGACCAATTGTGTTGTAAAGCACCTTGGGGGGTTCCAGGACTCTAGAAGGCGCTATATCAATTACAGGCCAGGCCAAAATATAAAATGTATTAAATCAGAATTATTTCATTGTGGCAGGGACTGAACTAATCTACTTTTCTCCAAACTGAGGTTGTTCAAACACAATATAAGTTTAATCTTTTCATAGAAACACACTTCAAAAGATTTTAATAATGAAATTAAAACACAAATAAGATGAAATAAAAATCCTATAATGAAATGCATATAAATAAGGTAAATAATCCAAATCCCCTGAAATGGGATTTGTAATGTTTTTTTTAATTAAGTCTAACAAATAGCATTTTCTTTGACTTACAGTAATAAACATCATACTACATAGAGAATTTAAGAAAAAAATCACATTCGACAGCAGTGATTTTCCTCTTCCCACCGCTCCTCTGATTTCAGTAGCAACCCTGCCCTATTTACCGGTGCTCCTTAACGCAGCATCCGCTGGTTTTTAACAAGGTGGGGGTGCACCCCATTTTACAGGAGGAACCCCAAGGATGTTGTGCACATGCGCGTTGTGTCCAATCCACCGGAGTGCGATTGGTAGTGAAGGCAGTCCTAATGGCGGAGAATGTACGGTCGCCGTTTGACTACCGGGAACCACCTACCCTCGACAGCGACGGGGATGGGAGCAAGCCGCCGCCGCCACGGGGGTGAGAGAGCACCGCGGAGCCTCCTGTTTGTCACGGAGAACCGTTGTTTTCACCGTGGATTTGTGCGCAAAAAGAAAGAAAAATGCCAGAGCCCCAGACGCACGCGCCGGGAGCGTGCACATCTGTTTAGTCAACGTAGAAGCCAGCCTGGGGCTCGCGTGCATGACGATCCCTGGCGTCTTGTTGCAGAAAAGAACAAAATATTGTACTTGTTTTGTTGCTGTGTGCAGGTGGCGCCTGCCAGAAAACCAGCCAGCAATGCACTAAATGACTCAGCGATTTATTTAGGATGTTTTGACGGCGGAGCCCCAGCTAGCTGCTGGAAGCTAACACGCTAGCTGTGGGTTAGCTTTGATGCTAGCACGAAACCCGCTGTTTGTATCAGCTGTTTTTAGTCAATAAACCCAGACATATCTGAGCTCTTATGACTTCGACTCATCAACATTTACTTCTTTAACGTCAATCGGCTCCCATCGCCTTACGATTGACTTGAATCGCGGCTTGTTTAGCTTTGGCTAAACTTAAGTTGCTAACCACTATCAAAAATGCACCCGAAAGCAGAAGAGCATCAGCGAGCAGCGTGTTGTTTTCGTAATCAGTCTTTTACAGTTGTAGTTTGACGGTGATTGAATGAAGGGGTGGGGCCACGTTATTGTTATTATGGTTGAATATCACTACCATTAGGCTGCGATCAGAGCTTCCGGTCATCGTGTTTACAATTAGATCAGCACCGGTAGGTCACACACCAGCCGGATATCAGTCCTGAGACCCGTCTGTCTGATCTACTAGAACAAGGAGGAAGACGGTGTCTGCTAGTGAAGGTCTTTATTTGTGTCTTATGCTTTAGGAAATTTAATTTCATGCTATTTAAAGCTTGTAGCTAAGGAGGACACTGCAAGAACAACACAGAGCTGTCGATTATGGAAGTATATCATCACAATAAATTTTAATGAATATCCAAATTACCATAATTTCACACATTTTAAAAAATTCTCATTTTCTAATAAAAACTTAATAAAAGATGCAGCTGGGCAGCTTGTTAAAATAAAAGCTTCATCTGCACACACACACACACAAAGCATCATTGCAGGGTGCATTAGACATTCAGATCTCTGTTTTTTAGATGCATATTTAGGAAGAAAATATTTCAATCCCTTATCTGAATCTGTAAAGCCTTAGAGTACAGAGTTCACATTTTAAGGAGGCGCTGTTTGCAGAGATTTTTCAAAGTAAAGCAAAATCATTTTACACATTTTTTTATTACTTTAATTTGGAGATCATTTTAGACCAAAATCTAAATTTAAATCTATTTTATTAGTTACACAGCATTTAACTTTGTATTACCTTTATTGTTACAAGATCTAGTTAATTAAAGATTTGATCGACCATCTCAGCCATGCACTCGGCTCTCTCCTCTGTGAGTATCGTTTTAAGTGCTGCTTTGCATAGAGGTGACAATTTGCCAACTGACAGGTCTTTGTTGTTGCAGGCGTGTGTGTGGGAGAAAAAGGAAGGGGACACCTGTGAAGGTGTGTGATCGAGCATATGTAACAGAGGATGAGGAGGAGGAGAGCATGTCGGAGCACAGCTACAGCCCTGGTATTTATACTAACACGGATCATGTGTGCCACCTGTGTTGCGTATGTTTCACTGTGTATGTTGAAAAACAAACATACCTTTCAACGTGAAACCTGTGGAAGATAATGAAGGTATGAAGTGCTTAAATTAGTCATTTTAATCCCAGGTGATGGTCAGTACCCAGAAGGTGCAGAAGATGGCCTCCCTCCACCTGGAAGTCCCTACTACCTACCTGATCCTACTCAGCTCTGGTGAGCAGCATCCTCACCTTCTAACCCCAAAGCGTCTTTATTGGTATGCTGCTAAACTTGCCTCATGTTTTCCCAGCGTTCCTGAGTTGGGAGAGGAAGGAGCAAGTGGCGTTCGAGGGCCCGTGCTTTTCCACCCACCTCCGAACTGCCGGATTCGTGAAGTCCACTGTGGGACGCAGGTGCGGTTGGTGGTCATTGCAATTCGAGACATCGCCAAAGGGGAGGAGATCACAGTGGACTACAGCCTGACGGACTGGGGAGAGAATGCCCTGGTGAGCTACTGGGAACGTTTCCTGTTGATTATTCTATTAAATAACTCATTGATTCATCTTAAAAATAAGCGGCTTTGGATGTAGAGCACAAAGTAAAACTTTAAATAAAATATTAGGAAAACACAAGAAAGTGCCAATTTCAGCATAGTGACAATGAATAAAATGAAACGCACACTGAACAAAAATATAAATGCAACACTTTTGTTTTCGCTCCCATTTTTCATGAGCTGAACTCAAACATCTGAAAATGAATCTACAAACACAAAAGACCCACGACTCTCAAATATTGCTCTGAAATCTGTCTACACGTGTGTTAGTGAGCACTTTTTCTTTTCCTGGCAACACCAAAACTACCAAAACAAAGAGCAGACATTACATTAAGAAGAATCCGCGCGTTTAAAGCGCCGTCCGTTCTTTCCTAATCCGTTGTCGAATTGTGATCGGCAGAAGCTTTTCCGGTTCGCGCCTCACTTCTGTTTACAGCAGCGGCCCAAAAGATCTCCTAACACATGGATTTTCTGCTTCCTGATCACGTCACCTGTGACGTACGCAGATGAAGATCGGCTTTAGAGCTGAGATGTTTGTTCTCACGGTGCGGGGGCTCGTTCCGACGCCCGCACAGTAAAAAAGAATACAAATGGCGATTTTAATCAGCAATGGCAGTTAATTAATTAACAGTAAAAACAAAAACAAAAAACCAGATTTTTGGGCAGGTTTTTTTTTATTTCTTAGACATGAGACTAAGTAATCAGAAAAATAGAGCCATTTTCAGTCATTGTGTTGTAATTATGATATATTAGGTTTGTATTGTTTTTTTTTTTTTTTTTTACTAATTTAAACGTAGACTTTGTAGCAAATCTGTTTAAAGTCAGCATGTTTTCCTCCTCTTTGGTGCATCAACTATGGCGGCTTTTTGCTGCAGCCATAGATACAAACCACCTCATAAGAATGATTCTGTCCTCCATTTTTTGAAATAAATAAATCAGAAACAGTCACTTTCATACTGGTTTATAAGCCTTATTGTGCATTAGAAATGACCTCAATTTAACTTGCTGTGCTTTTATTTTGAAAATCCTCTGTAACCAGGAAGAAGAAGGTGGTCCTCACCCGCTGTCCCTCTCTGTCTCTGATTACCTTACCCCTTCCTGGTCGTTGTCGCCCTCCTCCTCCCCCCTCACCCACTCTGAGCCCAGTGACTCAGACCGAGAAGAAGATGAAGAGGAGGAAGACGATGATGACGACGACGACGATGAAGAGGAGGAAATCGAGGAGATAAGGGGCCGGATGCTTCGCCGCCGCAAGAAGCGCAAGATGCCCACAGCGGTCAATTCAAAGAAGAAGAACGCTTCCACCTCCTCCAGGGGACCGGGTCGCCCCTGCTCCTCCTTTTCCCGCCCAGCGCCTGTCACCCCCCCGACACGATCCCAGCCCCCAGTCACCTCTTTAGCTCCACCCACCACTAACATAAACAATAACATCAACATAAACATCGGTAGTTCCAGCAGTAGCACGACAAGCCGGCGGCAGCACTGCCCGTACTGCGGACGCAACTACCGCTCTCTAGCTCGCCACCTGGAGAAATACCACGCCAACCAACCGGAGGTCCGAACCGCCATGGAGATGGCTCACGTCCACACCAACAGCTCTTCAAACGGCAACGCTTCACACCCTTCCTCATCCTCCACCTCTGCTTCTCACAGCCATTCATTCGCTGTCCCTCAGCAGTCTGCCTCCAACTCAACGCAACCCTCTCTCTTCTCCAGGGAGCGGGAACCCACAGCCACACGCTCAAGCCCAGGCGGCGTCTCCTTCTCCTTGTCGCTTTCGCCTTCGCCGCCTCGCTCAGCTCAACCCCCACCTGCTAAGAAGGCGTCAATCCAACCGCCTCCTGCTGCCAAACTACCCTCACCCCCGATGGTGACCCGAGTCAAGAGCCCATCGCCGCCGCCTCCTCCACCGACTCCCAGACGGGGCCGAAGAATGAAGAAAGAAAAGATCGAAGAGCAGCAAAAGGTGGAGGTGGAGAGCCCGGTAAACCCGGAGGAGCTGCTGCCACCTCTTACGCCAGAGCCGGACATTGATCCGGAAGAAGATCTGGCGTTGAGCGCAGACGGGGAAGACGACGCGCCGGAGAAGAACGGAGAAGTTGCAAGGTGCGGTTGGGTTCTGTACGCTAAGCCTGGTGCTAGTAATTGTGTGTGTGTGTGTGTGTGTGTGTGTGTGTGTGTGTGTGTGTGTGTGTGTGTGTGTCTGCGTCTGCTCTGTCTTCTCCATCCCCAGTGAGTCGTGGAGGATGGCTGCTTATACTGAGCCAGGATTCTCTGGAGGTTTCTTCCTGTTAAAAGGGAGTTTTTCTCTCCACTGTCGCTAAATGCTTGCTTAGTATGAGGATTGCTGTAAAGTCGCTGACACTAGTCAGTGACTTGATGCAATTTGCTGGGTTCCTTATGTAGGAAACATTTTTTCTGATTGGCTTAATGAACTGACCTGAATTGGAATGTTTGTTATGTGAAGTTCCTTGAGACGACTCTTGTCGTGATTTGGCGCTATATAAATAAACTTGAATTGAATTGAATAATTCATTACATCTTTTAGGTTCCATGTTATAATTACTTGTTCATGTTTTGTTATTTCCAGCACACACAGACAACACATGTCTCCACTGCTGTCCTCCTTGTCCTGTTTGGTGGTCTACCTCCGTCGGCAGCAGCACTCTGCTTTCCTCTCTTTGACCCGATCTCCTAACTCCGCTGAGGCCTGGCGTCTGCTCTGTCACTCCAGCCTCTCCCTGCTCATCCTCTACAATCGACACCGGGAGTGTGAGGTGGCCAAACTCACCATCCAGGACTACCACAACCGCATCAACCCACAGTCCAGCTCAAACGCCAGCTCCCCCTCCGGTATCGAAGCCCTGCTGTCCCCCTTTGAGCGCCACGTCCTTGGTAATCTCCCTCGGGCGGGCGTTTTAGGGAAACGCGGTCGCGTCCAGCCGCTGATTCTCCCACCTCAATGCGAGTCCTGCCTGGACCTGCTTCTTCGCACCAGTCCAAATGTGGGGGTGGACCCTGAGAGCCCCTATGTTTTTTCCCGGCCCTACCACTCCCCCGCCACTCCTCTTCGTGGAACAGACCTGCTGAGAAACTTGGCTCGGGCCAGCGGAGCCAAGAATGCCGGAGTTGTGACGGCAACGCGAGTGCGGCGGCAGGTGGCCATACTTACCCAGCTGCTGCTGTTGGAGGAGGGCGAGGGTCAGTGTGGAGCCATCAAACGGCTGGAGGACTTCCTGGAGATGGAATACCAAGTAACCCAGAACTGCTCCACCATCATGAGAGATCCGGCACTGATGGGCCGCGTGGGTCGTGTTGTTCTTTATGGAGAGAAGGAGGGCGTGCTTTTCAGGGGAATGAGCCTGCAGGACATTTGCCTCGAGTTGGATGGTAAGGAAACTGGCAGTTTGAAATAAAGTTTATAAATGCTTTTGTTTTTCTACCGGCACTTTCTACTTTGCCTAGTGACACTTCTGATGACCCCTAGCTACTTTCTCTAGAACTTTGTCGTTATTCCCTGCACATTAGCAACAGACCCCCGTGCCTCTGGACCGTTCTTCCAAACGCTCAGAAAGAGAATGATCAGCGTGGTCAGTCCCGTTACGTCCACTGACCAATCATACACCTTTCTCAATTGATCTCACAAAACAAGTGGTTTTACAAGCAAAACCTTCTCAGCTGTCTAGTGGTAGAGTGTTCGCCCGGGGACTGGGAGTCCTGGGTTCGATCGATTCGTACCGAAGACTTAAAAAATGGGACCCAACGCCTCCCTGCTTGATACTCAGCTTTAAGGTGTTGGATTGGTGGGTTAAACCACCAAATGGTTCCTGACCGCAGCCACAGCTGCAGCTCACCGCTCCCCACGGGGATGGGTCAAATGTGGAAATGTAATTACTCCAGTGTGATGATGACTATGGGATTTCTAAACAAATTTAAGGTACAGTAAGCCATATCCATATTGGATAGTAAGAGAACAATGACCACCTCTTGACTTTTTCATCAGTTCGCCAACATGATGTGTCATTATGATGTCCGCAATTTGCAAATTAGCATGTGTACACATCTCGCGACATCTATTGACTATCTGGGTAAACGTTAGCCACTGAGAGGAAGTGAGTAGCTTTAATGATTCGTAGGGCAAGATGCTTTAATCACGAGACATTCATTAGAAAAACCACACCGTTCATAGTTTGTTCCGTGCTTTTTGAAAACTTTAACTGATGTCTAATTAAGGTTTTCTCCTGTTTTATACTTAGTCCTTGTTTCTCACTTTGTATGCATAAAAGGGTTAGGTGTTACCAAACAGCTGGAGTGTAATTGAGGGACAGCCGGCAGGTAAAGTACCGCTCATTCATTTTGTGGGATGGCAGGAAAAAAAAAGGAAAAGAACTATATTTTAGGACTATCAAACTCTAAGACCCAATACATTACCCAAACAGCACCAAGTCAACTGTTGGTGTATCTGATTAAAACGGTATTCCCTAAAGACACAATCGGTCTTTTTAATGCAAGACGTAGCTCCCTTAATCCACCTGCATGAAGCAAAGTAAAGAGAGGAAAATGTCTAAAAGAAGCTATTACTATCTGTCAGCTCTACCAGTGTGTCTTAACAATAAATCATAAATGCAGAGATTCTGCTATGAGATGAATGCAAGTCATTTAGACCAACGTGTACGTCTTCTTACGAAGGATATCAAAAGTTTGTGAGTAACTTTGATTTAAAAAATGTAAATAAAGAGGTACTTCACTGACTAAAACATTTTTAGTTATTCTGATTATAATCAGTCACTTTAAGTTTTTCATGCAGGCTGAACATTAAAACAGCCACCTACACCTATCTCCTGCATAGGTGTCACTTAACATTCACGGACTCACCCATTTTGGCTCACGACAGGAAAGGCTGTTGTTCAGCTAACCGTTAGCATTAGCAACTCCACCACACAGCAGAACTCCTGCAGGCTTGTGTTATTTGTGGAGATAAAACACCAACGTTGCAGAGCAAACAGAATCTGTGGTAGAGTTGCAACATGTTGCTGTTAGCCAATCAGAGGCGAGATGTCCAAATATCAGGAACTAGAGGAATCTTGGAATACTCGCACTTCCACCCTTGTGCCCATAATGTGCAATCCCGACCAGCGGTGCGAGTGCGTAGGGTGTCTCGATTCCCAAGTGTTGAAGTTGATGATGCTCCTTTTGTGCCCTTTATCTGAACTTCACCCAAGTGTGCATCGATGTGGACTTGGGAGTGTATTACCCAGAATCCATTGCTACAGGAGAACAGGCTCGTCACGCTCCTTTTCTGAAAAAAAAAAAAAAGTATTTTCTAATGAAAGTAGTTCATTTTAGGATGATTAGTTGATGCTCTAAAACTTTTAGACAAAGCTGCGAAGAATGTATAATTATGTCAAATTATTCATTGTTTGTTTGAAAGTTGTTAAAGTTTAAAAAATAATATAAGTATCGCAGCGACCAGCATCCGGGCATGTGGTGTGATCGATGACGCAGTGCATCCTGTGTCAATTAGGTAATTATGTGCACACTTGTGTACCGTGCACTTTCTCCAAGTTCACTTTGCTGAAGACCGCAGGGCGAGTGTTGGGCTTAAGACTCCAAATTCTGCTGTATTTTGCTCACTTCTAGTACTTGAAACAGGAGCACAGACTTATTCTATACTAAAACACACACTTTCCTGTAACTGACAGCAGATTTTCATTTGCAACACTGACGTCGTATTCGGGTTTCCCCTCTTTGTGCAGTGATGTCTGGAAACTCGGCAGATTCGATCACAGACGATTCTGAAGCAGAGGAGGAGAAAGAAGTTGTTAAGGAAAAGGTCGAGGTGCCGGTAAAGAAGAAGGGACGGGGCCGACCCCCTCGGAAGAAGAAAGCCCCTGCTCATCCACCTTCAGTAAACCCACCGGGCGCCAATAACAAGAGGAGGTCCACTCCAGTTAAGTCAGGTAACATTCTAGAACGTTACGGTGCATTTGTATTGTTTTGCCGCTTGCTTGTTGGCAAATATTAACCAATTAGTGTATATTAACGCATTCCTCAGGAAAACGTGGCGTGCTGAAGCGCCCCTGGTCAGAGGCGGAGCGAGTGGCGGTGGAGACTCACCTCAACAGAAACCTCCTGGAACTGCGGGTTCCTGCGAAGGCAGACTGTGAACGCTGCCTGGAACTCTGCCCCCTGCTGGTGAGCAACCACCGAGACTGGAGAGCAATCAAGTTCTACGTCCACAACCGCATTCAGCTGATGAAGAAGCAGGGGAGGAGGGAGAGCGCCAACGCAGTCAGCTAGAGGACGGATCCGGCAGCGTAAAAAAGCACCAGCAGTGGAAAAACTGGCTCAAGTCACGGTGTCTGTTTTTAGTTGGTGTCCAGGTCTCGTCACCCTGGATGTAAGGGACTAGTGTAATAACAGTCAGTAAGCTAAAACGGACACGTGTTGAGGATCATTTGTACTCTTGTGTTTGAGGTTACCTAATGTATGTTTTGGGATGCATTTTAATGGACAATAACTATCTGAAAGCATTTTTTAAATTGTTTTAATGTTTACTTTGTCAGTGGAGTAAAAATGGAGGACTTGTGAAAGAGCTGGTAAAAAGGCAGCAGCAATCTGGGTCTGCTTTAAACCACCCGGACATGCCACAGCAGACCAGTCCTGTCCTGAAGGCTGGTGACCAAACGTGAATGGAAGCTTTCGGGGACGGTCCAGTTCTGGTTGTCCACAGGAAGACTACCTGGACTCGTGAACGTGCACAATATGTGTCTGATGCTGACTTTGTGTCCCCTCCTGTATTATAAAAGTATCATTTGGTGTCTCAGACCACGTTGCACCTGTTAAGTGTTTGTTGCATACCTCTGTACCATGATCATAGACTAGTATGTGTCTCGGCACACCTACTTGAACTGAGAATCATTTTTAAAGGCGACATATTTCTGAATGGGTCTTATTCATAATGTAAGTACTTCTTAATCTATAAAAGTATACAGTAGTGAGTACACGTTCTGACTGTGTTGTGTAAATTCTGTAAATACTTCCTGTACTTATTAAAGTGTCTGACATTTTGCTGTTTCTTACAACTGGATTGTTGAGTTTTACAATGTGAAACAAGAAATGACAAATACAGATGGATGTTTGTGCTTTATTTATAAACATCACAACATATCAAGTGTAAATATAACATCATCACACGATGCACAGAAAACAGCCGTTATGGATATGTTTATATGAAGTGTTTAGGTGGTACACACACATTTAAAGACAATAAAAAGCATTTGAACACAATCTAGCTGCAGGAAAATCAAAGCTGCCAAAGTGTTTAAAAGGACTTGCTAGGATTCATGTAGTGGGTCATGTTTTAACATTCCGTAGCTCGTCTGTCTACAATTTCTAAGCTTATTTTGTAAATCTTTGATTTTTCTTTACAGTTGACACTTGATTTGATACATTAAAAAAGAAAACCGGCGTAAATATTTAAAAACAGCTTGTTGCATTTGCCCAAAATTGCCTTTACAGTCAAAACCTGCAGCCGGGCCTTTTCCTTCATTGCAATTCAAAATATTCTCAAAATGTTTAAAAAACAAAATACAGCTGAGTGGGACACAAAGACTTACATGCAACAAAAAGTCACATTTCACACACCTTCACAGCTATTATGCAAATTACATTTAACCCATACTTCATTTAAATGACAAAACTGGAAAGTTGAGTAGGAAGAATGTGGATTTAGGTCAGTTTGCTGTCTAAAGAGTCCCATTATAAACATTTAAGCCGAGCACAAGTCAGTCAATGCATTTATAGAGTACATGTAATAATTGTTATTACACTCAGCATGAACATTCAAATATTTCAGATAAAGTTACAATCATAAAGATGACACGAGTCCTAGAGTGAGTTTTCTGAGGATAATGTAAATGCAGGATTTTTCTTTGATCTGATGAAAATATGTGCTGTGAAATGAATAAGTTGAGCTGGGTATTCAATTCTGGGCCTGGAGGGCCGGCATCCTGCACGTTTTGGTTTTGACCCTGCTTCAACACACCTGATTTCAGTTAGTAGGTGATTAACAGGCTTCTGGAGAGCCCGATGAGCTGCTGCACAGGTGAATCAACCACTGAATCAAATGTGTTGGAGCAGAGAAACCACTAAAACGTGCTGGACACCGGCGCTGCAGGCCCAGAATATAATAGTAGACTTTTGTGTTGTGCATTTACTCAGTGTCTGAGGCCACACGTAGCTGGATTTTTGTAAAAGCGAATACCCTCCCCCGCCCATCGAGGAAAAAAACTTGGGTCCACATCACCTCGTTTTCAGCAAAACAATAAAAAATAAAAATCATCCACACCTTACTGCATAAGTGCGTTGTTAACCCTCCCACTGTCTTTATGGGTGACTCTGCGAGGAAAGTTGACCATTGAGCAGGATTGATGGTTTATTCCTTGGGTCCATGTGGCAGGGGTGAGGAGTGAGCACCACCTCACCCCTGCCACATGGACCCAAGGGATAACCATCAATCCTGCTCAATGGTCAACTTTCCTCGCAGAGTCACCCATAAAGACAGTGGGAGGGTTAAAGAGCAAGTCCCCCCACCACAGTCTAAAGCTTGGTTTATGCTTGACGCATTTACTTTCCGCTTGGTAATGCAGCTCGCGGATGGAACGCGCTTCACAACTTGCAGCGTTTATGGTTCATGCGGCTCGTCTCTGCGGTGAGCCAATATTCTCCCAAACTGTAGGGGGCAGCATGGAGCTCTACAGCATGCATCCAACACTACACCATAGTAGAAGTAGAAATTACTGTTTACAACATGGCATTCCAGCATTTTTTAACAGCGTCCTCGACTTTTCCGACAGTGCGAGCTATTTCTCTCCAAGAATTATTAACAACATGTTGATCACGGTGATCTCTGAGAGCTGAATCATACAAATGTCTATATTTACGAACCTCTGCCATACTAGTTCTTGCCAGTCCGCCATGTTTTCCGCGACCGACCGTCTGCGTGGTTACAAAATTTCCTAGGTGAGCGGTGCAGAAAGTTTGGGCAGTGCGGAGGCGCGGTGGGGGGGCGTGGTTGTTAAAATGACGCAATTTTGCCGCGCGGAGCCGTGCAAACCTCGCGGACGCGTCAAGCATAAACCAAGCTTAACTCCACCCAAATGCCATTTGAAAAATGCACCAAAAGGAGGGACGGCCTAGCAAACTGAAAGGGCGGGGCTGCCCCCACCAGGAGATTTCCATCTGAGGAATAAATTGCTAACAAACACAAACACACACTTGACTGAAACAGAGAAACAGCACCAGGCTTCCTACTGTGAAGGAGGAGGGGAATGGCCCTGAGCCATATCGTTTAGTGATTGGCTGAGTCAGCCAAAGGCTTATGGGGACTCAGCTGCAGTAGTGCAGCCACGTGCATTAGCAATGGCCGAATCAAATTTAATGTAGTGCTCAGTTTAAACCCAAAGAGGGCGCTACACTGATGGTTTCAGGCAGAACATTTATATTTTAAATTGAATGCACAAAAAATGCCAAAACGTGTGTTCACAACACAATTAGACATTCATTTATACAGTTTATCAACAAAAAGAAATAATTTAGGGGTGATTCTCTAGAACATTCATAGGTGTGCCAAACCTGTATGTGGCAATAGTTCCCCAAGTCCTATCCATGGGGCACCCCACTCATCCAGAGCTGCTCCCAGAGTGCCAAAACGTGCAGTTCCACTCTCATCCACTATTATTTACTTATTTATTTCTAGACTGATGGTATCCTCAAAAATTTCATCAAATTGTTAGACATTACAAAAAGATGCATTTTTGTAACTGAAAATCTTAGGGTTGAAAAAAATGCAGGTGTGAGGTAATTATCTCAGTACCACTGAAGTGTTTGGATTGTAAATTACTAAAATTGTTGCCTACATTCTATAAATTGATTATTTTTCAGTGAATAAAGCCACATTTAAATTTTGGAAGTTTTAAACTCGTAAAAGCCTCTAAAATTTGGTGTTTCATTTCTGTATCCATGACTGGATGCATGTGAAGTGAATTCATTCCCTTCTGTCCTTCATTTATTTGGAATTATTTAAAAAAATTTGTATGTGTAAAAACAAGAGTGCAGGGCAAAAGTACCATGCTGAGATACACAATGTTTACTTTCTCAGACAAGTTTTACTTCATCTGCTAATGATGATCAGACGTCATCGTTACACTCAACCTGCTCTATCTTCTGTATTATCTCCATAACTGACGTGTCACCTCTCCCAGGGTTGAAAAATGGAAAGATTTCTCCTTTAAACTTAACTGCCAACGATATAATTAGCTGTTTCTCCTCCACATTGTAAAAGGAGAGTTCTTCAGTGTCAAAGTCTAAATAAACACCGACTGTCTCTGGTCTTGACTGGACATGAAGAGACGTCTCCGGTTCAGTGCTATACTGGATGGTATCTCCTGGACCAGAAGAAGACAGGAACCAGAAACCATTAGATATGTTAGGAGACAAACTGCTGTCCTGAGGGATTTCAGGTCTGTTTGTTACTCCGATCCACCAGGACTGTTTGGGTTCACAGTGGTTATCTTTTAGAGAAACCTCCCAGTAGTGTTGTCCAGTAGAGAATCCACATGTTCCTCTGATGGCTGTGAGACAGGTAACTCTAGTGTCTCCATCTGGAAACACTTTAGCATCTCTTACTCTAGACCCTCTGATTGTTAGGTGTGGGTTTTTTGTGTCCATGAGTTCAACATTCACTGTTACAGAAAGAAAACCTGATCAGAATCATGAAAGTAAAAAATAAAAAGTGATTTCCATGAAATAAAAAATTACCGTAATGCTTGGAAGGCTCTAACAGAGCTGTTGGTACCACCCTTCCTGTAGCAGAGCAAGAGGAGAACACAGCAGTTAAACATCTGGTTGCTCTAAAGGTTTGGTTTGGTACCTTGTATGCGTACCTATTGGCAGGAGTGCTTCAGCCTCTGAGGAAAAGACAACAAGATGCTTTTAAACCATGAATATTACGTCTAGAACCATCTTTAGTTCTAATACTGAAAATATATGAGTGATGCTACTTGGAGATGTTTCTATATTCCCATTTAAACTCAGACATTGGGCGTAAACCCCAGAAACGTAAAGTAAAAACCCGAAAAGCTTCACATGAAGCTCTGGTCTTACCTTCAGAGAGTTTCTGCCCTGAAACACAAAAACACGACAAAGTTGTTCAGTAAACTTCACTATGTGGTTTAAAGATGCAGATTGAAAATAGGAAAACAACCACTAAAAACTAAGGTGTCGATTTTGTTTATTTACATACTTCTTAACTTATTCAAATATGAATTTTTCATAAATGTTTAGTTGTGATTATTTATTTCATGCTTCAAAAACATGATCCTGTTGAGAGGAGTGGGCGGGATTTTCAGCCTCACGTAATGACGCTATCATATCTGCACTTCCTGTAACAGATGATGATGTCACTGAACCAAATGTAACTGAGTACTTCTTTATACTTAAGTATTACAACAGAGTAATAAACAGTTTCATGTGTCCTACCATCAGGTTGGTCACCTCCTGATTCAGACTTCTTGACTGAAACAAAAACATGAATTGGTTTCTAAACCAGTCTGTACTCATTTTTACAAAGTCAACAGATTCAGGAGTAAAATGTTCTCATCTGGATTAAATATTTACATCTCTTTCTGAAGTACACAGCTCCAGCTGCAGCTAATACCACCACCACTACCACCACGAGTATCCCAAAAGCCACCCATCCATCTGAGGAAGGTTCTGACGCTGAAAGAAAACAAAAAACTTGTGTCTCTTATAAATGTGGTTATTTTTTCATTAAAAAATAATAAATTATCTATAATTTATTTACCTTCTCGTAGTGATCTTTGGTGATTTGTCAGCTTTATTCTGACCTCTCTGGTCACTTGATTAGCAACACCAACAGAGCAGGAGATTTCAGACGAGCTGGAGACAAGAACCCAACTGTGGACTGAGTAAAGACCAGTAGAGTCTCTGTCATATTTCACATTACTGGAGGTCAGAGCTTTATTCTTGTGTGACCAGAGCAGCTCAGGCTGTGGATACCAGCCCTCAGATTCACAGCTCACTTCCACCATGTTAGCCTCTTTCCACACTGCTGTCAGAAGAGGAGGACTTCCTGTTTCTGTGATAGAAGCAGAATAATCATGTGATGAGATGAGTTACCCTGATAGATTTGGTGCGTTTATTAAACTCACCTGTCACACTGAGAGCCACGGTTGAGCTCCCATAGTCCTCTGAGCTGCTGACAAAGCAGGTGTAGACCCCTGCATCCTGAATCGTGACGTTTACCAGCTTCAGACTCACATCACCTGCCTTCAGCCCACCAGATGCTGCATCTTTTAAACCAAATGAGACTCGGCCAACATATGAAGCACTCTGGGATCCACTTTTGGCTTTGTGAGTCATGACGGTGTTATCAAAGTTTTCACTGCCACGGTACCAGCGTACCTCCAGATTCTCAGCACTCTGGGGGGGGCGGAGCCAGCAGGGTAAAGTGGCTGTTTGGTTCCTCTGCACCAAGATGGACGTCTCGCCCACAACTGCAAAGTTCTCTGAAACTGAAAAGTCAAACTGTATTCAACAAAAGAAATAGAAAGTACATTCTTCAGACATAATGGAGTGTGTGTTTGCGTGTGTGTTCACTGATCACTCAACATCTTTTGTTAGGGTTCATTTCAGGTTAAGCCCTCCCTCAGTACTCCACCAGGCTGTCAGGATGCTCTCTACTCTGTCTGACGCAGACATGTTTATGCGTTTAGCAGACACTTTTGTCCAACAGGTGATAATGAAGATAGCAGGTTGCGCTTGAGGCTAACAACAAACACTAATCAGTCAATCCTAGGTGGTAGAGAGACAGCATGAGTCGTAGAGGGAAGTGAACAAGGAGTGGACGGTAGAGTGGGGGGCGGGTGCTGGGAGCAGGCGCGCAGATAGGGTGGGGGACGGGGGGGATCTGTCCCCCCCAGATTCAGATTGACCCCGATTCGTCCCCCCCAACTAAGGGCAGAAAGAAAACAAAATTGGAGGTTAAGCACTTGAAGCTCCTTTTTCCAATGACATTGAATGCAGCATGACGTAAACAAACACCGACTCCAGAGGCGCCAAAGTGGTTGCTGCTAGGATACAAGATGAAGCGAAAAGGCAAACAACGATTACTGCATGTTTAAAAAAGACCAACAGTGTAAGTAGGCTGGACCAATCTGTCTGTTTATGCATGTTGGTTCTAGTTTCAGAGTCCTTACTCTGAGAGGCGCTATACAAGTGCGGATCATTTATCATTTGTAGTGTTGGTCAGGCGGAACTTTGTTGCATAATGGCTTCAGACACGTATATAAAAGTGTTGGTTTTTACATAAACCATTGGAAGAAATTACACAAACTGACTGAGCTCTAGTTAAGGCGCTTGCAATAGTTTGTGTATGTGTATGTGCGTGTGTGTGTGTGTGTGTGTTTGGGGGAGGGTACATTGGAATTTTGTCCCCCCCAGTTTGAAAATCCTATCTGCGCCCCTGGTTGGGAGGGTCTTAGTTTAGAAGAGCTGGGCCTTCGGGACTTGGAGGCAGTCTTTGTAGAAGCTGCTGATGAACAAGCTTTTATTTATTTTATGTTAATTTTACGATTTTCTTCTCAGTGAATATTATAGCCAAGACCGTTTTCTAACAGATTCAAAGTGCAGCTCGAAGCTAATGAGTATCTGGAAATCTAAACAGATGCTGGTGAAAAAAAGATGGGTGGGGGGGGGGGGGGGGGGTAATGTGAAATACTTCTCCTCTCAGTCCATAATAAGTGATATAATGAGCTGTTGAAAAAAGACTACAATTACAAAACAAACAATAATTTCCCTCCACCAAAGAAGCTTTGAACAGAAAGATTAACTTTCTGTAAGACTTGTTAAAGTTAATTTTCAGATTTACAGATAGACAATGATTGTAACACTACAATAAATACACAGGCTTGTGTGAGCCTTTAAGAGAAACTGCAATCAGTAATCCTGTGTCTCAATCATCTGCTCAAAGCTCGGCACCTCAAAGCAAAATACTCATCTTGGCCAGTAGGTGGCAGTAACACAATTTAGCAATTGAGTTAGAAATGCGCTTTCAACAACATAATCCCAAAAAGAACAAATAAACACAATTTACAGCAACAGCTATGATTTCATCTTATTTTGAAATCAACAGTGTGTGTGTGTGTGTGTGTGTGTGTGTGTGTGTGTGTGTGTGTGTGTGTGTGAATGAGGAAATGACAGAGTGAAATTGAGATCCAGCACCTTTTAGCATGCTAGCAAGCAAGTTGTTTTCGGTATCAGGGGTGCCGTCAACCAGCGCCTCAGAGATGAATGTTGATTGGTCCAAAACTGTCCAGTTCTTCCTAGCACCCAAATGTGATTGGCTGTTAAGCTGCAGTTCAGCAGCACTTTTTCTAGCGTAAATCATTTAGACTGCATGTAGGCACAGACTTTTAAGCCAATCTGACACATTTATAGTAAATATACATTTGCTGGCCAGAAATGTGTGATGTGTCCAAACCATTCTGGATTCACGTGAATAAATAAATGCCCCAATGGCCAATCAGAGGCCTTGGGGGCATTTACTTATATATATATATTGGATACTGTGAACTATATTCACTAAGGGTACGGTTGCTTATAACCTTTTCCTTAATTTGAAAATTGCGTACTTATTAACTCAGGTCATCTCTGATGGACATTTCATGTTTTTTGCAGATTTGAAACATTAAGTATAAAAAACAAAGTAAATCTATAAGGATAAACATGTTATACAGTAGCATATAGGAAAATAGATAGGCTACGAATGATTAGATTACTCAAAAGTCCTGACTGAACAGATGTGTGATAGAGGTTTTTCAGGAACTTACCGGGAGCAGAGAGGCTCGACGAAACAAAAAACATTAAAGACCACAGATGGTTCACTTGTCCTGTAACGTGACACACTGAGTTAGGCATGACAGCTACAACAACTGTGATGAACCTAGGGTGACCATATTTCCATTTACAAAGGACGACAGGGATTCTGTGCCTACTGAAGACATCACACTAGGGATGTGAATCTCAGAGCAACTAACGATTTGATTTGATTCCGATTCTCGGGGTGCCGATTCAATTCAGAATTGATTCTCGATTTAAATCAATTCACAATCAATATTAACAAAGAGCGTCAGTTCCAGGATAAACTACTTTGTTGTGCAAGTTAGTTAAAACTATGGGACATTTTTATTTTACTTTAAACTGGTCATGCCTCGCGCCGGCGCTCCAGCCGCTTGCAAGCCGCGGGTGAATCGCGTCAATTCTGGCAGACCTGTCAAACCTAGACATAAGAGGCAGGCCGGTAAATTTAACAAAATAAAGCATTTCAAAATAAAATTCCGCAATAGTCAAATGTGTTCGTAATCAGACACTGCAGAAAAACCACACGAACACACACACACATACACACACATCGAACTTGTGTGCGTGTGTGTGACCACGTGAAGGGGGTGTGGTTTTGGGTGTCTTTTTCTGGAGCAAACAGGACAGAGAGGCAGAAAGTCTGAGGCAAGCAGTTAAGATGGATGAAATTAAATTAATTATGGAAGTAGAGAAACACAAGGAGCTGTACGATCCCCGAAAAACATGATTATTTACGTACCCATTTCGGAAGAAACTGCTAGGATACAGCTGCAGAATTGGAGCGGGTTCCAAGAGATTCAACTGGCAGAAACAACTGGTTCATACCATAGGTTCACACACACACACACACACACACACACACACACACACACACACACACACACACACACACACACACACACACACACACACACACACACACGCACACACACACACACACACACACACACACACTGTCACAATAGTAAATACTGAAAGTGGATTAACTTAAGAAGAATGGAGTTTTGGACAGAAAGAGCACTGATGTTTCAGCTGGACTCACGACCCACAAGGACAGACTGATACGGCAGCCACACTTTTAAGTAATCATCAGGTCTGACTGAAACAGCGTTTCTGCCTTTTACAGGTGGACAGAAAAAATAATAATGTTGACACATTGTTGATAATATTACTACATTTCAAGGCTTTTTCAATACAGTGAAATTAGTTGAAACAGAGCCGAGTTGTATTAGA